>NW_017731445.1:552078-633421 GCF_001890085.2 Hipposideros armiger | reverse complement strand
CTCTCTCTCTCTCTCTCTCTCTCTCTCTCTCTCTCTCTCTCTCTCTCTCTTTCTTCCTCCCTCCCTCCCTCTTTCTTTCTTGTTATCCTGGTCATTTAAAAAAAAAAAAAAAAAAGCCCCTGTCTCCTTTCTTCCCTAGACAGCAGATTGCTACACACTGCCTGACTTTCAGACCTAAATCACTGTCTCCCAACTTCCTGCATGTGCAAAGGTAATGAACTGCCTTTCTTTTAGCGAAGTTTATAACACCAGCTCGTTAATATCTATGGACTTGTGTGTCCTGCCCCCTTCACCACCCCTCACCCCTCTTTCCCACCAACTCAACCTCCACCCCCAGCACAACCCTGGTATCCAAAATGTATCAGATAAAAGACTTTCCATTCCTTGATATCCAAATTGGGAACCTGAGTCTCAGTCGAGATATTGCACAACATTGGGTTATAATTGTCATCATCACAATTTCAAGTCACCTGTCAACATTCACCTGCTCTAGTTTCATGATGTTGCCTTACAGAAGGCCAGAAACCAAGGGCAGATGCTTCAGCCTTTTAGAAAACGCTTGTAAAATGATGATACAACATGAAGTTTTGAAGTCTGGTTCACATTTCTAAATAGAGGAAAAACTCCTGACAAACATCAGGGACAGTTTACTATACGCCGTGAACTAAGAGCAGCAGGGTATCATTTGTTACAGTTTTACAGCAGGACTATTTCTGAAACCTCTTGCAATTCCTATACTCAGTTTCTCCTTAGCTCCCTTTTGCAAATAAAAATTTCAGGAATTTCCAAAAACCCAAAGATATTAGTTGCTACCTGATACCCAATAGCTGCATTTACCAAGACACAGAGATATCAGACTCCTTCATGGACTTCAGACCTGGCCTGAGATTCTAGAAAATGCAGTTCTTTTTCCTGGCCCACAAGGCTCACCTCCTCCCCAAACCCATCCAGAGAGCCCCACCATCTTTGAATCTCCTGTAGCACTTACCATTTGTACCACTCACTGACTACATACAATGCTTCAGGATACAAAGAAAACCTTAAGATTATCGACCCCTATTCCCATCTAATCCTGGCATCTTCCCTGCTTCACCATCCGGGGACCAACTCGTGATACACCATCCCTGAGGATAAGCAATCAACTCCTTCCTTACATGCTTTATTATAATTAATCTCTTTATTATTTATAAAAATACATAGCTACAGTAGAGAAAAAAACAGAGAATAAAAATAAAATTGCCATAATCACTGTACTTGGATGGGACTTTGGTTATCAAAACAGTATTAGAGTGTTGTCTTATTATAATAATAAAAATTATGTACATCAATATGTATTATAAGGCTGTAATGAACATTTTTATGGCTACAACTTTGTGTGCAGCCATGCATATTTTTTAAGATAAATTCTTAAAAACAGAATTAGTCGGGCCGGCCGAGTGGCGCGATGGTTAAGAACTCGCTTGGGATGCCAGAGGGCCCCGGTTCGGATCCCACATATGAGGGCCAGTGACACTGCCCTCTACAGCTAAGATGCTGAACAACAGCTCAACCTGGAGCTGGGCTGCCCTGAGTCGCCGGCGATGGCGTGGGCTGCAGTCCCTGTGGCAGTGGATTGCCATGGGCTACCATGTGTGGCCAGCAGCCAGCGTGAGCGGCCAGCAGCCGCAGTGAGCGGCCGTCCAGAAGCCGGCGACTGATCTGCCTCACCAGAGAAGAGCGCAATGATGGTGCCAACTTGGGCCAGTGAAGCAACATCCTCCACAACTAGATTGAAGAACAAAACGACAGCAACTTGTCTGTTCCCCTTCCCCCAATTCCCCAGCACTGTTCCCATCCCCCCAATTCCCCAATAAAAATCTTTAAAAAAAAAAAAACAGAATTAGTCAATCTAAATTTTAAGCTGTCTAATAATAATCACAACAATACAATTAATATTAATAACAAGTATTCCTGGAACACACTGTCTGTCAGGTACTCTGTCAAGTACTTTATATTCATAACAATGTTAGGAGGTGGATATTGCAGCATCCTCATCTTAAAAATGAAGAAACTGAGGCTTGGAAACTTAACTGAGTTCTCTCAGAAAGTATGCTAGAAAATACCAGATCAGGGATTCAAACCCAGGTCTGCTTTTACAAACCAGGCTCTTTCCATTACACACATAAAGAAGTATTCCCTCACTGCTACAATGAATAAATGACTAGTGTTTTTACTAACTCAACTCAATTTCAGTGAACCAAAGGACACCATATTGGGAGGAGCCATAAAAGTCCTTAAGTTCAAACCTTGTTTGATATGTGAGTCGTCCCCTCAACATTCCCTACAAGGATCACTTAACCTTTATTTAGTTACCTTTAAAGACAATAAACTATCTCCCTTCCTAGACATTTCACCTTTGAACTACTGTAACAATTAGGAAATTCATTTTTATTCTGAACTAAAAATGGTCTCCTTTTACCTGACAACCATCAGTGCTTGGTCTAGTGCCCAGGCCACAAAGACATTATCCCTCCTCCCTACAAAGTAACAGGCCTTCCCATGTGTCACCCATTTCTGTGCCCTACTCAGGTTGTTTTCTAGCCCAGGGTTCCTTCAACTATTCTTCCTACCTTAGACTACTGAGTATCCTCACTGCTGAGGAGACTTCTGCTGACCATGTTCCAGTCTGTGTATCTTTCAACAAGGCCGGGTACCAGCTGAGACACCAGAAGGACCATGCATTGGGACTAAAGAGCATGATCCACAGCAAGGCTTACTCTAGGCCTACCCTAGCAGTACCCATAAACAAGCCCTGGCAAGGTCCTCAGAGGAGACAGGGTTTAGAAGTTGAGTCCTGCCCTTAAAACCATAGAACTCCTAGAAAAGAACATAGGTGGTAAGCTCCTTGACATCAGTTTTGGCACTGACTTTTCGGATCTGACTCCAAAATAAAGGCAACAAAAGCAAAAACAAACTACATCAAAGGAGGGGGCTACATCAAAGTAAAAAGCTTGTGCACAACAAAGAAAATCATCAACAAAATAAAAAGGCAACCTACAGAACAGGAGAAAAAAATTTGTAAATCATATATCTGATAAAAGATCAATATGCAAAATATATTTTAAAAACTCATCCAGCTCAATAGGAAAAAAAAATCCAATTAAAAAATGGAATGTTTAAAGATTGTTGAAAGATCTAAATAGATGTTTTCCTAAAAAAGGTATACAGATGACCAACAGGCACATGAAAAGGTACTAAACAACACTAATCGTTAGGAAAATGAAAATCAAAACCACAATGAGATATCGCCTTACACCTGTTAGAATGTCCATTATCAAAAACACAAGAAATAAGTATTGGAAAGGATGTGAAGAAAAGGGAACCCTTGTGCAATGCTGGTGAGAATGTAAATTGGTGCAGCCACTATGAAAAACAGTATGCACCTGAAACTAATATAATAGTGAATATCCCTTGCTGTTGAGAAATCGGGGGGAATCACTTCATAAATTATAAAAATGACTTACCACTATGCTGTACACCTGAAACTAATATAAAATAATATTGAATGTCAACTGTAATTGAAAAAAAATTAAGAGTGAAAAAAGTAAAAACCAGTATGGACATTCCTGAAAAAATTAAAAATAAAACAGATGACTCGGCAATTCTACTTTTGGGTATGTATCTGAAGAAAGTGAAAACACTAATTTGAAAAGATATATGCATCCCATGTTCACTGCACCATTACTTACGATAACCAAGACATGGAAACAACCTAAGTGTCCACTGATGGATGAGTACACACACACACACACACACACACATACACAGAGAGAGAGGAATATTATTCAGTAAAAAGAATGGAATCTTGCCATTTGCAACAACATGGATGGACCTTGAGGGCATTATACTAAGTGAAATAATTCAGACAGAGAAAGACAAATACTATATAATCTCACCTATATGTGGAATCTAAAAAACAAAACACAACAAAAAACCAAATTCATAGATACAGAGAAGAGATTGGTGGTTGCCAGAAGAGAGGGTAGGGAGCAGGGTGAAATGGGTGAAAAGAGTCAAAGGATACAAACTTCCATTTATAAAATAAATAAGTCATGAGGATGTAATGTACAGCATGATGACTATAGAAAATAATACTGTATTGTATATTTGAAAGTTCCCAAGAGAGTAAATCTTAAAAGTCCTCATCACAAGAAAAAAAAATTTTTAACTATGTATGGTGACAGATGTTAACTAGACTTATTGTGGTGATCATTTCACAATGTATACAAATACTGAATCTTTAAGTTGTACACCTGAAACTAATATAATATCATATGTTAATTATACCTTAATTAAAAATAAATTTAAAAAAATAAGTTGAGTCCTGCCAAGTTAAAGGGGCTTGGGAAACACTCTGGGCTTTCCACAGATCTTCTCTAATAATGCATAAGGGCATCAACAAATAAAAAACTCACTGGAGGAACTTAACAGCAGATTGGAGATGGCCGAAGAATCAGTGACCTTAGAGACAGATCAATGCAAATTATCTTAGGGTCAGAGAGAAAAAAATTGACAAAAAAATAAAAGAGCCTCCAGGACCTGCAGGATGATATGAAATTGTCTAATATATGTGTAATTGGATCCCCAGAAGGAATAGAGTGTGAGAACAAGGCAGGGAAAGTATGTGAAGGAATAACAGGCAAAAATGTCCCAACTGTTGTTAGAGAGCTTTGGAGCTCCTAGAATGGAAGACCTGCCTCAGGGCCCACATTTAGAAAAGCTAAGCTTCTGGATTTTTTCAGGAGGTAGCAGGTGGGAGAAAAGGGGGTGGGAGTGTAACATCAGTTGTTGCAGAAAAGGACTTATATATACAAAATCAAAGAAAAAGCACTTAAGCCAGCTGAGGTACCAAAGCCTCAATCTGCCTGAACTTTGATAGAATGATTCAACAGCTACTGATACCTACTCTGGGCTGGATTTTTTATATGCATTCACAGTCATTACGAAAACTCTATGACACAGGTATTATTTATTTCCCTCTATTTTCCAGATAATATCACTGAGGCTAGGTGAGGTTCAGTAGCTTGTCCAAAGTTGCACATCTAACAAGGGATGGAGTTGAGATTCAAACCCAATGCTGATTCCAAAACCTATTCTCCTAACAACTATGCTCTTCTTCCTCCCACTAGGTTTCTCTTTGGTGATGTATTTTTCCTTTAAAGGAAGCCCTGAATTCCTTTCATACACAAAAGCTGGAGGTGATGTGGTCCATAGCCAAGAACCCATAGGCCATGAGAGAAGAGGACTTACCTTGTCTGGAGATCCTACCATGCACAGGACCACGCAGGACTTCCAAAGACTGCTGAAACTCAAAAAAACCCACATCTATGAAATATAGTCCTTTAGACTCTGCATCCAAAGGCTCTTTGCATCTTGAACTAATGAAAAATTTAGAGTTCAAGATGAGGACCTTAATAAAAAATAACCAGCTAAGTTTACTTCATGGTCCTGGACACTGGCAATATGCTGACTTCTGCCCAGAACAACTACATCATGTGAAACCAAAAAACCACATCATAAAGACACCTGCATTTGAAGACGGTACACAGACTGAACTAATTCCCAGGTGCAGTGGATAAGCAGATGCCCAAGAGTGAATAAAGGTTCAAATCAATTCCACAAGAATTTGTTGAGCATCTACCATTTTTCAGAAACTGTTCTGTTTATCCTGCCAGGATAAACATAAATAGAGCCAGCCACCAAGGAACCATGTGGTGTTACTCAAGTCCACAGAGGACCTGCCTGGTGGGAACACCGTGGGCCTCGTGGGTGTGGATCAGTTCCTGATGAAGACTGGCACCATCACCACCTTCAAGCACACTCACAACATGGGGGTGATGTTCAGCATGAGCCCCGTCCTTAGGGTCTGACACAAAGGCCAAAAACTCAGGCAACCTGCCCAAGCTGGTAGCAGGTCTGAAGCAGCTGGCCAAGTCAGACCCCATGGTGCAATGCATACTGAGGAGTCCAGCGAGCACGCATCGCATGGACCGGTGAGATGCACATGGAGATCTACCTGAAGGACTTAGAGGAGAACAACACCTGAATACTCATCAAGAAATCCATCCTGGTGGTTTCGTGCTGCAAGATGTGTCAGCTAGGAGTCCATCATGCTGTGTGTGCCTGTCCAAGTCCCCCCACAAGCACCACTAACCGTACATAAAAGTGCTGCCTTTCCTCAACAGCCTGGCTGAGTACATCAACAAGTGCAGGGTGGGAAGTTTGCAAGCTTAATTGTCTGACCTTCGTACATGTATAGATGCCTGAAATATCTTGATGTGCTTGAAGAACTGTAAGACACCACATTGTGAAGAATAAAGTATGAAGGAGAAAAGCAGTAGATGTGGCTGAAGTATGCAATAACTCATACTATGTATTGAGCACAATAATTCATAATATGTATAAGGTGAAATAATTCACACTATGTGTGGGAAACTGCATAAGTAATTTTTGTGGAGGCTCAAACCCCAGACAGTGTTTATATACAAATATATTACGTGCTTGATAAAAGTTTTAAACCGCTAGTAGGATTTACATGCTTACACCCATGGGAGTGCCTGACATTTCCAGCCTTAGCCTGTGACCCTCTTGAGAGGGTATCAGAGAATCACCTTTCTCTCTCCCAGGCTGGAGGACCCTCCACTGGTGTTGGTTCTTCCCCACCCAGCAGTTCACCAAGAGGCTCCTTATACTACTGTATTTCCCCATATATAAGACACACCCTTTTTTGAAAAATTTGGGGTCTAAAAACTGGGTGCATCTTATGCGGTCATTGTATGAGCACAAAAACAAGCGCGAAAAAAGCAGGAAATGCAAGTAAAAAAAACTACAACCACTGTATAAGACATACCCAGTTTTTAGACCCAAAATTTTTCGAAAAAGGGTGAGTCTTGTACATGGGGAAATACGGTAATTTCCCATCTTCCCTGGACTCCACTGGGAGAAGATTTAGGTTCATTCTTTTCATGAAAAACTCATGTACTATCCAAAGCAGTAGACAGTTAGGAGCAGAAACAGAAATTGCACCTTTTAAAAAAATATTATTCTTATATCTCAGAAGGAGAACAAGCCATCCAAGTTTGGGGGCTTTTATAAAGTATCTTGATGAAGGTTCACTTGCTTCCTAACTCATCATCTTAAAAGAACAAGGTGGTTTTTAAAATTTGTTTGTTTTTGTTGTTTATCTTTTTACCCACTGATGTAGGAGTAGGAGCTTGAAGCAGCCTGGTGTATGAGTTTCTGAGGGCTGTCATAACACAGTACCATAAACTGGGTGGCTTAGAACAGCAGAAACATTCTCTCACAGCTGTGGAAGCTAGAAGTCTTAAATCCAGGTGCCAGCAAAGTTAGCTCCTTCTGGAGGCTCCAAGGGGGAATCTGTTCCATGCTGCTCTCCTAGCTTCTAGTTGTCCCTGGTAATCCTTGGCATTTCTTGGCTTACAGATGCATCACTCCAGTTTCTGCCTCCATCGCCCATGCTGTTCTCTCTCCTTTTATCTTCACATTATCTTCTTATGAGGACACCAGGCCTCTTGGATTCAGAGCCCACCGGCTTGATCTTAACTAATGCAAAGGCCCTGTTTCCAAATAAGGTCATGTTCTAAGGTACTGGTGGGTTAGGACATCAATGTATCTTTTGAAGGGACATTATTCAACCCATAACACTTGGGCAATTGGAAAAAGTCAATCCTATCACAAGACTATGTGTCACATGAGGAACAGAATGATAAATACCTTTGTTGGAGGGGACACAAGGGCACCAGTGTCCTGAGGTTGGAGGCAAGTTTCACTTAAATGAAAAAGAAGGACATCAGTGGGGGTTCCAGTGGGCATCAAGAAGACGTGAGGGACTAAGGAGAGTACCAAGAAGATGAGAACAAGAGCATCAAAGGGGATGGCTGGTCAGGGGGTTTTATGGATGGGGTATTGACTGAGGAGGCTGGAGATCTGGGGCCTGGAGATGGGCTGTCTTCAGGCCCCAGAAGTAACTCCAGTGCCTATGTGGTGCCCTGGGCTGCATGGAGGCAGGCTTCTGCATTGAAGGTGAAAGAGTGTATTAGAGCCAGCTTGGAATTCCCAGAGGAACTTGCTTTAGAAAGGTCTGGGTGGTAAGCAGCATGCATAAGTATGAAAATATGCATCTTATGGAGAATCAGGAGAGCATAGTGGCCAAAACCCCAGGTTTGGTGTTGGACAACCCAAGATGAGACCAGGCCTCTCTGTCATTTAACAATCAACGTCTCTGGGCCTTGGTTTCCTCCTTTGTAAAATGAGACAATCCTACTTCGTATGTCAATTGTGGGAATTACATTAGGTAATATATATACAACATGTAGAACATGGCTGCACACATAATAGGTGCTCAATAAATGGCAAGCTTTTTATATTACAAAACAACTTTTTATTTGCAATAATAGTATAAGGAATCCCTGTATACCTTTTATATAAATTCACCAACTACTTACATTTTCCATTTCTCTCCATTTGCTATCCATGCATGTTTCTATATGTACACATAATTTTATTCTATCTCTATCTGTGGTTTTTCTTTCCTAAATCATTTGAGAGTAAGTTTGGAGACATTGGGCCCCTTTGCAAGTAATTCAGTGCGTATTTCATAAGAACAAGAAAATTTAAACTGATACAATACTATTATCCACAATCCATATTCTTTTCTACATATTTTTTTAGAGCAGTTTTAAGTTTACAACAAAATTGAGAGAATGGTGCAGAGATTTCCCACGTGCTCTCTGTGCCCACACATGCATAACCTCCCCCATTATCAACATCACTCACCAAAATGGCACATTTTATTGGGTTGTCTGGAAAGTCATGATGTATGTTTTCTGTTTTTCGTTGTAAAAATGCGTCATGACTTTCCCGACAACCCAATATTTTAACCAAGGATGAACCTACATTGACACATCATAATCACCCAAAGTCCATAGTTTAAGTTTCATTCTTGATGTTGTACTTTCTATGGGTTTTGTAAATGTATAATTACATATACCCATCATTAAAATGTCATACAGAATATTTTTACTGCCCTAAAAATCCTCTGTGCTATGTCTATTCTCTCTCCACCTCCACTCCTGGCAACCATTGATAATTTTATTGTCTCCGTGGTTTTTCCTTTTCCGAATATCATGTCATTGCAATCATACCATATGTAGCCTTTTCAGATTAGCTTCTTTCCCAAGTGAAAGAATATGCAATATGCATTTAAGGTTTCTTCGTGTCTTTTCATGACTTGATTGCTCATTTCTTTTTAGTGCTGAATAATATTCTATTTTCTGGATGTATCAGTTTAGTTATGCATTCATCTACTGAAGGATATGTTGGTTGCTTCTAAGTTTTGGCAATTATGAATAAAGCTGCTATAAACATCCTTTTGCAGGTTTTGTATAGACATAAGTTTTCATCTCCACTGGATACATACAAAGGAGCATGGTTGGTGGATTGTATGGTAAAAGTATGTTTAGTTTTATAATAAACCACCAAATTGCTTTCCAAAGTAGCTGTACCATTTTGTATTCCTATCAACAATGTATGAGCGTTCCTGTTGCTCCACATCCTCGTCAGCATTTAGTGTTGTCAGTGTTCTGGATTTGGGACATTCCAATAGGTGTTTAGTATCTCATTGCCTTAATTTGCATTTCCCTGATGACGTATGTGGAGTATCTTCCATATGCATTTTTCATCAATTGTCTACTAATACCAATATCTTTTCTAACTATTTAATATTTCCCACTCCAGGATCTATGTTGCATCACTTTTCATGTTTCTTCATGTTCCTCTTTAATCTGGAACAGTTTCTTAGTCTTTCATTGTGTTATTTGGCCTTGATATTTATAAAGCATACAAGCCAGTTATTTTGTAAAATGGGTCTTACAGATTGGGTTTGCCTGAGGTTTCTTCATGATTAATTCAGGTTATTCATTTTTGTCAGGAAAAACCAAAAAAGAAATGTTGTGTCATTTTGGTATATTATATCAGGGGGCACATTATGTTAGTTTGTCTGTTTTTAGCAATTAACTTTAATCACTTAATTACATCTTTTTCAATGTTGTTATTATTAAAAATGTAAGAGGGGCTCTGTTTTAATATGATTCTCTGTTTACAGCCAATAAAATAATTATCTTTCTTGTAACCTTCATAGATCAGTGCACCTGAAATTGGATTTTTTACCCTAACCACAGAGCAAACAAACTGGGAAAGAAACTAGTCCTTCTGGGTGAACGAGTAAGAGGTACAACTTGGACTTGCTAAGCCTGGTTCCATTAAAGGCCCAATTCCAGGAAAAGAACTCTCCATTTTTTAAAAATCCCTTCCATACTCTGTGTTTGTTTTTGGTTGTATTTATTTCAGAATTTATTGTAACTACCCTTGTCGGCTCACCCTGACAACTCAGGATTCTTCTCAAAGAATAAACAGAACCAATTGAGATGATGTTTGGGACTTTCATATCTTTCTTGTAGGAGAGCTCAATTCAATTAATTTTATTATTGTTATTATTTCAGAGCCCCTAACTCAAGGACTGAAGGAGTGATCTGGGGCTTTTCTCAGCTTTCCATCTCTGAAGGAACATGGAGTTAGGCTTTAGAATCTGTGCTTCAAATATAGAATTCTTTATGGTCACAGCTCTTGAACAACAAGCAAAGAAAAACCATAACCTTTAAGCTTTAATTTGGTGATGCTCTGTATCATGGAGTAGGTGAAAAGAAGAGTTGCCTTTAATTCAGATGAAATATATCTGATAAATAAGTCACATCCATTCAAAAGGTCAGCTTTGTATCTCACGCCAAAAATTTTCAGAAATGCTAGCCTGCTGCATTCATTTTATTTCCCTGAAGAAAACCTGATTTTGCACATCTGACTCTACCTTTGTTTTTACAGAGTACAGACTAATGTAAGCACACTTTTCATCCCTTTCACCACTAATGAGAAAAGATTATAACTCATGTAGCTCTCCCTGAATCACAGCAATAGCAAAGCACTGCCAAATATAGCCATGTCTAACTATTATGAATATCTTTAAGCTTGGGGAGCATCGCTGCAATAGCTAGCTCTATAATTAGCTGCTTAATCAGTCTGGCTTGAGAAAACACACCACTGAGTACTATTCTTGCACTGAATATCCAGTAGCTGGCTAATTGCTGATTTAAAAATTGGGAACCACGACTCTGTAAAATGTGTAAAATGCTCTCTAATTATTCATTAAGAATAAAATGGGCATCTATTGCATGTCTCCAACCTATGAAAGGTTAATGTTGAGGGTTTTATGCAGACCATATTAATAAATTTACAAATTGTGCCCATGAATTTAAAACCTAGTAATTCAGCTTATTAAACTCTAATCACATCCTCTCCCTTAAATGGCAGTATTTTATAAGTAGAATATAAATGTGTTCATTGACTTGTAATTACTTACACAAGTTCCAAAACAAGGTGAGCTGCATGTGTAGGTTGATTAATTTGGTAGGTGGTAACATGATTTTCTATTTCCCTCTTCTCACTTGCTACTATATTCCAGTGTGAATGTGTGACTGTTACAGAGATTTAAATCCACTTTCCTTCTTATGCTTCCAAGAGGCAGCCTGAGATATTTAGTGATGTCTGCTCCTCAAGCCCATATCTGGTGCTCCAGCTAAAGGAAAAGGATCCCCACATAACCCATGACTCACTTCGGTACTGGTGCCCAGGAAGGTGACATCTCTCCTCCCACAAGGGGCTGAGCTCACTCCAAACTGGTTCTTGGAGAGGATTATATGGAAGATACATTATTAGGGATTGTTGCCACTTTTCAGCAGGTTCTTGATACCAGTCTGGCTAAATTTCAGACCAGGTGATTATATTCCTATCTAAATTTCCCTACAAATTCAATTTCATAAAATATGATTATCCTTTCTATTGAGAAACGCATTTGACCCTAGAGGCTGTTTGAATTAGTGGCAGGTCATTTGTAATAGGAAGATCAATAGATATTTATTCATTCTGCAAACACTACCGCACACCCACAGCCAGAGCTGCGAGGACATGAAATTGAAAAAGATCTAAGCTCCTTTCGTATGTCACCTTCATCTCCAGAGATTGCACCTTTACCTCTGCAGAAAATGATGGTGCTTTGCCAGGCAGAGATGAGGCTCTTATTTAAAAACCTCACAGGAAGAAATTTTGCAATCTCTAAGATATCTATTTCAATTAATTGTACTCTTGATAGCCAAGGAGTTTTCATTTATTCTAACTCAGGGTTTCTCAACCTCAGCACTATTGACATTTTGGACTAGATAATTCATTATTGTGGGAGCAGTCCTGTGCTTCGTAGGATGTTTAGCAGTTTCCCACACCTCTACGTACTATATACCAATACCAACCCCTCTAGTCAAGACAACCAACAAATATCTCCAGACATTGCCAAATATTCCCTGGGGGATAGAACTACTGGTCTAACTTGAATTTGTTCTTTTACAGTTTAAAGTCAGGTTTTTGTTTACTATGGAGATAGAGAATAATTGGCCACCATTTTTTATTGAATAAGATCAAGAAAAGCCATTTTTACTTTTCTAAACTGATATAAAAACTGCATTATCCTCTGACTGGATTTCACTATTTTTAAGTGAACAATAATACTGTAAGACCAGACTGATTATTCCAATTATTCCAATTTCTTATTGACAAGATTCATAGTTTCTTTTTTTTTTTTTTCATTATTTTCAAGACTATCAAAGGCATTTCTAGCTGGCTTTAATTTTGAAGTCAGTGATTCACAACCACTTTCATATGACCAGTTGATATGCAATTCAGCGAACACTGGGTAGCCTTTCCTTAGAAAGATATGCATGTGCACAAACATATAATTTTAGGAGATTCACAGCTACCACCTCTCCATGCCCTTTCCTGGACCCCAAGTTAAAATTCTCTGTTTTAAAACTAGTGTCAGTTCCTTGAGTTATGGTTTTGTGAGATTATGAAATAACACAAGCCTGAAAATGGCTGATAAAATTTGATCACCATGATAACTTTGCTCTTTTCTAGGTAAACGCTCCAGGCACTGTTCAGCTTTTCCCAAACACCCTATTCTCTTGTCTCCCTTGTCATTGCTGCCTCTGTGTTTTTGCCATCCCATTATTGCTCTTTACTTTAATTACTGACTTTGATAGCATAGAGTCCTATTACTCAACAACAGAAGATGGGATGTGTCCCACCCTCACTCCCGCCTACTCACCACCAAGCAGCTGCTGAAAAGAACCTCTGAGGCGAGTCTAACCCTGCTGTGAGCTATCCCCTCATTCACTTCTTCCAGCCCTCTCCTCCTGAAAAGAAAAACGGGGAGGGTGGGTGAGATGGAGGGAGGGAGGAGAAGGGAAGGGGAGAGGGGGGAGAGAGAGAGAGAATAAATCACATGCACAAATCCATTGGCAAGCAATCCAAAGGATTGCTTGGAAGGGATGAAGGAAAATAAGTATATTGTCAAACAAGTTCTAATATCTATATAGACATTTCTCCAACGTGGGTTCCTATTTCTCCAGTTCCCCCATTTAACGTCTCTTCCCCCACTTCCCCTCACCTCCTACGCAGAATGATTATGTTCTGTCCTCAAACCCAGATGCCCCATTCATCCTTTTACACAGACAAAATGGCCTTTAAGTTAGTGGGAGACCCCCTCCAGAGAAGGCAGTTTAAGATCATCAATTATTATTTCAACTTGTGTTTTGGCAAATCACCCCTTCACCACAAGCCGCAGTGATTTATCAGAGTATTTCTTCCAAACACACATGGTATTCTTCCCCAAAGGGATTCTCATGCCATATGCTAAGAGACTAATAGTTTTTCCATGTCATTACACCAGTAAGGGCTAGCTCAAGTGGTTATTTTCTATATCCTTGCTGCTCAAAGCATGGTACCTGGATCAGTAGCATTAACGTTACCTGGGAGTTTGTTAGAAATGCAAAATCTCAGGCTCCACCCCAGATCTGCTGAATCAGAATCTGCATTTTAACAACATCTCCAGGTGACTCATGTGCACACTGAAGTGCCCTCCACCACCATCGTGACAACCTTACAACCTAAGCTGAGATTGCCTTGGTGCGCTGAGCATTGATTGGAGTCCTGAAGAGCATTGCCGTCTTCCCCCTCCACACTGAGCTCAGGCCACAGAGTGGTTCCATCTAAGGGACAGGTCAGTAGATCTCCCTCTAGTTCAAAGTGGCTCCTTATCCACCCCCTTGGCCCTCCCCACACCCAATACCATCCTCAGACTTTAAGTATGATTGTTCAAGCTCTTAGATTTCTTTAATTGTCTTCTGTTCCCACCTCCATATATCTCATGCTTTGGGGAGCTGGTAGGGTGGCAGTGGAGATCACATAATACAGATATTATAATATTAACCACCTCTTCTAAGCAGTCTAATATGTGCCAGGCATTGTACTAGGCTCTTTCATGGGCAATCATTTCACTGACCCTCTTACAACAACCCTGAAACTAGATAGTCTTATTCCATTTACAGATGAGGAAACTAAGGCTCAGGAAGATCAAATAACTTGTCCGAATTCTCATAGCTGGTCAGGAAGCAGAAGGCAGGATCAGGCCCTAGTCTGTCCTTTGCCATGTACCAAGCTGCCTTTCTTTTATAACCGCAGTGCCATGTATAATTAGTTATCACGTACTCAAGATCTATCTATCATACACATACATATCAGAAAGAAGTTCTTTTCCTCAAAATTTGTCCCTTTCCTCAAGCAGCTCACATTTGGAGGTTGTCACTGACAAGTAAATTGACAATGTACTGATATGTGCTACAACGAGGCTAAGTATATGGCGCTATGAGCACTCACAGGAGGCCATCTAACTCATTGTTGGGTAGGAGGTTAATTTTACATTGAGGTATGACACACTGGCTGAAACTTAAAGTAAAACATGGAGAGAGAGTACTTGAGTAGAAGAAACAGAGAATGCCAAGGTCTGAAGTAAGAGACCGTGTGGCTGGCTCAAGGAATAGGAGGAAACATGGTATGGCTGGAGCAGAATGGGGGAGGCTGAAGTAGAGTGTGGGGAGGGAAGGATGGGCAACAGGATGAGAAAAGGCCAAGAGGCAGGCAGGGTTTCTGTGATAAAGAATCTTAGAAGCCATACAAAGAGTTTGAGGACAAGGAGTGTCACTGAAGTTTTTAAGCACAGGAGGGACATGATCACCTTTGTGCTTTAGAAAGATGGCTCTTCTGTGTAGTGATGGATTGAAGAGAGGGCGTGAGAAAAATGATGGAGAAGAGTTAGGAGGCAATTTAAATAATATGGATGAAAGATGATGGGGCCCTGAACTAAGATAATATCAGGAAAGATGGCAAATCAAAGGGTAGAGCTATTTAGGGGGTTAACCTCAGTAGTCCTTGATTGATGGGATGTGAGTGTGACAGAGATGATGCCCCCAATTTTGGGCTTAGACAGGAGTGTAAATATTAGTACCATATATTTGGGTATGTTATAAAAAATTATTCTTACAAATTATCTCCAAATTAAAATATGAACACCAATTTATCTACTAATATACTTATGACTCAATTTGCCTTTCTCATGGTGACAGGAAGTCTCCTCAGTCATTTATTTCAGTGAACACATTTACTTGTGTAACTGGATCATTATGGGGCATACCCAATGAGAATTGTTATCACAGCATAATGTCATAAACAAAGATCATTAGACAGGAGAAACACTGAAGATTTACTAATTTGAACAGAATTATGCTTCGAGCTGCAAACAGTCATTGGTTGGGGAATTATTAAACATAGGTTAAAACAAGAGAGAACAAACAATAAGCCACAAACTACAGATATGAAAAAAGGAAAATAGTCACAAAACATAAAGAATGTCAAAGAAAAAAAATATTGGCCACAGAAAAAACAAACCTGGAAACCTATACAAGAGCATGCTTATTATTGGCTAGTTCTAATTTCAGGCATGACTCCTGGAAGTTCCTCCATCCCCAAATGCTTATAAATTATTTTCAATATCTTGTCTGACAATACACATAAAAACAGGAATAATTTCTTGCAATCCCCATGTATTTTATTCTAAAGGACTAGGTTCTTCAGTTAGAACAGAGAAGCAGTTACTTTTTTTCTCTAGCACAGAGATAGAAAAGGCAACCTTATTTTTTTCATTACAGTTGTGGGCCAAAATGTAAAAATGAATTATGAAAATAAAATATTAGGATTTCAAATTTGCATAGAAATTTATAAATATATTGAAACTATGATTGGAACAAATTCATAAGGATTTCACATGAATCAGTTATAATTTTGTTTGAATTAGTGCCCATTTTGCTTTGGTCCACCACAAAGTCTTTTTAATTGGCATGCATCCTTTGTCTTGCATCAAAGTATGCTGTAGAAATATTGGTGTTAAACTTGCTGATTCAATGATCATGGGATGTTGTTAAGGATACTGACCTTCCACTGCTTAGTGTCACTTTTATGGGTACTCCTTGGAGGAATTTTGCATAGTTTTAGCTGCCTGCAAAACTTCTTCTGAGTACACACGATATTTTTTTATCTTATAGATAAGTCTTTAGCTGATCAAGTTTGTCTTTATTTTAGTTTTACCCACCAGGAAGGTCAATGCAAACTCTGTGGACCAGCAGTAGTCATTATGTGGGGCATAATTCTCACGAACCTTTCAGTTTTATTTCTTAAATTGAGTATGAGCCAAAAAGTTACAAATTCCTTAGGTTTATAGCCCTTATACAATTGTAAGAACCAAAACAAGCATACAAAATTGAATGCAAACAAAATGGTAACACCACCCACAGTGATCTCTTCAACCCCATGCCTACTACTATGATGTACGGTGTGATGACTCAATTTTCTCACTGATTATCTGTTTAAATTACTGTGAAACTTACATTCATATGGTGTATTGTAAGGACATTTGGTCTTTGTTTGATGCAAACATATCATTTAGATTTTAGGTCCATTGTTATGCTTTTCTCATTGGTCCCCATGACCATCCAACTGTGAACACAAACACAGTCCCAAGGATGAAAATCTCACAACAATACTGAGTGGTCACACAGATGACCCAGAGTGTTCTTATATTATTTTTCAAATTGCCATAAAAAGCAATATGCAATATTAAATGCTCTTAGAAAACTAACATACCCTGAGAATATATCTGGTATATTCCAGTTGAAAACCACTGATTTAGGGGTTAGTGACACATCAATTTTCCTTTTGGTCCCATCTTTCCAGCCTACTTTTATTTTCTACTTGACGTGATCTTCAGAAAATCCATATTTTTTATTTAGGTTCTGTGTGCTCTATTGTAAAATACCTAAGCTGCCCTTCTGAAGCAGAATAGAATAATAACACACGGCCTATGCTCCCAAAGAAATAAGTGAATTGGCTTAAAGCACCATCGGTCACAGGTCTGTGCTTAAATATTTGCTTTTTTATCTGCAATTCTCCTCTCCTTTAAGCTTTCAATGTGCATTCTCAAATTCATAGAAAGCTAATTAAATAATTTTTTAAATGTTTTCTCTTAAAAATGCCAATTAACATCTTGGCTTATTTATAGTTCTAACATGTGTAGATAAAATAAGTTGTCCTAATGCCAAATAAGCTTTAAACATAAAAAATATTTATTTTAAGAGATGGTACAAAATCTTAATATGTGTATCAAGAGAGAAGGTTGTCAAATCCTCTAACAAAATTGCCTAAGTCTCTAAACAGCACCTCTGTCCTCAGTGACTTTCTGATAATATCTTGCTCATCAAACCGCCCACACAGTGGCTGGCCTAGAGCGTAGGTGGTGCTTTCCAAGAAGCAATCCTTAAGGCCTGGCAAGGTGGAATGGTATCCTGCTATGTGCGCTTGATAATGTACAAGGGAGCTGTGGATGGTGAACAATGTGACTTTTGTGTTGTGTTTGGGACCCTGCAGGTGGGTTCCTTTAATCAGAGCTTTTTAAAGAAGAAAAAAGTTACGCTAGACTGGCATCTAGATTCAGATCCTGCAGCAGACAATCCTAGGGACTCAAAACAGCCAAATCAATATTTATGAACTAAAAACTATTCCACATACATAAATGCAACCTAAGGGCCAAATGCCCTAGAATAGTTATCTAAAAAACAATGCCATCCATATCACTTTATTTTTGTGCATCTCTGTCTATTCCCCACTAGATTTGGGGACGTGGATTCAGTCCTATTCATTTTTAAATCCTCAGAACCTGGCATGGTATTTGGCACTTAGTAAGTAAAAACATTCATTTATTATACTGAAATTATTTTTTTTAATTATAATTGACATGCAATATTATATTAGTTTTAGGTGCCCAAATATCCAAAGCAATCCTAAGAAAAAAGAACAATGCTGGAGATACCACACTCCATGACTTCAGCTTGTACTACAGGGCAACAATAATCAAAACAGCATGGTATTAGCAGAAAAACAGACACACAGACCAATGGAATAGAATTGAGAACCAGAATTAAACCCACATAAATATGGACAGATAATTTTTGACAAAGAAGCCAAAAACATACAATGGAGAAAAGAAAGTCTCTGCAATAAATGGTGCTGGGAGAACTGGAAAGCCACATGCAAAAGAATGAAACTAGACTGTTATCTGTCACCATGTACCTAAATTAACTCAAAATAGATCAAAGACCTGAAACAATAAACTGCATAGAAGAAAACATAGGTACTGAACTTATGCAGCTTGGGTTCAAAGAGGATTTTATTAATTTGCTTCAAAGGCAAGGGAAGTAAAAGCTAAAACAAATGAATGGGACTATATCAAATTAAAAAGCTTCTGCACAGCAAAAGAAACCATCGACAAAATAAAGAGGCAACCAACCAAATGGGAGAAGATTTTTGCAAACAATGCCTCTGATAAGGGGCTAATATCCAAAATATATAAGGAACTCATACAACTCAACAACAAGAAAACAAACAATCCAATTAAAAAATGGGCAGAGGACCTGAATAGACATTTCTCTAAGGAGGATATACAGATGGCCAACAGACTTATGAAAAGATGCTCAACCTCACCAATCATTAGAGAGATGCAAATAAAACCACAATGAGATATCACCTCACACCAGTTAGAATGGCTACCATCAACAAGACATAATAACAAGTGTTGGAGAGGCTGTGGAGAAAAAGGAACCTTCATACACTGCTAGTGGAAATGCAGATTGGTGCAGCCACTATGGAAGGCAGTGTGGCGGTCCCTCAAAAAATTAAGAATAGAATGACCATATGACCCAGCAATCCCTCTCCTGGGTATTTACCCCAAAAATCTGAAAACATTTATCCGTAAAGATATATGTGCTCTGATGTTCATTGCAGCTTTATTTATGGTGACCAAGACATGGAAACAACCAAAGTGTCCTTTGATAGATGATTGGATAAAGAAGATGTGGTACATATACACAATGGAATACTACTCTGCCATAAGAAAAGATGAAATAGTGCCATTTGAGACAACATGGATGGATCTTGAGATTATTATACCAAGCGAAGTAAGTCAGACAGAAAAAGTAGAGAACCATATGATTTCATTGATATGTGGAATATAAAACTGAAAGCAAAAAAGGAACAAAACAAACAAAAGAAAAAACAAAAGCTTCTAGACACAGACAATAGTTTAATGGTGACCAGAGGGTATGGGAGGAGGTGGGTGGTAGATGAGAGTAAAGAGGTCAAATACATGGTGAGGGAAGGAGAACTGACTCTGGGTGGTGAACACACAATGTGATAGCTAGATGATGTATTACAGAATTGTACACCTGAAACCTATGTAACTTTACTAACAATTGTCACCCCAATAAACTTTAATTTTAAAAAAATAAAACTTTTTATGATGTGATCACCACAATAAGTTTAGTAACCATCTGTCACCATATTTATTATACTATTCACTATATTCTCTGTGCTGTACTTAAATTTTGATAACTATATAAACACACGAGAATAGTAGAGACTGGTAGGCTATTCACTAATTCCTTTTTCCTTTCCTCCTGAGCTCACAACTAGTCTATATTTTCCAGCCTCCCTTAAAGGTAAGTGTCTTCACAGTAAATTATGAGCAAAAATGGAAGTGCCACTTCCAGGCCTGGTCCAATAAAACTTATGATATGATCCCCACTATCTCTCCTTCTCCATTTGCCTCTGGGTGCTAGCACAGAGTGACTTGGAAGCAAGTGTCAAAGATGGCACAGCTTATGTCAGCTTGGATCCCTGAACAACCATGTAGAGCACAGCTTCTTTTGCCATCCCCTTGCTGACAAATAGGCTTAACACGAATAAGAAATAAACTATTTTTTAAAGCGACTGAGATTTAGGGTTTATCAGTTTCAGCAGTTAGCGCTATCCTAACTAATACAACACATTAAATAGATGATGCTCTATTGGCATTATTAAAGGCAAGGTTAGCATAAGGTTAAGGGTGATATTTAGAGTCAGACCCAGGTTTGAGTTCTGGATTTGACACCCACTAACTCAGAGACCTTGAATACACATTTAACACTCTGATCCCAAATCAGGAGAGGATTCAATGAGATCTTGCATGGCTATACCTTAGCATAGCTCCTGGCACACTGAACCCCACCATTACTGTGACTACATAGCTATGGAAAGAACAATCCTCTCTATTTGATTGACTCCTTCTTGGTCTCTTCCAATCTTATGATCTCACTCCTAATCCCTTTTCTAACCAACAAAGGAGTTTCCGTCAGACTTGGACTTGCCTTCTGAGCCTGAACATTTTGAACTCGAATTATTTTCCAGCTATGTGCTATCTCAAAGACTATGCAATGTCCAGTTTCCACCCCTAAAGAATCATCCTTCTCAATGTGTCCTGTTTGTGGACACTTAATCATCAAATTCTTCAATGCTCTGACAAGCAAAATTCTGTAAAAGGCCCAGGTATGACTCTATTGTTTAAGAAGGAACCCCAACAGCATCCTGAATATTGCTACCCAGACCTAGCATGACCTTAGATGAAGGAAAAGACTCCGTATTGCCTGAATCTTCTACCAAGTAAGGGATGTTTTCCACTGCCCATTTTAACCACTACTGAAAATACCCCTAAAAGAACACAATTTCACTTTTCAAATTATAAATTGAGACCCTATAAGATTTAATCCATATAAGATTTAAACTGAAAGACCCTATAAGATTTAAACTGAAAACTTGTATTTTGCTAAATGAAGTTCTGGCTATCCAAATAGGACTCAACTTTGCCAGATTATAGAATTCCACTCTGCCCAACTTGACATTATTTTCATTTATAGAGCTGAGGTCAGATGTTTCTTATTTGTAGACATAGAATCCTTTGCCAAGTCAGTGAAAACCAGGAGCATGCCATCCTTTAAGGGGAAACACCAAGGCCCACGGACATTTCCTCTGAACTGATTCGAATTGAAGTTGGCAAAAGCAAGATGATCCCCAGACACAGAGGCCATGTGAAAAAACCCCAGCGGGGTAGAAACCAGGGTCAAAAGGCTTGAAGGCCCATAATGGCACGTACCAAGTCAGCAGGGTTCAGAACAGCAAAGCAGGGCTGAGCAGATTTTAGATTAGATTCATCTGGGGTTAACAAAATTTCTGGTAAAAGGAAGATGCAACAAAACATGTACAATAGTTTCCCCACCCCCCCATCCACAGTTTTGCTTTCCATGGTTTCAGTTACCCCTGGTCAACTTTGGTCCAAAAATATTAAATGGAAAATTCAAGAAATAAAAAATTCATATGTATTAAATTGTGCACCATTCTGAGGAGCTCAATGAAATGTCGCACCATCCTGCTCTGTCCCACCCAGGACGTGAATCATCCCTTTGTCCAGTGTATCCACACTGTCTACGCTACCCGCCCATTAATCATTTAGTAGTCTTGAAGGTCATCAAGAAGTATCATAGTGCTTGTGTTCAAGTAACCCTTATTTTACTTAATAATGGTCCCGAAGCACAAGAGAAGTGATGCTGGCAATTAGGATACGCCAAAGAGAAGCCATAAAGCACTTCCCTTAAATGAAAAGGTGAGTAGAGTACAATAAGATATTCTGAAAGAGACCACATAAAAATTGTCATATAATTTTTATTATAGCATATTGTTATAATTGCTCCATTTTATTATTAGTTATTATTGGTAATCTCTTATTGTGCTTAGTTTATAAATTAAACTGGACCATAGATATGTATGTTTGAAAAAACAGTATATATAGGGTTCGGTATTATCCACAGTTTCAGGCATCTACTGGGGGTCTTGGAATGTATCTCCCATGGATAAGTAAGGGGGGACTACTGTAGAGTCCAGAGGTGTTTCAAGTACTTCGGAAATGTGCAGCTCAGCTTTATGGTAATGGGCAAGTTACTGAATCTTCTTGAACTCAGTTGAACTTCAGTTGTCTCACCAAGGATATCAGGGTGGTCAAAATCATAGGATGATGGTTTTAATGGTTAAATAAGAGAATGCATGTAAAATACTGATTGGTGGCTTGCATCCTGCATGCTTCAGGATTATCTGGTCATTCCTGCCACCTCTCTTGGATTTCAAGAGCTTTTTCTGGTTAAAATGAGCTCACATTTTCTGATGGACCTCCTCATCTATCCTCAGAGAATATCATTGAAGATGGAAACCTACTATTTAAATGGACTTAGGCATCTGTCAGGATCTTTCCACCTCATGGAGTTCCTCAGACCAAATCCTGGTTGCCCATCCTGCAGCAATGGTTACATCATCCTTAGCCTAATCTCAGTGGGACCCCTCATTCTCTGAGTATCTAGGTCTTGGCAGGGTAAATACACCGGTAGCCTGAACATTATTTCTCCAAATGCTCCTTGCCATGTATTTGGCACTTTGTTTGGTAGCCAATAAACATTCGAGGTTGTGCACCAGGTCATTCTTTGCTTCAACACTGATGCCATCTAAACAGATGCATGTTCAGTCACCAGACACTGAGGAAGCATTTTGTTTAGAGCATCTGTTTGCAAATTGCACTTGAACATCACCATCAGCTGGACTTGTTTTCAGCCAATTCTCCCCACAGACAAATGAAATCAATAACTCAGATCATATTCATGTTTGAAAAACTGCATATTTTGCAATCTTTCTGCTTGAGAATAGGATAAATGTGACCTTATAACAATGAATTTTAACTTTTTTAGTGTCATGAATTCTTTTGAAATTCTTGGCGAAAGCTCTGGGTTATCTCCCCTTTGTCAGGCAGTAGGGTGGGAAAAAAGCACAAATAATATACACAAAACATTTTTAATGTTTTATTAACTTATCTTTGTCTTTATATATAATATATATTATATGCTCACATATATTATAATATGTATTATTAGTATATATTATTAATTAGATTTTCTATTAAAAAGTAATACATACTAAAGGAAAAGTAGTCAAACAGTTCAGAAGGTTATAAAATAAAAATTCCCCTTTGCTACTACTCTCCATCAGCACCTTTCCACAGAAGTAACCACTATTAGCAATTCCTTGTACAGACTTCCATTTAAATATATATATTATATGACACGACCCGTGCACCAAACAAGCGCTTCTGACTTGTCAGCCAGGAGCGCACCTGGGAGGATTGGGTGGGAGACAAAGAAAGAGACAGAGACAAAAGCTGGGAACGGGAGGTCCACTCAGTGCTGATGGCAGAAGAGTGGCCTCGTTTATTATTTGTACTCAGCTTTTATAGCAAACGCAACTTTCCTTAGGTAGGGGGTTTTGGGACCTTGAAGGAGTAGTTCCCTCCTCTCAAGGAACAGTTCCCTTGAAAGCAATCTTACCAAAGTGGAACAGAACAAAGTATAACAAGTAGAAACTGTTAACAGGAGGACTATCCACTCTGTAACTTTTAAGGTTGTCTGTGACATTGGCTGCTCTTCTTCAGGGGCACAGTGGAGATGAGTCAGGGGCACAGTGGAGATGGGTCAGCAACCTTCTCACACTGTTCCCCAAGGCCTAAGAGCCTATTAGCTTGCCAGCTGTCAGGCTTACCCCTTACTGCAGCTCTGGTCTGTAACTTTTCAGCTGCTCTCGAGGTGCTCACCCTAACATGGAGACCTGTAGCTTGCCAGCTTACAGCCTCAGTGTCCCTGGCTGATCCCAGCCGGCTCCCCACAATAATATATAACATATATATTATATATGTACATTATATGTATATATACACATACACATTTACATTTGTATCTTATATATTTTATATATACAGGTGGTCTTTCCTTTGCACAGTAGTCCTGGACCATAAAAATAGCTGTAAACTGAAATCATGCAAAGTGATCTTAAAAATAATGAGAAAAATTATGACTGTTTCATTATCCTTAACATTTTTTACTGAAAACTCTCTTACAGTTGGTAATTAATGTGGGGGGTGGGGGGTGGGAAAGTAAAACTATTTAGAAACAAACATTGAGAATGAAAATATTGTATTTCTTTGGGAAAATTTAGCAAGAATGCTTGCTTTTTGTAAGATAACTTGATGATATTGAGAGAGTGTCTCTTCTACGCCTTTTCAAATTATCATACTTACTCCTTTCTAAATTTAGATCAGCTTCCAACATTTTATCCTTTTACTTTCAATGTCATAAAATAATTCTGAGAGTTCCTTTAATTTTTTTTTCTGGTGTCACTTCCTCTCAGGCACCTTCATCCTTTTTTGCTTTTGTTGGTAAGGGGGCCTGCATTAAGTTCCTCCTGCTGCAGATCTTAAGTCTCTTAAATGGTGGCAATGTCAACATTCCCATGGTCAGCTATTTCTTCCATAGCTCCATTTCATGCAATTCAAATTTATCTTCCAGTGTTATCAGTATCCTTCTCTTTGCTGCACCTAATTCCCTCTATGGGTCACTCATTTTTGTAAAATGTCACATGAATCTATTACTGGGACACTATGTGCTTTGCCATCTGTTTGTGAACTCAATAACAAGTGTGCAGTGACTGATCACCAACAGACAATGAAGGAAGTCTTAGTGAGTAGTCACTGATGGTGGTGTGCATCTCTTATTTATCTAGTGATTTGTGGACTGGAGAGGGAGCAATGAAGTTTGTACTTTATCCAATGACAATTAATATTCTGTGGTAACTGACATTGGAGTCATGTTGATTTGGGGTTGGTGTTATTTAACCAACTCATGGTAACTGACATTTGTTTATATCAGAACCATGCAAAATAAGGATTGCCCATGTGTGTATATATGTACAATTCATACACTCTAAAGAAAAATGGATCATATCATGCATACCATGTTTTACGTTTTTCTGCCTAATATATCTTAGTGTTCATTCCACATGGTCACATACTATCACATGTGGATGTACCAACACTTATTTAACCATTCCCCTATTGATGGACATATGGATTGTTTTTACTTTTTGTGATAGCAACCAATATTGTAATTCATTTTCCTGCTCGTGCAACTTTTGAGTTTTTGTGCAAATATATCCACAGGATAAATTTCTAGCAGTGAAACTGCTATGTCAAAAGGAATATGCATTTAAAATACTGCTAAGTATTTTTATCCTCATAAAGTTTACATCATGTTATAGTCTCACCTACATAATGTGAGAACTCTTGCTTCACCAATCAGGTATCGTCCAACTTTGTCAGCTTTGCCTATCTGATAACACACCTAAGACATTTTGCATGCGTTTTCAGGGTATGTTTTGGGAGCTTGCCTCTTTTCTCCCAACCAGATTGGTTTGGTTTGGTTTTTGAAATATTTTGTGCCATCTTGAACACATGGACAGGATATAGCCAGATGTCCTTTGAATAAGCCACCCTGAACCTTAGACTGTGCTAGAGAATACTGAAGCATTGTTTTAATTCCACAAATAATTATTGTAGAAAAGAAACTAGATTTTAACTATTGAAGTCATTGTACTCAGATGGGAGAGATAAGACATGTAGGCTATAATCTTACACAAATGAGGATGCTACCCAAATGAGGATGTCATAGGGTTTGCTGTATCTGTAAAACTTTTTGAGCTAATTATTGAAAGGGATTATATAAGAATTTGGAAAAGAGTAAAATAGAAATACAAAGTGGGGTAAAAACATTGGCAAAAGATGCTGATTCAGGTGTTGGAGAAAGGCCTTCATGAGTTGTATCTGAGTTGGGTCTTTAAGGATGAGTAACATTTCAAATGGTGGAAATGAGGAAAAAGCTAGTGCATGGAGGAAAAGTTATGTGAGCCAGTGCAAGGGGTGGAAATGTTAAGGACTTCAGGGAACAGGTCGCTTGCCGTATGTGGTGGAAAGGTAGGGTTTAGAGCAGAGTCAAGACAAGGCCAGGGAGAGAAGAGACCAAACTGCTGAAATCTTTTGGGAATGCGATTGGCCTTGCAACTTGTCATTAAGCAATTAGACTACAATAAGTTACAAAATCACCTCACCATTGCTGGAGAGCTAGAATTTTAAAATATCTTAGAATTAGTTCATGAGTATAACTTTCTGACCTCAAATATGAGAAACTTATACTCACTTTATCTTCCAAAAGTTTAATCTTTCTGATTACATCAAAGAGAAAGGCTATTTGGTACTCCATGGGTTGAACTGCTGCTAATCTGTTTAGAACAAGGAGTGTGGAGTGAGAACCATCTCTAGGGATCTGAACAGAAGTCACAGAGAGTAGCTGGTGAGGATTCAGAGCAGCGGTTCTAATCCCTGGCTGCTCAATGCAGTCACCTGGGGAGCCTTTATAAACTCCTGGAGTGGGGCCCGGGCACAAGTGGTTTGTTAAAAAAAAAAAGTTGTTCCCAGGTGATTCTAATGGGCAACCAAGATGGAAAACCACAGATTTAGAGAGAAATTGTTGAACAAGAGACCACTGACCCTACTTGGAAGGAGAGAAGCAATTAGAGAATCCTGAATCCAAAAGTCCATTGAATGCCACATTTTCAGAATAGGCCTGGAATTTTATGGAGTTCAAGATGAGGAGACATTGTCTTCCATCACTTAATCCATATTCCATTACCTTGACTATCTTACCGGATAATGCACATATCTCACAAACCTAAAGGGAGGACAGATAATTAGATGATTATATAGATGTACAAGCATGTCTGGCCCAAACCATTACTTGCAGGGCATTGTGATGCAAAGGAGGTATAATTAGTTACCACCTGGAATCACAGTAAGCAAGTCAGTCAGTTTAGGGGTAAGGTGGGTGGGGAACACCAGAGAGTGTATACTATTTGATTCTATTTGATCTGCATGATAACACAGAAAGGTAGATTCCACCATACAATTACAATAAAGCAGGTCTACACATAATATCTAGTTTTTACAGCCACCTTTAGTTGCTGTTTATTTTCCCAAGCTATTTATCTTTCCCCTAGTCAGAAACAGATCCTTTAATTTTATAGCTCTTTCATAAATATTCATTTCTCCTTAAATGTCTTAGAAAGCATTCCAAAAATTTTAAGTGTCTGCTACCAAGAGATACATGTTGGCCTCTGCACTGCTGATATATTAGGAATTTTTTTGAAGCATTAATAGAATAATGAATTAGATTTTGTCTCTACTAGCTCTGAGTTTTCATTTAAGTCTTATCAGTGACTGCTGACTTATAAAGCACCATGAAACTAGTAATCCATCTAGCACTGATCTTTCCAGTTGATAATCATAAAAGCCTGAAATAATCTCTGTCAGATGATAAAGCCAGGTTCTTAGTGAGCCCGCTGTCCCAGGGACCTTCTCTTCTCATGGAACAGGAAAAGGGGTCTGTCCTTTGGATATCTTACATACGAGGGCAGGTGGTGATGGTGAGGCTGCTTCCAATTGGGGGCTGCTGTCATGATAAAGGGCAGTGGCTCACAGAAGCTCTGATCTCACTGAAGAGAAAGGGAGCCCAAGGCAGCCCAAGGAGAAAACAGATTGGTCTGAAAGTCTCAAAGCACTGATCTATCATACCTGATAAATTACAGCTTGGGCATTTCATCATCCAAGTACAGATTCTGTGTCAGCCTCGGTGAGGCACTCAGTGGGCTTTAGTAGTATACAAAGGACCTCACCCAAGATACAATCATTATTAGAAATGGTGGAGGAAGGGGCTACTCTCATTTATTAATGACTAGCTCACTGCCCTGCCTGTAGGATCCATTCATTCACTCATTCATTCTGCAAGTTTGTTCTGAGAACAGTGTGGGACACAAAGAATGTCTCTTCCCTCCCTTCCTCCCTCCCTTCTTTCCTTCCCTCCTCCCTTTCATATGTAAGGAGTACTTACTATGCCTTAGGTGCTAGAGTTAAAATGGTGAGCCAAACTTAAGTGATATATTCTAGTACAGGAATTCTTAACCTGGGATCCATAGACCTGTCCCTAGAATCTGTGGCTATACTTCAGGAGTCAGTTAACTTAGATGGGAGAAAATTACATCTTTACTTTCACTAATCACTAACTGAGGTTTAGTGTTCAATTCAATCATGAATGTAGGCAACAAACCACAGCAGTATTAAAAATACCTCTGCCTCTGTCACCAGTAAAAATCCGACAGACACTTTAATTTCACATCACAGTTTTTGCTGACATCTCAAAAGAACAATTATGCTTATCGCCACTTGGAAATTATGGTAGGTTTTGTTCCTTAATGTGTTAATAAAGAAACACATGGAACTATATCACAAATTTGTATTTTACCAATTTGATGATTTTGCTCCAATATAATTGGCTTTCTTTATAATCTTACGTATTTTACTTTATGCATTTAAAAACATTATTCTGACAAGGGGTCCATAGGCTTCACCAGATAACAACATGAACCTTGACACAAAATGGTTATGAATACCTGCCCTAGCAAGAGAGAGAGGCCTTAAAGAAATAATCCCACCAATACGTAATTACAAACAGTTTTGAAAGCTTCTAGGGGAAAAGTCCAGGAGTGTGAGATTCCAAAAGAAGAAGACATGGTCCTCCAGTATCCAGTCTAGCGGGATCTACTGGGCTTCCATCGCTCCTGTGCCAGGCCCTGTGTGGGCACTGGGGATACCCCATCTGTACCTGCCAGTCTAGTGGGAGAAGTCAAAGACAACAACACATAAGAAAATATATAACCAAGATGGTTTCAGTTAGAGATCAGTGCCTGAAGAAAATGAACTAGGATAATGAGATAAACAGCGAATGCCAAGAGGTGCTATGGGACATCTAGCGGTTCAGGGTGGGTCTCTCTGAGGAAGTGACATTCATGCTGAGACCTGGAGGAAGAATGTAACAGGCAGATGGACAAAGGCCCTGAGAGAGAAACAAGTAAACCCTCAGTTTCCTTAAATCCAAGGAACCAGACCTCTTGATTAGTGGTAATTGTTTCCCTGCCATGCCCTGCTTTTGGAGAAAGAAGCAAATCACAGGAGTCAGGAGAGGAAATTGGAGGTGGTCTGAGGGTCAGATGGTCACAGGTGGCCCAAGGCAGCAGCAGGGATGTGGGCTGAGGGCTCTTGTATAAGCCAGGTACAGACCTTCCATGTGTGGTATATCCTGGAGGTCAGGAGGCAACTTCCTACCTCATGGCCACCCTGAGCCTTTCCTGGACCAAATTAGTCACTGTCTGTCTTTCAGACAATCAGTTGCTATAATCAGAGGCCCTCCTTGTTCCTGGAGAGGATCCACAAATATTTATCATGTAATATCACGGACCCTAGACCCCCAATTTTCAGAGGCCTGTAGTGAAATGACCTCTCTGCTATAGGGATTAAAGAATGGTAGCTATTAATCTCTTAAATTGCAGTCCAGCCTTACCTTCTAAGGTCCCTTGGTGGACATACGCATTCTGCTCAACCTGGCTTTTCCAAGCTTGACTCCGGGAAAGGTACTCATTTGTCCCCATGCTTTTGACCTAGGAGACCACTCTTTCCTAATGAAAAAAGACACCAAAGCTCCTATCTCATAGCAGTTGCTAAGACACCACTTACACCTTATTAAAATCCTACCCGGTGGTTATTACACAGGCTCATATAGATGATTTATTGTTTTAAAAAAATTATTTTTAAAATTTCCAGAACATATCACAAGGTCCCTGAACATTCAGCCCAATGTCCTATATAAATGTTAGCTAAACTATTGCACAAATGCGATAAAGGGCACACAGAACCATTTTTATTGAAAAGTAGACCAAATGCTTTTATCATACTATCTTTCCTGATACTTCTAAATCTTCAGCTGCCTTATTCTTGTTCATAGCACCCCCACGCACACACTTAAAATGTCAGGAGAAAATCAGTGAAGGTTTGACATCTTTTATAAAATGTTGCTAATCTCTTTGCTATACAGTCTGCATTTACACTGTGGTCAGACATGAGAAGGGGGCTGATGGTCACACAACAGACCTAACCCACTGCAAAATCGTGCATAAAGAAAAAAATTCCATCCATTGCACTCCACTTGAATGAAGACAGGAAAGTGGATTAGTAAATCATTAGGAATGTTTTCCAAAGTCAATAGTTGAGGCAAAAAGACTTTTGGCAGAAAGTTCAGTTACAAGAAAATCCCTAATATCCTTGAATTTCTAGTGCTTCATCAATGTAAAAATTTTCCCTTTTAAAGTGATACTTTAAAAGAAGCCTGGAGTAGCAAAAAGAGCCTTGGACTTGAAATTTTGTTGAAGTAGATTCCAGAAATTGCTCTGCCACTTCTGTGTGACTCTGAGCAGCTTCTACTCTGCACCCATTTTGTCTCTCTGGGCCTCTGTTTCCTTATCTATAAAATTACTATGGTAGCAGAGATATTTCTAAAACCTCTTGAAGCTCTAAAACTATAAACCTCTGCCTCTCTCATTAGAATAGGCCCGTGTGCATTACGCAATAAATTCCTAACAGGACATGCATGGTCCCAGCAAATATCTTGACACTTCCAATATTGTCTACTAAGGGATGCATGATAACTAAGACAATGATATGGGCTATTTAGGCAGTTGATAGAGTTTTCTTTTTGGGGGCGGATTTACTGATTACAGGATATTCCGGGCATTATATTTTCGATCTTTTCCATGCTTTTGACTCAGCTTCTCTCGGGTGATTTGTAACACTTCAGATGGAACATCTCCTAGGAATGGAGTCCTCCCCCAGTCCCTAAGAAAGGGCAGAGGAAAAGGGGAGCAACCCTTTCCACGTGTAGTCCAGGCAGCCTCATCCTGTGAGAGTTTCATTGTTCTCCATTATACTTGTTTTAAAAAGGGTTTCCAGATTAAAAGAATTCGGGTAGCGTGCCCAAATTTTTCCTCTCACGAAGATTTACAATGTATGCTAGCACATTAAAGAGGATGAGAAGTCCTGCAGTAAAAAATTCTGCCTAGCTTTGTTTAACTCAGTGTCCCAAACTCATTTACCTGCTATCTATCCCCTTTTTCATAACAACTGCCACCATCTCATGGAAACAGTGTTATGAGGACACATTTTGGGAAGGCTGGAGTATAGATCAGGGGCCCAAGGAGTAAGAGGGCAATCAGGAGACTGGGGTACCCACCTGTAGTGGGCTGAATGGTAGCCTCCAAAAGGTGTTTCCACCTGAACCTCAGAATGTGACCTATGTGGAATAAGGATCTTTGCAGATGAGTTAAGTTTAGGATCTCCAGATAAAATCATCCTGGATTGGGGTGAGCTCTAAATCCAATGATGAGTGTTTTTATGTGACAGAAAAGGGCACTCAGAGACAGAGAGGAGGAGACAATGTGAAGACAGAGGCAGCACTTGGAGCTATGCTGCCATAGCCAAGGAAGCTTGGAGCCACCAGAAACTGGAAGAGACAAGGAAGGATTCTCCCCCAGAAGCTTGAGAAGGAGCATCACCCTGTTGACACTTTAATTTAGGACCTCTAGCCTCCAGAATGGCTAAATAATAAATTTCTGTTGTTTTAACCCACCCAGTTTGTAGTAACTTATTATAGCATTCCTTGGAAACTAATACATTACCCTTACCTTCCTTTGTCAACCACCTACTAGCTGAGTCATTTGGCACAAATTAATGCCTCTGATCATCATTTTCCTCATCTTCAAAGTGAGGAAAAAATATCTACTCTGTACATCTCCAGGTTAGTTTTGAGTCTTAGAAGAAAAAATGGACACAAAGGTGCCATTTAACTAACGAGTCCATGGATATGAAACTGACACCCTCCATCTGAGTATGGGCCAGCGACTAGGGTTGGGACCTCAAGGAGAGACAGGACACGGAAGCAGAGGACATTGCTGGTCAGGCCTCCCAAATGTTCACGTATTCATTCACCATGTGAATGTTCCAGGCACCGTGATAGGCATTAGGGATACAGAAGTGAACAAAGCATACCAAACCCCTGCCCTTGTGGAACTCACATAGTCACTGAGGGAGTTAGATATGAACACATAAGTAACCCATTTAGTGTGTCAGAGGGTGATGAGAGGTGTCTTGGGTTCTGATGCAGCCTATAGCCCTCACTTCTTGTCACCTGATGATTTTGGCCACAAAGATGGCATGGGATAACATGCTTGATAATAGCAATGTGGTGGTGGCATCAACACCTCCCACAAACACTTTCCACCTGGAGAAGATCCTGAAGATAAATAATTTAGTGGAACTGATGACATTTATCTTAGATAAAGTCAGCAGCTAACAAAAGTGAGTGACTAGGTAATTCTACTCCTAGGAATATACCCTAGAGATATGAAAACACAGGTCCATGGAGAGCTGAAAGAGTCATTCAAATAAACACTCATACACAAATGTTCACAGCAGCATTATTCACAATAGTCAAAAGGGAGAAACAACCCAATTATCTATTGATGGATGAGTGGATAAACAAATGTGGTATAGCCGTACAATAGAATATTATTTGACCATGAAAAGGAATTGAAGTACTGATACATTCTACAATGTGAATGAACTTTGAAAACATTATGCTAAGTGAAAAAAGCCAAATACAGAAAGCGATATATTGTATTATTGAATTTCTATGAAGTGTCCAGAATAAATAAGAAACAGAAAGCAGATGGTGGTTGCCAGGGACTGGGGGAAGGGGTAAATGGGGAGTGGCTATTTAATAGAAATAAGGTCTCTTTTTGGAGTGAAGAAAATGTTGAAACTAGATAGAGGCAATGGTTGCACAAAATTGTGAATGTACTAAACGCCAATAGATTGTATACTTTTAAACGGTTAATTTTATGTTATGTGAATTTCACCTCAAAAAAAATTATAAAGGCCAGTGTGGCCCTATTATGTTGCTGCTTGCTCTGGGGAGTGGGACGGGCAGGAACATCCCAGGGCTCTCACTGCAAGTATGGTGCCCATTACTGCTCAGGTTCAAAGCCAGAGCCCTGCCAATAGGGAAACAGGAGACATATTCTTACCTACTAAGGGATTTGGCAGGCTCACAGCTTGCATGGCAGGGCTGGGGCAGGGGTGGACAATGAAGTATTCATGACACAACACAGAGATGGAGAGCCTGGCCAGGAGGGGAGGAGCAGCTCTGGAGGGTGGGCTTTCACATCCCCCTTGTGAAAGCCCAAGTCTTGACATACCTTTCCTTGTGTGGTGCAAGGGAAAGTTCACGTGAGCCAGTGCCTCTGCCTTAGTTCTTCCTTCACTGTGACTCCTTTCTGGGATTTTCCCTCCTTCTTCAGTAAAGAACTTCACATGCACATTGCAACACTGCGTGTTAGAGGTAGAGAGTATTAGCTTCCTACTGCTGCTGTAACAAATTAACATAAACTTAATGACAAACGATATAAATTTAGTATTTAAAGTTCTGAAGGATAGTCTAATGTGTGTCTTGCTGAGCTAAAATCAAGGGTTTAGCAGGGCTGTTCTTTCTAAAGGCTCTAGGACAGACTCTATGGCTTGCCTTTCCCAGCTTCTAGAAGCTGCTCACATCCATTGGCTTGTGGTCTTATCTTTCAAGCCAGCAATTGCATTACTCCAACATTTGTTCCATCGTCATGTCTCCTTTTCTGAATCTCTGTCTCCCTATCCCATCTTTGAAGAACACTTGTGGATTATACTGGGCCCACTTTGGTAATCCACAATAATCTCCCCCATCTATAGGTCCTTAAATTAATCACATCTCTAAAATATCTTCTGCCATGTGAAGTAACATAGTCACAGGTTCCAGGGACTAGGACATGGACATCTTTGGGGGCCATTATCCTGCCTACCACAGAGAGGCTGGAGGAGGCATCTGCTGTACAGAATCACTATGACCATCAGCAGAGAGACCCACAACCTGGGGGGCACAACGGAAGAACTGTGAGAGAGCCCAAACTTTATGATTGCTTCTAAAATTATTATAACAAAAGCTACTCTACACGATAGAAGAGAAGCCCAACAATATGTGATTATAAGAAGAAGAACTAACATGTATGAAGCATTTACTAGGTGCCAACCTCTCACACACACACACAAACAAATTGTATCTGGTATGTACTATTATTAAGCCACATTTTATAAATGAGGAAAGAGAGATTATTATTCAGTTACTATGAGAAATTACCTGAAATCTCACAGCTAATAAGTACTGCAAGCAGCATTTGAATCTAGTTCTATCTAATGTGAGAGCTGTGCTCTCAACCCAGTGTTGTAGTAGAGCAGACTAACTGAAGAACACCCTCATACCAGAAGCTTAAGGTGATAGAATTTTATTTCTTGTTTGTGTAACAACCATCCAATGAGGATATTTGGTGGTCAGCTTTCCCTGGGGTGATTCTGGAGCCAAGGCTCCTTCCACATGTGGCTCTGCCATCTGCTAGGCCTCAGGGTCCCTTGCTTCCAGAGGCAGTTAGGCAAATAGGGGATGAAGTAAGCATGCCTGTATTTTAACCACCTCCTTCCAGAGGGATGCATCTTCTCTGCTCACCTTCCATTGGCAAAAGCTGGTCATATGCCCACCTTGATGCTGGAGGCTGAGAAATCTGAATCACCACTTCCCAGGAGCAACTCTACTCTTTGGGAAGTATAAACATAGTGAACAGCTAACCATTTCTGCCATGACAATACTGATGAATGAATGAATGAATGAATGAATGAATGAATGAATGAATGAAGAAATCTTGCTCCTCACATTCCTACAAACAAAAATAAAGGATGCTATCTGTATAAAGGTGCCCACCTGGCAGGAGGAGGACTAACTAAATCACCTAAATAAATAAAAGAGGATAGAATTGCTAAGATCTCTAAAGTTATCAAAACAGCATCAAAACATTCCACCTTTACTGAGGACACAGTGTACAGAGACACCCAGTTGTGTGTGTGATAAGACTCCAATATATCACAGGATGCTTGTACGGCCATTGAAGACTATATTTCAACCATCTTTAACACTAGTTGTAGCCAATGTATTCTGGACAATGGGATGTAAACAGAACTGTAACATGAGGCTTCTGACGAAGTGTCTTAAAGGAAGGGGGCTCCTTTCTTCCCCTCTTCATCCTTCCTCCAGGCTGGAGATTGAGGAGCCATCTTGGATCATGAAGTTGATCCCATGGGCAGGGGTTTGGTGGAGTAATAGGTTAAGGGAGCCTTGGTCTCTGCTGATCGTGGGGTTGCCAAACCAATCCCAGACTGCCCAACTCCAGATTTGGTCTACATGAGAGCTATAAATTTCTATTATGTTTAAGCCACTGCTGCCTTCAGTTTTCTATTACCTGCAGACAGTCCCGATCCTGACTAATGCACACAAGACTCTTTTCTCTTTATCAAAGATGCAAAACATGCCACTAATAACCAAACCAGCCTCCACCACAACTATTTCTGCGAATCAAAGGATTTGCCTGGAAACCTCATTTTTGTCACTGGCATCTCTGCCTTCCCACTCTCCATCACCTCAGCTGGTATCACTGATGGCAGGGCCTGTTGGGCAAGCTTTGAAATGACGTGACAAGCTGGAAGAAATGAAGGGTTTTCTCATAGGCCTTGCCCACAAATTGCCTCACTGTCAAACCAGTTTTATAGCTGAGTGACTCTGGTGGCTTGGGTGAAAATACAATGGAAGAAATCCTTCCAGACAACTGTCATCTGCCTGGAAATTGGAGCTTCCTATTACCCTTGGACCTTTAGGGACAGAGTGTCAAAAGTGACCCAGTTCCTACTGACACTTTTACACTGAGATCTGCCTTACCTAATACCTTCCCGGTTGGCACTGCTAACCAAGATTACCTGAAATTCTGGGGCAGAGGCTGACACAAGGCAGGCCTCTGCTCATGTATAGTGATAATATTTCTGTGGAAAGTTTTGATTTTCAGTGGGAACTAAAATTCTCAGTTTTGACTTCTGCAGCTTCAGGACACTCAATAGGACATTGGTTCCAGTGCCTGGCTCCAGGGAAGACCCAAATGAGATCTTTTCTGACTTTTTCTCCTTAAAGTGGTGGTTTACAATATTTATTGGACCATGAATGCTTAGAGAAAGTGATGTATTTTATGGACCAAATCCTAGACAGGAAGCACTGATATTCATTTAACACCAAAGTTTACCCATAATTTCCTGAGATTCTAGGACCCCTGAAGCCCATCCACAAGTCCAGAATCCCCAGGTTAAGAAGTCTTGCCTTTCAACTCCAGAGCAGATTTAATAACCTCTAGAGTCATCTAATTTCCCCTTTGAGATAGATTTCCCACTATGGCTCCTAAACAGAATAGACCAAATCAATTCTAGAGGCTGCCACTGTTCATGGGCTTCACTGTTACTTATGACCAACACTGAGAGAAATGCCACACACACCCTCCCCTTTTCCTGCTCCAAAGTTCTTTATTTGGAAATTTAAGTCCCAACTACCTCTCCTTTCCTGCCTTATCTCACAAACAACTCCCATCAGCCAGCCACATTAGACTGTTTACTTGCAGTTTCCCAAGCATGCCAAGGTGCCTTATTCTGCCCTCTTGCTTTGCTCAGATAATTTCTTGCTTCTAACACCTTTTCACCCATCACTGTCTGTCAAAATACCACTCCTTAGACTCTGGAAAGAGACTTACTTCTCTATAAAACTTTTTCTGAACCCTTCCTTTGTGCTCTCAGTCTGAGCTTGAACGTCTTTTATGGAACATATCACTTTCCATAATGGATTATTTGGTCCTCCATACAGCAGAATATTTGAATTCTTGAGGTCTGGAATCAGAATGATTGGATTTCAATCCTGGCTGTCTCTTTCTTGCTGTGTGACCTTGTGTACCTTTCTTAACCTTTCTGTGCATCAGTTCCCTCATAGACAAAACAGACACAATAACAGTTCCTACTACATTGGGTTAAATGAGCCAATCTGTGTAAAATTCTTTGTGCAGTGTCTGGCACATTGAAAGCATTTGATAAGGAGCAGTTATTTTTATTTTAGTTAATTGGATACTTTTGATCCCACCCCTACCATTAATCTATCAAGTAGTTGAGGGTAGAGTCTGTGTCTTAGTCATCACTTTATACCTCATACAATCTAGAAAAAATATTTTGCATCGTAAATACTCAGTATATGATATTTAAATGAAAATGAATCATCCATAAAAATTTTACCTAAGAACTTTAGGCAGCATTGTTGTCATCTATATTTTGTGACTAGATTAGAGGTTATGGAACAGTAAGATGGATGCTCTATTGTGATTATAAATCATTCTGAATCTTGAAAAAGACATCCTGATTGCAACTCTGTGTCTTAATCCCAGGATTTTTATTCTACCACGAAGGCTATGCCAAGAATTCCCATCTTCTCCAATTATAATTTTTTTCAATTCCTGTTCAATTATACAGATATTTATTTAGCAACTATTGGGTGCCAGACACTGTGCTAAGGGGTGGGGATTAGAGATGTTCTTGGGCTCCTGTAAACTAGCTGTGCTCTTGGTACTGGAATTCAAGCTCAGGACCCAGAACATATACAATTCTTATATTCCATGAGCATGAAGCCAGTGCCAGCTGACAACTGGCCTGCAGTATTTTCCTCTGTTGTGACAAGATGTGTATACTTATGTCAAATGACAGAATAGTATGTCATACTTCATTATAAAATATTTCTAATAATAGGCATAGAAAATTTACTAGACCACTTCTGACCATCCAGCTCACTAAGTTGACCCTAATAGACCCCTTGCCACATAGAAATTGTAGATACAGTAACAAAAATATTTTCCACATAACCAAGTTTGATAAGAAAAAAAAGGATCCACAGGTGCCAAGGATGGCATGAAATCAAGACAGAGGAATAAATATGAGCTGATGCCAGGGGGAAGCCACGGGAGTTTCTCAACCTAGTATTGTACCCCCTACAGCAAGGAAGCTAGGTTTCTAAAGCCTACAGAAAACAAAACAAAATTTTTTTAAAAAATGTGAGTTCAGGCCTTAAGGAGGCAAAGAATGGAACTGAGCTCCCTGAATAAACATACCATGTTGAGAGTGGTAAAAAAAAGTCTTCTATGAAAATCAAAACTCTGAGCCTATACCACACAGTTTTGGCGCCATGACTTCCAATACCTTCATAAAACGGAACCTCTAGTTGGTAATTTAACATAGCCTAGGGTCATTCAACGCCCAAACCCCAGGAATTCAGCTAAAGCCAAGGCAAGAGATTTCTGTAGAAACACTTTCAAAGGTCATCTCCTCTTGGTTGTTACAAAGGCACTTTGAACTCCCTGATTACCAAACCTGGTCATCTGCCAATGCAACCTTTCAAGAATGACATCATTTCCCATTAATGCACTCAAGCCTAGGCGGCGTAGTTCCTTGACACCCACACCATTCTATTACTAAGGCTCACTGATTTTTACGTTCTAAATATCTATCAAACCTTTCCATTTCTCTCCATTTCCAATAGCCCATAATCCTAGTCCAACCCACTGTCATCTCTCACCAGTCTCCTAACTGGCGTTTACCCTGTATTTACTCTATTGGATGGAACCATGTAAAATTGTCATCTTGTAGGACAAAAAGCATAGAAATGGCAATTTCATAGGATTCAACTTTATTCTTCTTCCCATCTGATTTCCACACTACACAAAGAGTTACTTTTTCATAAAACAAATTTGATATGTTGCAACCGCCCCCTGCTGAGACCTTCCATGGCTTCCCCAATGCTCTTAAGAGAAAGATAAAGCTCCGAAGCATGGCCTACAATGCCATTTGATCCCTACCTTCCTCTCCAGCCATGTATCCCCCACTCTTCTTTATTTCCTCTGCACCTGATCCACTGGCTTTCTTCTAGTGCCTCAACCTTTCCATGTTTCCTTTCCTTGCAACGCTTTTCACACATGCTGTTCCCACCACCTAGAATATTCTTCTAACCCCTCTTCTGTTGTACAACTCCTTCCTCTTCAGATATGGAAAGCCTTGTCTGACCTTTCTGGCCTTGTCAAGGGCCCCTTCACATGTTCTCTTAATGTGAAGGTCATCTCCTTCATAGCAGTTGTCCCAATGACAAGTTGACATTTATTTGTGTGATTATTTGATTTATGTCTGCCTCCCACATTAGAACTGTAAGTTTCATGAGAATAGGGATGGAGTCTATTCTTACTGACTAATGAATCCCCAGTCCAATGCCAGGAGCAGAGTAGATGCTAACATGTTTTTGAGTATGTGTAACATTAAAATCTATAGAATGAAGGAGCAAAGACACTGGATGCAGGGTGGCTAAGGTGGAGACTGAGGTAGTGGTCCTACAGGACAAGGTGAGGACCTGAACTAAGGCCTGTTTTTCATGCATTACCTTGTCTAATCTTTAGAACACTCCATCTTTTGTTTTAGATCATTTTATGAATAAGAAAACGGGATATCAAATGACTTGCCCAGGGTCACAAAATGGTAGATCTAAGATGCCTATCCAGATTATCTGACTCAAAATCCAGTCCTCTTTCTATTAAAAAATAAAAATATGAGATAAGCAGAGGAGACAGCAAGAAGCCCTGGAGTAAGAGCCAGGAATTCCCACGCCTACAGAAGCCAGGCAGATAATGTAAAGATTGAGGCAGGTCAGAGTGAAGATAAAATGAAGTGTTGGGAACCACATTCATCTGGAAGGTGCATACCACCTAATTTTAGCTCCAAATTATTGTTGGTATGTGAGGGTGAGGGCCCAGTATTTTTAGGCTGTCCTAATTTTTAAGAGAAGTTCAAACCCGGACTTTTGTATGAAATCATTCTGATTTTAAAACACTGGGCAGATCAAAGAGAACATGTCTGCAGGAAGCATGTGCGCTGTTGATGCCAATTTGCAATCCCCAGTTTAGATGAATGTGAGAGCAGCAAGGAAGATGCACTGTTATCAGTACAGACCCATGCTTGTACCTTACGTAGAAAATATTTGGGTAGTGCCCTCATAAATAATTTTAGCAATGGTTACCCAATGTGAACTTTGATGGTTCTATGAATCTGAGGAGTAAGGATCAGTTAATTTATAACTGGCTTTATTTATTTATTTTTTTACAAGATCACTATGTTCTGTTAAAACAAAGAAACAACTGCAGGAGGATAAACATTTTCATTCCATGATCCCTGAGGAAGACAATGAGTGAGGACCCCAAATGGCCACTGTCAGAGGATGTATAGATTACTGACTAACCTGTTTTCCTTCCAAAGAAAACACAGCTCAATGATATGCTGATAATGTCCCTTAACTTAATTCAAATTCCCATTAAAACATTGTAGTCACTTTCAATATGCCAGCAATCAAGGGAAAGTTCGTCTTTATATCCCTCTGGGTTCCTCTCTCTAGCATTTTTCTTTGACGGAATAAAAGGATGTCACAAACTGCTCTTCCAAGAAAGAAGCTGTCATCAAATAAGTATCTGCCTTTCCATTTCTGTTCCTCTAACTCTGGAGGTGGCTGGCATGTAGAAGAGCTTCACAGAATTTCTCAATTTGACCTTCCTTACCTGAATATCAACTAAGCACATGCTTCAGAAATAGCTAAGACCTTTTTTCCTATGGTGGTTATTTACTCAGTTATATCACTAGCAACTCAGGGTCTATGGCTCTCATAAAAATTATTTTGTGGAGTATATTCCTGATTTGAGGTCCTAGAAATTCTCTTATACTCATCTGTCATTTTTATTTTTTATATATTTTTTAATTTTTCAATTACAGTTGACATACACTATTATATTAGTTTCAGGTGTATAGCACAGTGATGAAATATTTATATAACTTACAAAGGGAACACCCCAATGAATCTAGTACCCATCTGACACCATACATAGTTATTACATTAGTGACTATATTCCCCATGCTATACCTACATCCCCATGACTATTTTGTAACTACCAATTTATGTTTCTTATTTCCCTCCTCTCTCACCCATACTCTCCATCCCTGCCTCCCAATCTGGCAACCATCAAAATGTTCTCTGTATCTATAAATTTGTTTCTGTTTTGTTTGTTCATTTATTTTGTTCTTTAGATTCCACATATATGTGAAATCATATGACACTTGTCTTTCTCTGCCTTATTCCACTCAGGACAATACCCTCGACGTCCATCCATGTTGTTGCAGATGGCAAGATTTTATTCCTTTTTATGGCTGAGTAATATTTCATTGAATATATGTACCACCTCTTCTTTATCCATTAATGAACACCTAGGTTGCCTCTATTTTTTGGCTATTGTAAACAATGCTGCAATGAACATATGGATGCACATGTCCCTTCCAAATAATGGTTTGGGTTTCTTCAGATAAATACTCAAAAGTGGGGTTACTGGGTCCTTCTTTGTCTCAATAAAAGACAAAACATTTATTTTAAAGTTGATTTTGTCTGATATAAGTATTGTTACCCCAGCTTTTTTGTTTGTTTGTTTTTATTTACATGAAATATCCAAGAAAAAGGATGGATGAATTGATAAGAAAACAAGACTCTTATATATGATGCCTACAAGAGACTCACTTTAGATTGAAAGACACACAGAGAGACTGAAGATAAAGGGATGGAAAAGGTTACAGTTGATTTTCAGAGGTAGGATAGGATTTTCACAAGCAGGACAAGAGGAATACAGTGAGCAAATGTGTAGAAGCTGGAAGCACTGTAGGTTTAGCAAGTGTGTGTAGTTCAGTTTGGCTCTGACAACACAGGGTTATGTGGAGGAATTGTGGGACACAAGTCTGGAAAGGTAAGAATGCTTTGAACACCGGGTTTAAAGTTCAGTAGCAATAGAGCCATTGAAAATTGTTGAGAAGTATACACACAAGTCTTGTGTTCCAAAAATCTGTTCGTAAATTTGTTGTGTGAAACACAAAGTTTTTGTGTTTCAAAACATAGGTAAGCAATAGGAATTAGAGTCCCAGATTAGTCTACAGAAGCTTGTTTCTCAGGTGTTTATAACCTGTAAGTATCTGTGAAGGAGAATTGTTTTACCCAACCAACATGCCAAAAAAATTATTCAGCTATAGAACTATATAAATGTTGCTCTAGTTATCATCTTAATCTAAAATAAGCTTTCATAGGAAAAGTTCCTCAGTTAATGTATACAGAGATTTATAGCCAACGCTTGAAATTTCTGGAAGAGTATGCCACGATGAAATACAGACTCAATTTTTTACCAGCTCATTTGGGTAGTGAGAAATGATTTGCATAAAGGTGGAACAATGAAGTCAGAAGAATGTTTAGCCAGGCCTTCATTTCTAGATCCCTGAAAAGAACTACTTACCCTTAATCGATGCAAACCTGTTGGGCCTGTTTGTCAGAACCCATCTGTGTTGAAAGCATTGACTTTAACCGCCTTCTGTGCTGGAATTCTTTCTTCCACCTGCTGCTGGAGAAATCTGTTCTGATATTCAAGTAAGGTCTACCTAAACTGCAACTGAGTGGAAGCCTCAAAATTGGGAGGACCCGAGGCCAGTGCCTCATTCTGACATTTATATTAATAGTCATTTATTCCACAAATATTTGTGGGTGTCTGATGTGTGCCAGATACTGCATTGGTACCAGAGGCTGTAGAGACAGTCCACCTGAAACAAGTACTTATAATTTATCTTATGGTGGTATGTCTAGGTCAAAGTGGCATATGAGAGAATAAGCATCTAAAATTCTCCATGGGGTCAGATAAAGCTTTTCCAAACAGAAAATGTTAAAAATAAATAGAAGCTTTAGAGAGAATAGGAAGCCAACATCTCAGGTAGAGAGACCAGCAAATACCAAAAGCATTTGATTAAAGAGCATTGTGCACATTCAACAAGTGTTTACTAAGGGGATGGATGGATGGGTAGGTGGATGGGGAAAAACCTTCTTTGGAAGCCCTGTATTGTCCTCTATCCAGAGGTAAGACGGTCAGTCCTTCCTTGCAGATCTCCAGTGTGGCTTGAGGTTTTATTCCAACTCTATCTCCAGCTTCCCAGAAGACATGCTAGCTTTTTTCATTCCATTAACTTAAAAATAAAAAATCTTGACTATGAGGGGTTTTCATCCTAATGCACAGTTTAATCAAATGGGATGCTGAATACAACCCCATACCTGTGAGCCCAGGGCTGAGCTGCATGCTGGGGAGAGATGCCAAAGGAGAACACAGACCACCAATAAATTCTAATCTCACTGGAGAATCAAGATTTGTTTTCAAGAAATAAATCAGAACAATGCCAGCAAGTACCAAATTGTATGATTTGGACTCAAAGTTGCATAAGAATTTGTGCTTATAATCATTAATACAGCTTACGTTCAGAGTTCTATCTCTTACAGACAATTCTCTGAAACACCCTGTAAGCTTCTTAGACCTGGTTGACAGGGCTTGAACTTGGCCAACCTAAAGAACTTCTGGAGTTTCCTCCTTTCCATGAGTATGTCTGGCCTGGCAAACACTTTCATTGCTGGCTTCTTTCCTTCTCCTTTCCCCACCCCTTTCACTTCCCCTCTCCCCATTGTCTGTTTCATACTCAAAATTTCAACTGATAGTGTAAATTGAATGAGATTATGAAACTCAATGGCAGGAGACAAACCCGAGGGATGCTGGGTAAAAACCCAGAGTGACAAATCAAACAGTACAGTTTCCAGAAGCTGAGCAGATTCTCATTTCTTCACTTAAGAGTGAAAAGTATGCCTCAGGCTGCCACACAAATGTCTCTTTGTCTCTTTGTATCTCCTGACCCTTGTCACAAGACCCTCAAAAGGTATCCTTTTATAAACGTCCTATGATATTATAATAATTTTATATGATCCTGGACCGGCCTAGGATTTAAAGACAGGTTTGCCATGACACTGAAAGGCTCTTATATTTAAATCTCTGAAAAGAAAGCTGAGACAATAGCCTGTAACAAAAATCTATCCCCCAAAGTTTCTGTGGACTACAGCTATCTTAAGGATATTCAGTGTAAATGTGGATACTTGAAAAAAGCTCATTTGTGGCTCATAACACCAGTGCTGAAATTTTGTTTACTACAGATGCTCCTTGAATTATGATGGGGTTATATCCCAATAAACCTGCTTTAAGTTGAAAATATCATAAGTCAAAAATGTAGTTAATAAACATAACCTACCAAACATCATAGCTTAGACCAGCCTACTTTGAACATGCTGAGAATACTTACTTTAGCCTACAGTTGGGCAAAAACATCTACACAAAGCCTATTTAATAATGTGTTGAATATCTCATGTAAGTTATTAAGCATATTACTTTCACAGCATCATAAAATCAAAAACTACTAAGTTGAACCATCGCAAGTTGGGAACTGTCTGTATAGAAAAAAGCCTTAGGCATTTGGTATATCCTTGGAGCCAACAATGCCTCTTGTAAGAATTTAGGTATAAACATAGATAAAGCTAGGAGGAGACTCATCAAATCTTTCTTTATAGTAGACAACCACAGAGAAATATTTAATCTATATTATGAGATACTATGCAAGGAAAATGGAAATAGAAAAATATTAAAGATAAGAGAGATATTCATAACATATTAACAAGTTGATTTTAAATTAAGACACCATATGATGTCTTATTAATAGAAAATATGATAAAAATTGTAACATAATAGTCATATTCTTCCTGCCTCCACCTTCAAAGCGATTTCAGTCTTTGCCCATGTTCTCAATACCACTGCTGCCATGACTCTCAAGCTACCTATATTATCCCCATCAATGACATCTCGTCTTAAGAAGAGTTCTATTTTTCTCAGACAAATTCTTTGAGTTTTGTCATGTGTAATCAGAATAGTGGAGAGAGATGGAACTAAAGGAGAAAAGGGAGTTCTTCCAACTACAGGGCAAATAAACCTACATGATAAAGTGCTGAAATATAAAGAAAAGGTTATCTTGAGCTTGGGAAGAGTTTTCTGGGGGATGTGAAAATATCGCCAGGGTGTGGAACAACATCAGAGAGGGAGAAGATGAGACAGAAGAGTAAAGAGAGTTGTGAAAACTTTCTGTAGAAATGTATATGAACCCCCTAATAGTTTTGTAGAGGTGGCAAATAAAGAATTTGAGTTTTTTAAATATTAATTTTCCTTGCTGGACCCACAACTGCATGAGGCGACTTGCATTTCTTAGGGTTATATTTATATGCTCATTCACAAAGAAGACTGCAGGTTTATCCACCAAGATACTATGATTTTGATAGGATTGTTTTAGTCTTTTTACATATCTATATTTTCTAAATTTTCTAGCTTTGTGTATCTGTATAAATAATTGCTTGCCTTTAATCCTCAGGTATCTCCATGAAGTAGGCATCCTGATGACACCTATTTTACAGATGAGAAAACTGAAGAGAGAGGTTTGGCAACTTGCTCAAAGTCACACAGCTAGTTGCTGAGGAGTTTAGGAAGTGACTCCAAGCAATCTAACTCCACAACCAGTTCCCCGAACACTGAGGCTAACTACATGGCTTATTTTTTTTAATTTCATAAATTTATTTTCAAATAAAATCGTTCTATTTTACAATGAAGTATGATAATGAGACTAAAATGATGAATGCTCAGGTCACCATTGTACCATCCTAATAAATCTTAATGTTTTGCATACTTTCTTTAGATATATGTTTAAAGAAAAATATTATAGCTGAAATGCTTGTTTGGTAATGAAGATCATATTAATTAAAAGCAATGAAAGGTGAGCTAACAACTAGACTATCTTTGCCCAGTCTCAGTGAAGTCCCCCCACCCTGTAATCAACAAAAAGTTCTGAGAGCAAGGAGACCAATGCTCATGTTCTAAGGAAGTGGAATGAGCCAAATAGATTGTGAGGTGGTGACAGTGAGGTGGTGACAGTGAGGTGGTGACAGTGAGGTGGTGACAGTGAGGTGGTGGCAGTAAGGCACCAGCCTTACTTCAGAAGCAACAGACTATCCTGAATTGATGTTTATCATTTCCTTGTGTGTTTTGTATAATCCTACCACATATGTAGATTTCATTAACTATAGCATTGTCTGTCCAATTTGTTGGCGTATAATTGCTTGTAATATTTTCTTAAAATCTTTTGTATTTTGGTGTTCATTGTCACTTCTCCTCTTCCATTTCTGATTTATTTGGGTCCTCTCTCTTTTTTTCTTGATGAGTCTGGTTAAAGGTTTATCAATTTTGTTTACCTTTCCAAAGAACCAGCTCATGGTTTCATTGATCTTTTCTATTGTTTTTTTAGCCTCTATTTATTTATTTCCACTCTGATCTTTATTATTTCCTTCCTTCTAATCACTTTGGACTTGGTTTGCTGTTCTTTTTCCAGTTCCCTTAGGTAAAAGTTAGACTGTTCATTTGAGATTTTTCTTGTTTCTTGAGGTAGGCCTGCATTGCTATGAATTTCCCTTTTAGGATGGCTTTTGCTGTGTCCCATAGATTTTTGGGTCACTGTGTTTTCATTTTCATTTGTCTCAAGGTATCTTCTGATTTCTTCCCTGATCTCATTATTAACCCATCATTATTTAGTAGCAAGTTATTTAGCCTGCAGGTGTTTGTGTGATTTTCCATTTTTTTCTTGTAATTGATTTCTAGTTTCAAAGCACTCTGGTCAGAGAAGTTGCTAGATATGATTTCAATCTTCTTAAACTTATTGAGACTTGCTTTGTGTCCTAACATAGGGTCTATGTTAAAAAATGTTCCATGTACACTTCAAAAGAATGTATATTCTGCTGCTTTGGGATGAAATGCTCTAAAAATATCAATTAAATCTATCTGTGTGTCATTTAAGGCTGCTGATTTTCTGTCTAGAAGATCTGTCCATTTGTGTCAATGGAGTGTTAAAGTCCCCTACAATGATTTTGTTACTGTCAGTCTCTCCTTTTATGTCACTAAATATTTGTTTTATATATTTAGGTGCTCTTATATTGGGTGCATAGAAATTTCCTAGGGTTATGTCCTCTAGTTGGATTGATCCCTTTATCATTATGTAATTTCCTTCTTTGTCTCTTATTATCATCTTTGTTTTAAAGTCTCTTTTGTCTGATATAAGTATTACTACTCCAGATTATTTTTTCATTTCCATTTGTGTGAAATATCTTCTTCCATCCCTTTACTTTCAGTCTGTGTGTCTTTCAATCTGAGGTGGGTCTCTTGTAGGCAGTATATGTGTTTTGTTTTCTTATCCATTCAGCCCTCCTATATCTGTTGATTGGAGAATTTAAACCATTTACATTTAAAGTGATTACTGATAGCACATAATTACTGCCATTTTATTATTCATATTTCTGATCTTTTGTTTGTTTTCCCCCTTCTTCCTCTTAAAGATATCCTTTTAAGAGTTCTTGTAATACTGGCTTGATGATAATGAATTCTTTTAGTTTTTGCTTGTCTGGGAACTCTTTATCTCTCCTTCATCTCTCCTTCCATTTTAAGAGTAGTCTTGGTTGTAGGTCCTTACTTTTCATCACTTTGAAAACTTTCTGCCACTCCCTTCTGGCCTGCAAAGTTTCTGTTAAGAAATCAGCTGATAGTCTTATGGGAGCTTCCTTTTAAGTAACTAACTGCTTTTAAGATTCTCTCTTTGTCTTTAACCTTTGCCATTTTAACTATGATGTGTCTTGGTGTGGGCCTTTTGGGGTTCATCTTTTTAAGGATTCTCTGCACTTCCTGGGCTTGGATGTCTATTTGTTTTGCCAGATTATGGAAGTTTTCAGTCATTGTTTCTTCAAATAGGTTCACAATCCCTTGCTTCTCCTTCTGGTACTCCTATAATGTGAATATTGTTACACTTGATGTTGTCCCACAAGTCCTTAAACTATCTTCATTTTTTAAAATTCTTTTTTCATTTTGTTTTTCGGATTGGGTGTTTTCTGCTACCTTGTCTTCTAAATCACTGATTCAATCCTCTGCTTCATCTAATCTGCTGTTGATAGCTTCTAATGTATTCTTTATTTCAGTGATCACATTCTTTATTTCTAACTGGTTTCTTTTTTATGGTTTCTATGTCCTCCTTTATGTTTACTATCTCTTTATTGAAGTTCTCATTAAGTTCCTTGAGCATCCTTATAACCAGTGTTTTGAATTCTGTGTCTGGTAGATTGATTGCCTTCATTTCACTTAGTCCTTTTTCTGGAGTTTTCTCCTGTTCTTTTATTTGGGACATGTTTCTCTGTTTCCTCATTCTGCCTGCCTCTCTGTGTTTGCTTCTATGTAGTAAATAGATTTCCTATGTCTCGCAGTCTTTGCCAGGTTGCCTTATGTAGTAGGTGTCCTGTGTGGTCCAATGGTGCAATCTCCTTGATCTCCTATGCATGTCTTCCAGGAGTGTCCCTTGAGTGTGTTATGTGTATTCTCCTGTTGTAGTTGAGCCTTAATTGCTTTCGACATGTTAGTGGGTTGGATTCACAGTCAGGTTGAGTGGCCGTGAGGATTGGCTATGCCCACAGTGTATGAGCTGCTGTGTGGGGGCTGATCTTTCACAGAGAGATTCACCCAGTAGGCGCTTGTGCCTGCTGAGATCACCCTTTAAGTTTGTAGCTTGTGGGGCTAATCAGGTAGTGCTCTGGTGTAGTCTGAAGCTGGCCTCTGGTCTGGCTCTTCTGGGGGTGAGGGGGTCGAGGAGCTCCCATGCAGGCCAATTTCAGCCTTGCCTGTGACCAGCCTGGGGTTACCTTGTAAAAGCTACAAAGCTGTATGTAGTTGGTTGCTGCCTGCACTAGACCTGCAGGTGTGGAGGGTGGCCTCACTGTGAACCAAAGTGAGGTGCCATCAGTATCGGGCCTGGGACAGCTTAGCAAAAGGTCCAGGACCCCCCCCCCAGACCTGTTGCCATTTTCAGGCTTATTTTAAATTAAAAAGATTTTGTTTTTATTTTTCTCCTTCTTCCTCTTTGCTTTCCCTCTTTCTAAGAGTTTTGAAGTTGCCTCAACCTGGGGCCTCAGACCCCAATCCAGAACACAACCTCAGAAGTACAGCTTAGATATGCCCTGGGGTGACATTTGGGATATTGCCAATCAAGTCACTGAGACAGTGACTGGTCAAACCATTGACTCTATGTCCTCCCTCCCAAATCATGCATGTGCCAGGGTGCACACACTCCGAGCATTAGTTGGTAGCAGGTTTCTCCCCCGCAATTTTCTTTTATGAGACAATGAGTCCCATTCCAGTATCTGGCTTCAAGTAACAATCATGTGCTCAATTCTCCAACTCCCATGAACATTCTTGAGTCCCTGTTACCTGAAAGAGCCAAGCTCCTAACTGTTACTGCATGCTTCCAGATCCAGAGCCCAGCAAGTCGGTTTCCAACTCCACTCACCACTTATATTGTTTTGTTCACTTCTGACATACAGGAATATTTATCTTATGTTTTAGCCCATTTTTATTTTAAGAACTATACAAAATTTCTAAAATTTTACAACTTTAACTTATGAGAACTGTAATTCCAGAAGGTTGAACTTAATTTTTTTTCATATTTTATCTGTCATAGCTGCATTTTGAAGCAGAGGAAGTGTGTCAAAATATGAATTTACCTTTTCAATTTGACCAGAATTTCTTCTCTCCCATAAAAAAATAATTCTCATTCATGATGAAATAGAAGTTGATTACCAGAAAAAGAAACATAAATGTGTGTGTGTGTGTATGTGTGTGTGTGTATACATGAAACCTATCAATTTTAAAATATTTCAATTCTTATAATAATCTTGTATAAGCCAAAATATCTGAGGGTCAAAATTAACTCATGGTTTACCAATTTGTGACCTCTAATCTACAGGGACATGTCCAAGTTCTTTCTCATGGTATCAAAGGCCTTTCATGATCTGGGCCCTGCTTTCTTCTCCAGCTCACTTCCTACCTCTCCTTGCCTTGGGCTTAGGCTCCAGCTACTGAACAGCTTCTGATTCAACAAACACACCTACTGATTCTCCCAACACGCTTACTGACTGTCACTCTGCTGCCCTCGCTCCTTGCTCATGTTATACCTTAAGCTTGCAATGAACCTCCCTCTCATAACTCTTGTATTTGTTTTATGATGGCTCATATATTATTTCCATCAGGAAATTGTCCCTGAACTATCTCCCCAACACAACAACACTGCCCAATGTGTTCATCCATTACATTCTTACAATATCATGTACATTTATCTAATAGTGCTGCAAGTACTGTTGTTCCAATTAGAATTTCGGCTAATGTTCAATTAAAATTAAACTCTTCATTCTTATTCAAATGTGACCACTGATCTCCCCCTTCCTGAACCTCACTCTGCTTCTAGACTGTTCTTTGGCTCTAGGTACTGCTGATCTGCTGGAAGAGACACTGAAATTTTCTCTCTAATGGATGACTTCATAAACGACACATTCCCCAGGGCTGCAGGTGACTCTACCTCTTCTTTGATGGGTGGTTATGGAAAGCAATCAGCCTCCTGAGTACAATCTTCTGTTCACCACCTGAGACCAGCCTATTCCATCTCCTGGTCCTGTTTTTCCTGGCTCTCTTTTAAGTTATTTTTCATTGTTTGTTTCTCTCTTATTTGTGCTCCAAAAGAACTAAGCTTTCTCTAACAGGTACTGGACACTAAAGCCAACTCATTAGAGCTCTCCTCTAATTCAGCTCAGCTTGGGATCTCATACAGAACTACAATCCCTCACTGTGACAATGAGGGGTAAATGGAGTGGGAGAGTGGAGGATGAAGTCAACACTACCTGAATCATATGAATTGGTGGGGGATGACTAATTGACCAAAGGAAAATCATGGGGTTAATCGACAAAAGGTAAATGAATGCCACATGAAAACACAGATGAGCACTACACTACATCTCAGATGAGCATTACACTATATCTCTTAATTCCCAGTCCAAGATTTCTTCCACAGCTCCCTATCACTCCAATCTGAGTGGCTACTCAAGTCACTGCCTTCAGAATCTTGGTATTTAATGAGAACAACTCTAATTGGGGTTATTTATCATAATAAAGGCTTTGAAATCAAGTTATAATGATTTCACTTTAAATTGTCAGAACTATGGACAGCACCCGAGATTGCACCATAAATTCTTATCATCTGAAGCAGGAAGAAATCTTTGCAAAGACCTCTAATTTTACAGATGAGAAAACTAAGGCCCAAAAGGTTATATATGAGCTGTCCAAGGTTATATTATAGAGAACTGAAGTTCAAATCAAAGTCTTAAAATCTAAGCCCAGGCCCCTTTGTGCTATACCGTGCTGTTTCTCAACACGTTATATAACATGCAGAACACGCAAAAAAAACATATCTAAGAGACAGTAGTGGACACCTGTTATTTTTCGCTTTCCAGCATGCATCTCCTCTTATTTTGGTAAATATATATCTCCATTTATGTTTTGGGGAACTATCCTTCCCCTATTGCAGGGAATATATCCTGCTTTCCTCTGTTGTGTGATGTATCCCAAAATGGGCCAATTAGGTTTACTCTCTCACGATTTCAATATAAGTGAGCTTACTAAAAAAAGGACATATACTTGGAGGTGATGCATTTCCTAGCTGGTATCCTGAAGTGGATCTTCCAAATTTGAAGCAACTTTGATTTCATATAATCTAGAATTGTGCATGTGTAAAGACATATATTTTTTATTTTATTCTCCTTAATTTTGTTATAGCTCTTCCTTATTCTGATATGGTTCACCTCTCCAAAACTATCAAGAATTAAGAAGTATTTAGTGTTTTTGCTCTTCACTGGGTAATTTATATCTTTTTCCATAGCCCTGGACAAATACTGCAAAGTCAAATTTAGACTGAGATAATAATCAATTTCTCATTCTGAAATATAAAAAATGTCTACTAATGATGAGCTTAAATCTGCCTTTGTGGAATATCCTACAGTCATTATTCTTTCACATGGGTGAGCCCATAAATTGCTTAGTTTGGATTGATTTATATTTCATTCACTGCTTGTGTGAAATTACCTTCCGTCTTACAGTCTTTGGTTACTCTGAGTGCATTTAAAATGTGTCTCTACACTCATTGTAGACAACTAAATAGCATTATCCACAATTTATTGATGGAAAGATTATTAGTAGAGCTTACATAGCTGTATATAACATAAGAGAACAGGATGGGAGTGAAAGAGAATGGAAGAAAGGAAGAATGAAGCATTTTGTGTAGTAAAAAGAGTCTGGACTGAGGGTCAGACAGACCTGGGATACTAGGCTTCTAGTTTTAGCTCTGTCATTAACCAAGTTACCTTGGGTTGATTATATCATTTCTCTGGGTGGATAAAGTTGTCTCTAACATTCCTTTCAACCTAACATTGTCGGATTTCTCCTGTACTTTATTAAATAATTTCCTTTAAAACTCTATTCTTAATATCATCATAAAGTGGGGCATGCAAAGATCATGTGTTACTGGTTCCTTTCCAGGTCCTGAAAATATATATTTAGAAAATAAATTGATTACACCCTCTGGCAGGAGGAAAGTAGATAGTTAGCAAGTATAGCAGGACATCATTCACCTTTGACACCTTCTGTAGCCTTGTTTCAAGTGGATGTGGGCACATACATCTTCAGGCCCTGTAATCACATAGATCATTGAACAGAAGAAACACCTGGCATGATGTTCAATTAAAAATCAAAGACCTGAGGGCCGGCCGAGTGGCTCAGTTGGTTAAGAGCTCGCTCAAGAGTTTGAGCTCTGAGCAACAGCGGTTCGAGTCCAGCCTGAGCTGAGCAGCCGCTGAGCTGCCAATAGTTAGCAGGATGGCTCAGCTTAAAAAAAAAAAAAATCAAAGACCTGGGTTCTGGCCCTGACTATAGTTCCATCTGTGTATGTCCTTGGTGTATTTGTTAGGACCCTGATAGATTAAAAAATCCCAACTCAGAGCCACTTGAACACAAAGGTCCAGAGACTCCATGGGAGGACTGAACCACCAAGTTGCATATCAGGACTGCACCTGAGTGCCAGGAACAAACAGGGACTCAAGCTCATCCAGGACTCACCTTTCCCTGGGTCTCTGCTCCTCCTGGCATGCTGGCTTTGTTCTCTTTCATTGAAGACTGGCTTTGTCTACTTGCTAAGAAACACAGCCTTCCACAGCTCTAGACTGTTATATTAATTTATTCACTCAATCTACTATTGCTTTCAAGCCTGACTATGTGGCAGGCACTATTCTAGGCACTACAAATAAAGTAGTAACAAGGAAAATGTCTGCCCTCATGGAGCCCATGTTCTCATGGTGTGGAGAAAGTTATACAATAAACAAGACTACAGATAATATACCAGGTAGTGGTAACTGCTATATTCAAAAATAGCCAGCATAAGGGGTTAGCAAGTGCCAAGCAGCAATGGTGTTGTTTGTTATTTTATAAAAGTGGCCATGCAAACTCTTCTAATATTTGGTAATATTTGAACAAAGGAAAATTTTAGGGAGAAAGTAATAAGACTATCTGATGAAACAGCAAACACAAAGACTCCTGAGGGAGAACATACTCTTGACATGTTCAAGGATAAGCAAGGGGCCAGTACGCTAAAGAAGAAGTGGGGGAAAGGAGAGTGCTTGGAGGTGAGATCAGAAAGGTAGCAATGGCTAGACCATATAGACTCAAGATAATTATAAGGATTTGGACTTTTACTCTGGGATAGAAAGTCATTGGAAAATACTGAGCTGAGAACTGACAGGATCTGCTTTATGTTTCAGTAGAATCACTGTAGCTGCTGTGTGGGGATTAAACTGTAGGGGGGCAAAGTGGAGGCAGGGAGACTATTTAGGAGGTTATTTCAATAACCTAGGTAAAAGACTATGTGGTAGAATTGGTGAGAAGTGGGACATATATTGATTATATTTTGAAGGTGGTCAACATTATATGCTGAAGTACTGTGTATGGAGGTAAGAGAAAAGGAAAAAACCAAAGATAGCCCAAAATAGAGAGCAGAAGAGGTCTGAAGACTGAGCCCTGAGCTCTCCAACCTTTAAATATTGGGAGCTGATGAGCTGCTGATGGGTAGCTGGATGGTGACTGGACTTGGAGCTGAGCTTGCTGCACCCTCCACAACTAAGAGTGAAGGACAACAACTTGGCTGTTCCCCTTCCCCAATTCCCCAATAAAATCTTTTTAAAAATAAAGTAAAATAAATAAAATAAAATGTCAATATTTACAAGACATCAGAATTTAAAAAAAAAAGAAAGAAAAAGATTGGGAGCTGAGAACAAACCTGCAAAAAAGGCTGAGAATGGCCAACAATGTAGAAGAAGCAAGAGAGAGTGGCCCAAAAAGCCCCAAAAGCCACCTGGAGAAAATGGAAGAGGAGAAAGTGATCAGCCATGCTAAATTCTGCTGAATGATGCGTGAGAAATGACTACTGGATATGATCACAGGGGTGTCATAGGTGACCATGACAAGAGCTGTTTTCAATTGAATGATGGAGACAAATGGTCTATAATCTTCTGCCAGCAAAGAGGTGAATTCTCAGTTCCAGTTTTTTAAATCCTAAAGATACACCCTCAATAACTTAGTTCAGGCCAAGTTCTCATCTTTAGATCAATAAACTGTGACCATGTGGAAGGGTAATTTGATGGATTAGTATTAGACTGATCAACAGTGGGGGATCTCAGGCTGTCGAGTAAGAACATGGGCACTCCTGAGACATATGTGTGGATGGAGAAAGGAGACAGGAAGGAGAAAAAGGACACCATGGATCTCCCCAACATTGGGCTTGTAACTTAACCTTCAATTATAAAATATGGCTGGAAGTCCCAGTTTCACAGGAATGGTGTCAAAATTAGATCAAATAAGAGAATGTGGTGAATGAACTCTGTACACATACTGTAACTTCTATACAAACACGATGGGTTACCCAAACAAACATAATGGGTTACCATCATGTTGCCAAAATGGACATGCACACCCACCCATGTGGCACTTCTCCAGGCCACAATCCGTGGCCGCACTGTGCCCCATGAAGAAACTGTAGGCATATATATTTCAAACAAGTGTAGCTGCACATTCTGGCTAGAACAACACAATTCTTTTTCCCAAGTTTAAACATTGGGAGCTCTTAGGAAAATGCACTCTTAATATCTCTCAAAACAAAGTAGAAAAAGCCATTCCAAGAGGAGTTTAAAGGAGTAACATATGGCTCAAAAGAAAAATAAGAAATCATTGGCAAGGAGTGAAAGGAAAGAGGCAAATAAAGACATTTCCTTTATTTTTTTCTTCTTCTACATATCTGCATGCATGGGGATTTGTCCTTGTTCTTTCTTTCTAGTTCTGACAAAGCATTTCCAATCTGAAAGGTTTTACAAATAAAAGAGATCTTGAGGAGCCTTAACCCCAATGAGCCCAATTAGTCCATGGCTGTATGTTAGGTACTTAAGGAGGTTTCTTAATTCTTTGATATGAAATAGGCCCTATTTGAAGAAAGGTTTGAAAAAATGTTGTTCCTACCCTCAGAGAATTAAGAATTTTTACAAACTACTAAGACCACTCTGACTTCTCTGGGAATTGTAGCTGTCCTATCTTATTTTATCAAAATCAGGAATTCTCTGACAAGTCTCTGAACATGAACATGTTACTCTTTTTCTGTGATATCCTCATTTTAGAAAATGAACCACACAAATAGAAATAAAAGATGAGTTTTTGAAATCTCAGGCATAATTTGAGTTATCAGATTGGCCTTTATTCTTTTGTGTTTATCATCAAGTTTATTTATATGTCATTCTTAAATACCTGAGAGAAATGAATAAATGCCCATGATGTTTCTCTTTTTAATATAAAACATCTATAATTAGCATAGGAGATAACCTTTTTCATTTATGACACTTAAAGAACAAATCACATGGAGCCTTTAAGACAGAGTAAAATGAAGACTTAATATTGTTAAAATGTCCATACTACCCAAAACCATCTATAGATTCAAGGTAATTCCTAACAAGATTCCAATGGCAATTTTTACAGAAGTAGAAAAAAAATCCTAAAATTCATATGAAACCACAAAAGACCCTGAATGGCCAAAGAAATCCTGAGAAATAACAAAGCTGGAGGTTTCATACTTCCTGATTTCAAACTATATTGCAAAGCCAAAGTAATCAAAACAGTATGGTATTGGCATAAAACAGACACATAGATCACAGAACAGACTGAAGAGCCCAGAAATAAACGTAAGCATATACAATCATCTAATATTTGACAAGAGAGCCAAGAATACTTGGTGTAGAAAAGATGGTCTCTTCAATAAATGGTGTTGGGAAAACTTATCAGCCACATGAAAATGAATAAAACTGGATTATCTTACACCATACACAAAAATTAACTCAAAATGGGTTAAAGCCTTAAATGTAAGGCCTGAAACCATAGAATTCCTATAAGAGAACACAGAGAAAAAGCTCCTTGATATTGGTCTTGGCAATGATTTTTATGGCTATAACACCAAAAGCACAAGCAACAAAAGCAAAAATAAACAAGTGGGACTACAGCAAACTAAAAAGATGCACAGCAAAGGAAACAACAGACAAAATGAGAAGGCAATGAAAACCTACAGAATGGGAGAAAATATTTGCAAACCACATATCTGATAAGGGGTTAATATCCAAAATATATATAATTCATATAACTCAATAGCAAAAAAACTCATATAACTCATATAACTCAATATAACTCAATAGCAAAAAAAACTCATATAACTCATATAACTCAATAGCAAAAAAACAGACAACCTGAACAGACATTTTTCTTTCTTTCTTTTTATTATTAAGATATTCAGATGACCCACAGGTGCATGAAAATGTGCTCAGCACCAGTAATCATCAGGGAAATGCAAATCAAAACCACAATAACATATTACCTCATACCTATTAGAATGGCTACTATCCAAAAAACAAAAGATAAATGCTGGTGAGGATGTGGAGAAAAGAGAACCCTTGTGCACTGTTGATGGGAAATGTAAATTGGTGCAACCACTATGGAAAACAGTTTGGAGGTTTTTAAAAAAATTAAAAATGGAACTAATGGCCGGCCGAGTGGCACATTAGTTAAGAGCTGGCTTGGGACGCCAGAAAGCCCCGGTTCGGATCCCACATATGAGGGCCAGTGACACTGCCCCCTATAGCTAAGATGCTGAACAACAGCTCGACCTGGAGCTGGGCTGCCTTGAGTCGCTGGCGACGGCGTAGGCTGCAGCCCCTGTAGCAGTGGGTTGCCATGGGCTACCGTGTGTAGCCAGCAGCCAGCGTGAGCGGCCAGCAGCCGCTGTGAGCGGCCGTCCAGAAGCCAGCAACTGATCTGCCTTGCCCGGGAAGAGCGCAATGATGGTGCCAACTTGGGCCAGTGAAGCAACGTCCTCCACAACTAGACTGAAGAACAAAAGGACAGCAACTTGTCTGTTCCCCTTCCCCCAATTCTTTAATAAAAAATGGAACTAACATATAGTCCAGCAATCCCTCTTCTAGATATATATCCAAAGGAAATGAAATCACTATTTGGCAGAGATATGTGTACCCTCATGTTCACTGCAGCATTATTTACAATAGCCAAAGCATGGAAACAATTTGAGTGTCCATCAATGGATGAATGGTTTAAAAAAAGGTCACACACACACACACACACTCCAATATTATATAGTCACAAAAAAGAAGGAAATCCTGCCATTTGCAACAACATGGATGAATCTTGAGGGCATTATGCTAAGTGAAAGAAGTCAGACCAAGAAAGACAAATGCTGTATGATCTCACTTGTATGTGTAATTAAAAAAAAACAAAAACCAAAAACAACAACAAAAAAAACCTGAACTCATTGAAACAGAGAGCAGATTGATGGTTGCCAGGAATGCTGGGATGGGAAAATAGGTAAAGGTGGTCAAAGGGTACAAACTTCCAGTTTTAAGATAAACAAGTTCTGGGAATATAAGTTAAAGCATGGTGACTATAGTTAACAATGCTATATTGTATATTTGAAAGTTGCTTAGAGAGATCCAAGATGGCGAAGTAGATAAATGTGGTGCTTGCCTTATCCCATGAACACATCAAAATTACAACTAACTTATAGAACAATCAACCTGGAGAACCATCTGAGTCTAGCTAAACAGAAATTTCATAACTAAGGATGAAAGGGTGAAACTTGGGGAATCAATAACATTGTTAGACTTAGCTACTTTGTACTTTGATTCACTTCATAGTTCACTATTTAGCCACTTGATACTCAGCTGTTTACTCTTTTCTTTTCCCCCTCCCTGCTGATTTACTGACTCTGCTTTGTTCCCTTTCTTAAGTCTATACATACCTTGTTGATCTAATTAATTAGCAGAGTACTAAGCTGGAAAAAACAATTTCTCAATTCTTAGGCATCTGGACACCGGGATCCATGGTTGCAACTTCCTTGCAGTTTTTGCTGATGATGCATGAAACACTCAAGCCAGGGCTGCTGATTTTGAGATAATGTTAAGAAGCAGACCAGGCCATAGTAGGCGATTTCTCAGACTGAGCGGTAGGAGGAAATTTCTCAACTGTCAGCTTTCACAACCTGAAACTTTCACAACCAACTCCCACTTTTCTTGTTCTTTTCCCCACCTGCCTGCCTGACTATAAAACCTCTTGATTATTCTCAGTTCGGGGAAGGTGGTTTTTTTCTAGACATTATTCTGTCATCTTCCCTAGCTGCCAGCATCCAGAATAAAGAATGTTTTTCTCTTTACCAACCCTGTCACTAGAGTTTTTGGGCCCCAGGCGGCAAACAGTATCGGACCTGAGTCTGATAACAAGGATATAAAGCAGAAGCCACGTCAAGAGTGGTAGGAGAGGTAGAAACAGGCTGGTCCCACACCCACATGGGGTGGTTTAAAGTAGGGAGAGGTATCTCAGCCACAGAGGTTCCCCACAGAAAAGCAAGAAACCCCAGCCTCACACCAAGCTCCGCAGCCAGGAGTACTGGTACCAGAAAAGGAGCCTCCACAACATCTGACTGTGAAAACCAGTGGGGATTCTGATGGTCTTCATGGGACAGAAAGCTGTGGGAAACCCAGACATCCTCTTAAAGGGCCCACGCAGACATGCTTGCAGGTACTCACCTTGGGCTCCAGTGGAGGGACTTGAAGGACATTGGAAATATATGGGGGCAGACTGAGGTGTGTGGCTTCAAGGTTTGAGCTGGAAGGTAGTCACCATTTTCCCTATGTGAGGTACTTCTCCCAGACAGCTGGCAGGCAGGCGCCATCTTTCTTGTGTTGTGCCCTTCCCCACAGGTCAAATCTGAATCTGATTGGCCTGGTGAACTCCGCTGCCCCACCCTGGTGACTCATTGAGACCCTACCAAACCACCAAGGCTTTATCAGTGGCTGAACCTTACAGGAGCCAGCACGTGGCAACAGGCTCCATGTGTCCTGGATTTTGCAGAACTACCCCAGACCCAGTACTGATGGCAGCTGTCCTCATTTCACAGTGTGGTCTCACCCATGTACAGGCAGCGACCAACCATGGATCGCTCTATAGCTTCTACCAGGTAGTTCCTGACTGGTAACAGGCAGTGAGCGATCTGGGCCTGCACTGGACCCCCTTCCAAGAGACCCCAGATCCAACATACTTGGAGGTTGGCTTCAGACCACAGCAGAGCACCACACAATTAACCCCACAATTGGCACACCCAAAGGATAGTTTCAACAGGCACCAGAGCCCACTGGGACAAGTCCCGCTCTGTGTGGTAAGCCCCCTGGCACAGCAGCCCGTAAACTGTGGATGTGGTCAATCCCCAAAGACAGTCAGTCTGAGAGCCGATCCCACCCACTGATGTGCCGATAGCAATCAAGGCTCAAATATAACAGGAGGACACAAACAACCCACACAAGGGACACTCCTGGAGCACCCAGAGCAGGGGACCAAGGAGACTGGGCCACTGGGCTCCACAGAGCACCTATTACATAAAGCCACCTGGCAAGACTGGCAAATGTAGCAGATCTACCTATTACATAGAAACAAACACAGAGAGGCAGCCAAAATGAGGAAAGAAATAAATACATCCCAAACAAAAGAATAGGACAAAACTCTAGAAAAAGAACTAAATGAAATGGAGGCAAGCAACCTACCCGAGACAGAGTTCAAAACACTGGTTACAAGGATGCTCAAAGAACTTAGTAAGAACTTCAATAAAGAGATAGCAAGCATAGAAAAAGACAGAAAGCATAAACAAGAAACCCAATCAGAAGTGAAGAATACAACTGAAATAAAGAATGCAATAGAGGGAATTGCCAGCAGATTAGATGTAGCAGAGGATCGAATCAGTGATTTGGAAGAGAAGGTAGCAGAAATCACCCAATTGGAACAGCAAAAGGAAAAAAGAATAAAAAAATAAGGATAGTTTAAGAGACCTCTGGGACATCAAGTATAACAACAGTCACATTATACAGGTACCAGAAGACAGAAAGCAAGGGATAGAGAACCTATTTGAAAAAATAATGACGAAAAACTTTCTTAACCTGGTGAAGGAAATAGACATACAAGCTCAGGAAGAACAGAGTGTCCCAAACAAGATGAACCCAAACAGGCTCACACTAAGATACATTATAATTAAAACAGCAAATGATAAAGACAAAGAAAGAATCCTAAAAGCAGCAAGAGAAAGAAAAGGCAACTAGTAACTTGTAAGGGAAATCCCATAAGATTGTCAGCTGATTTCTCAACAGAAACTTTGCAAGCCAGAAGGGATTGGCACAAAATATTCCAAGTGATGAAAAACAAGAATCTACAACCAAGACTACTCTACCCAGCAACACTATCATTTAAAGGTAAGAGCTTCCCAGACAAGAAAAAGCTCAAGTTCATCACCACCAAACCAGTATTACAAGGAATGTTAGTGGGACTTCAAGATGGGGGAGGAGGGCCAGCCGAGTGGCGTGATGGTTAAGAGCTGGCTTGGGACGCCAGAGGGCCCTGTTTCAGATCCCACATATGAGGGCCAGTGACACTGCCCTCCAGAGCTAAAATGCTGAACAACAGCTCGACCTGGAGCTGGGTTGCCGTGAGTCGCCGGCGACGGCATAGGCTGCAGCCCCTGCTGCAGTGGGTTGCCATGGGCTACCATGTGTAGCTGGCAGCCAGCATGAGTGGCCAGCAGCCGCAGTGAGCGGCCGTCCAGAAGCTGGCGACTGATCTGCCTCGCCTGGGAAGAGCGCAATGATGGTGCCAGCTTGGGCTAGTGAAGCAACTTCCTCCACAACTAGACTGAAGAACAAAACGACAGCAACTTGTCTGTTCCCCTTCCCCAATTCCCCAGTGCTGTCCCCCTCCCCCAATTCCCTAATAAAATCTTAAAAAAAAAAAAAGATGGGGGAGAAAGGGAGAAGATAAAATATATAAATAATAAAATGGTAATAACTACATGTCTATCAACAATTACCTTCAATGTAAATGGATTAAATGCTCCAATCAAAAACATAGGGTGGCTGAATAGATAAGAAAACAAAACCTTTATATATGCTGCCTACAAGACACTCACTTCAGATTGAAGGACACACACACAGACTGAAAGGAAAGAGATGGAAAAAGTTATTTCATTAAAGTGGAAATGGAAAAACAAGCTGGAGTAGCAATACTTATACAAGACAAAATAAACTTTAAAACAAAGGGTGTAACAAGAGACAAAGAAGTACCCAATAATACCACTTCTGGGTATTTATCTGAAGAAACCCAAAATGCTACTTTGAGCAGACATGTGCATCCGTATGTTCATTGCAGCATTATTTACAATGGCCAAGATGTGGAGGCAGCCTGGGTGTCCATCGATAGAAGAATTGATGAAGAGTCAGTGGTACATATATACAATGGAATATTGCTCAGTCATGGAAGGGAATGGGTTCTTGCCACCTGTGTCAATATGGATGCATCTGAAGGGTATTGTGCTGAGTGGAGTATGTCAGAGAAAAACAGATGCAATGTGATTTCACTTATATGTGGAATCTAAAGAACAAAATAAACAAACAAAACAGAAACACACTAATGAATACAAAAAACATTTTGATGGTTGCCAGATGGAGGGGGGTTGAGGGATGGGAGAAAAAGGGGAAGCAATTAAAAAACACAAATTGGTTGTTACAAAGTAACTATGGGGATGTAGGGTATAACATAAGGAATATAGTCAATAATATGTAATAACTATCATATCAGATGGGTACTAGATTTGTTGAGGTGATAGATGGGAGGGGTTTGGGGTGGGGTGAAAAAAGTGAAGGGATTAAGAAGTACAAATTGGTAGTTAGAAAATACTCATGGGTGTGTAAAGTAAAGCATAGGGAATATAGTCAATGATCTGCTAATAACTATGCATAGTGACAGACAGGTAGGTACTAGACTGGTCAGGGGGATCACTTCTTAAATTATATAAATGTCTAACCACTATGCAATACACCTGAAATTAATATAAAATAATATTGAATGTCAACTGTAATTGAAAAATTAAAAAGGGGTGGGAAAGGTGAAGCGGAATAAGAGATTCCAATTTCCAAGTATAAAACATAGAAGTCATGGGGATGTAGCACAGAGAATATAATAGTGTGACAACATGGTACAGTGTCAGATGGCTGCTGGACTTATCATGGTGATCATTTCTTTAGGTATATAAATGTTGAATAACTATGGTGTACACCTGAAACTCATATAATATTGTATGTTAGCTATATTTTTAATAAAAATCTTTTTAAAAAGTTGCTTAGAGAGTAGATCTTAAAAGTTCTCACAACAGCTCAACCTGGAGCTGGGCTGCTGTAAGCCACTGGTGACAGCATAGGCTGCAGTGGGGCTAGCCAGCAGCAGGCATGAGCTTTCGTGAGCTGCTGTGAACTGCCATGAGCTTTCGTGAGCTTTCATGAGCTGCCATGAGCCACCGTGAGTGGCCATCCAATGGCCGGCGAGCGACTGCCTCACTCGGGAAGAGCGCAATGATAATACCAACATGGGCCAGTGAAGCGGACGTCCTCCACAACTAGACTGAAGAACAAAAGCACAGCAACTTATCTGTTCCCCTCCCCCAGTTCCTCAATAAAGAAAAAAAAAATCTTAAAAAAAAAATTCTCACAAAAAAATTGTAACTATATGAGGTAATGAATGTGTTAACTAACCTTATTATGGTAATCATTTCACAATATATACATGTCATTATGCTGTATATGTTAAACTTACATGATGTTATGTCAATTATATCTAAGTAAAGCTGAGGTAAAAGAGCAAAATGTTCTCAAGTTAGTATTGAAATTCATAAAAGTAATTTTATCTTTCTTGATTATGGAATAGATTCCTCCCACTTTGAAATGCCTCTCTACTCTTCCCCCAACTCTCACTCAAATTTTAACAGTGAGTGTCATAAGTGTTATTAGTGTTGGAATTATTTGATGTCCCTCCTTCCAGGTCCCTCCCTCTGGAAGATTACTCATCCCTAACTCATTGACTTCAGGCTTGATCATGTGACTTAGTGGCCATTGAATATGTAAGAAAGTAATGTGTATACTTTCGGGTAGAGCTTTAAGAGCCATCACGTGGGCGCCACCTTCTCTTCCCTGAACACAAGATCAGCAGTGTCCCAAATAGGACTACTCTCTCAACATGGGTCCTAAAATGAAGATAAATTAGAGCTGAGCTGAAACAGACCCATCCATGATGGACATACAGCATCAACAAGAAAGAAATGTTCATTGACATAAAGCTCTGACGTTTCAGGGATCATTTGTGACTGCAGCATAACTTAATCTAACAGAAACAGCTTTATAAATTATTTTACATGTTTATATAATATACATATTATAATAGCTGGTAAAAAATTATAATAAGATCTCCAAATTTTCTGGGCTCCTAATTTTCTGGTAGAGTTCAAAAGAATGAGAATAACAACAGGAGTATGCCAAGTGAGTTGGAAAATTTGCATTACAAACAAATAGTGTTCAGATTATTTTTTTTCCAAGGAACCCAGCTATATTACATTGATTTTAGTTCAATAAAAGGACTCCACAGGGTTGGAGGGATCTTGTCATTTTATAAGAGGAACTCTCAGAACACACCTACTAGACCAAGTCTACTGAAAGTAAGTCAGTGAACTTTTTTCACCAGTCTTCACTGAGATAAACCCAGAAATTAGGAATATGTGTTTAGAAGCTCTTAATGCAATTTGACATTGCCAAAATATCCAAGCTTAAAATTGGCCAAATATTATAGTCTAGTTGAGAGAGGTAATAGCCCTGTGTATGTTGTCAGAATGATATGGTTGAGTCACATGTTGCACAAGCTGCATACTAGGATTGGTCTGCCACAGATCAGAGATTTAAAAAAAAAAAAATCATGGTCCGTCACCACAGTTTGAAAATCACTGATCTAGAACCTGCTTGGAAGTCATCAGAAGAACCATTTACTTAGCACAATGAGAAATCTAATACAGGACCTAAAACATACAGGAACACTACATGTAAAATTGAACTGTTCTCTTGGGAAAAAATCTATGCCTCTACTAACAATCTTCTTGACATTTTCTATCCCACTGGAGATTTGCAAAGGCAGATGGAAGTAATCATACTTCTTAATTACCCATTGTGTGTGGAGCACTGTACAGGCATTTCTCAGATTACCAAATACTGTGTCACAGGACATAGAATACATTTTCCTTAGAAGCAGTAGTTGAACTGTATAACTTTGTATTCTAATCTGACTTCTGGATCTCCAGAACAGAAATTGAGGTGATAGAGTGAGAAGAAACACAGAAAATGTTAAACTACACTAAACTTTTCTTTGAGACTCTCTCACCTTCCTTTATTCCTCTTCTACCTCTCTGTAACTTCTCAGCCAACCCTCTTTCCTCTTGTGCTCCCCTAATCTCCCAAAATACACTACTCATCCAAGTTATTTCATTCCCTTTTTTTCTTCAATGTAGGTAATCTCAGGCATAAACCAAATAAATTGGATTCATTTATACTAAGGTGTGGATGACGAACGACCTTATAATCCTCATTAGAGACATCTGTCTTTTTGGGAGATTATGCTTATTTTAACTCAAATAAACCTCAAAGGGGAGTGCAAGGAAATGAAAATGTTTGGGAAAATAGATGAAACTATTTCTAGGGCAAGAAGGCAGGATGACTTTTATCTGAGTCACCTTCTCCCAATCACTTCCTGATTTTCAGTTTCCCCGCTTTACCTATGTCTTACATAAAATTCCCTAGTATTTTTCATGGCGACTCTCTCACTAAGAGTGGAGGAAGTCGATGGTTAAAAAAAAAAAATTACTTGTACATGAGGTATGAGTCAAGGAAAGTTTGCATGAATGAGGACTGAGGGAGGAAATACATAAATAATGGAAGAGAAAATATTTGAAACACCATGTTGAAAGCTGAAAGAGTTCTTAGAGATGATCTAACCTAGTATATCCCAAAGAATGGTATGTGAAATGCCTTTAGGTGGTAGGTATACTGGGAAATCATTAAATTAAATGAAATCACATAGTGAAGAAATCACCCCCTTTCAATTCTCTTTCACTTTTACTTTATTATATCAAGTATAGCAACTCAATTTACAAAGGCTTTAACACCTCTCTAACTGTTGCTTATTTTAATAAAAATAGCAGGCCTGGGACTCAGAATCTTCAATAGGCAATGGTCTCTTTGTAGCATTTAATAAAATTTTGTTTTCACTATTTTTTATTTTTACCATAATCTTGGAAAGTGGTATTGATTTTCAATTTGTGATGTGATACTAAATTTCTTTTAAAATACATTCATTCAGGAAAAAAATACAAGTTCAAAGAAAATCTTAGGTAAATAGTATTAGTGGCACATAGATGTGGAAAAGAATTATGAAGGTGGTAAGCAGAATATTGAAGCTGAGGAAACACTGACCTAGCCTGAATGAGCTTCACACCTGAATTTAAAGCTGATGAGAGAGATACACACACACATTGGGGGGTTTGGGGAATGGCTTTAAGGTAAAAACACAAAGCTGTCACCTGTAAGTAATGTAGTTAGTTCCTCTGAACACTCATTTGCATACTGTAAAGCAATATGGTCACAAGCTTAGAATTTACAAGCTTCATAAGGAACCTCTGCTTACTATATTTATACAGTCAACCTACAGCATTACCAGAATCAGGGCACTTTTTTACCTCTTCCTCCTATGAGACAATCCTTAGCAATTTCCCACCATTTATAAATACTTTAGCACATTTTTCTGCTTGTGACCAGAAAGATAATAACCCTATAAGAATAATACAGGAAATTTACATATAGGATAGCATACATTTTAGTCTAAATAATGATAATAAGCAATTCAGCATGTTCCAGATGCTGTCAATAACTATAGATATACAGTATGCACTTACTCTGAGTCAGTATGTGAGAATTTTAATCATTAATGTAAAGTAGCTTTGGTTGAGCTCAACAAATGTTTACTAAGCACCAAAATATGTTCCAGGGATTTTGCTAGGTGTTGAGGAATCATGATCAAAAAGACTCAGCCCCAGCCTTCAAGGCATTCACAGTTGTACAAATTAAATACAAGCCATGTCATATTTATGAAATTTGTCATAGTTCATAAACCAGTTTCACGTTGAATCACTTCACTTAATACTTACAGAAACACTGTGATGTAAGATATGATTGTTATCCCCATTTTATACACAAGGAAACTAAAGCTTAGTCAAGTTGACTTGCTCAAGGTTATTAATAGCAGTATTAATAAGCAACAGAGAAAAGTCTGAACCCAGGCATCTTGCCTCTACATCGGGGCTCTGTCTTCAATACCAGCCACCCAAAATTATTCCTCTCAGCTTCTGGCTGTGATTAAATAACATGTGCTCTTGCTGAGAACAACTTGAATAGCCAGAAAAAAATACAAAAATAAAATCTATTTGAAGGCATTAAATCTATTTGACATCATTGGGAAATTGCCTTAGCAGCCAGGATTTTAAAGTACAAGATCACAGAGATGAGGGAACCTCAAAAGTGTGGCCTACCAGACAGAAATACAATGCAGAAAATCAATGAACCAAAAAGCTGGCTCCATGGTGAAAATTTTGATAAAATTCACAAGCTCCTACCCAGATTAGACTAATCAAGAAAAAAATGAAGAGGAGACACAAAATGCCAATACCAGGAGAGAATGAGAGGACATCACTGCAGACCTAAAAGGCATTAAGGATATAGGGTATATAATGAACAACTTTGTGCTAATAAATTGGACAACTTAGATGAAATAGACACATTCACTAAAAGACACAAGTTATTAAAAATTGACCCAAAAAAGAAATAGAAAACTTGAACATCCCATTATCAATGAAAGAAACTGAATCATATTTAACAACTTCCACAAGAAATTTCAGGCGCAGATGACTTCACTGGTGAATTCCATCCAACATTTAACAAAGAAATAATACCAGTCCTACATAAACTTTTTCAGAAAATAGAGGAGGAAACACCAAATCATTTTATGAGCCTAGTATTGCCCTGATTCCAAAAGCAGCAAAGACATTAAAAGAACACAGAATTACAGAACATTATCCCTCATAACATACATGTAATACTTCTTAACAAAATGTTAATAAATTTAATCCAAAAATATATATCTAATATACTGGATAATATATCATGACCAATGGGATTTATTCTGGGGGTGCAAGGTGTTGTATCATTCAGGGTCCAATCAATAGCGAAAAATCACACAGTCATTTAAACAGGGTAAGTTTAACATAAAGAATTACTAATTCCAACAGAGAAGTAACTACAAGGATATAAAGAGAATGCTAAAGAATACACTAGCCCTGAAGAAAGTACCCAAGGATGGATAAACTTAAAAGAGGGCCCTTTCCCCAAGGCTGGGATCCAGAACTAACTAGAGAAGATGTGGTTTTAGCCCACTGGGTGGTGAAAAAGTTTTCTGGGCTGCCCAGGCAAGAACAGGTCCACAGTTACCAGACAGGCAAGAAACACCCTCCCAAGGTTCAGGTGGGCCACAGCTAGTGTGTGGACATGAAGAGGGAGGGAAGCAGGCATCAGGAGTCCAGTCACAAGCAGGGCAGCACCAAGCCTGGGGCATGAAGTGTCTGCACTGGGCCACAGCAAGGGCTAAGACAGGAACAAACACATTCTTTGAAAGTAAAAGTGAAATAGACATTTTCAGACAGACAAAAACAAAGATAATTCATCATCATGAGACCAACACATCAACAACAATTCAAGGGAATTCTTCAGGGGGAAAAAAATGATCTCAGGCATAAATACAGAATATAGGAAGAAATTAAGACAACCAGAAAGGGTAAATATATGAGTAAACCTAAATGAATATTGACTATATGAAAGTAATACTAGTATTACTTCTACTAATTCTGCCTTGTGATGTTTTATATTTACATAAAGTTAAAATGCATAACAACATAAACATCAAAGATAAACAGAGTTCATGTGTTCTAAGGTTCTATCATTATGTGAGAAGTACTAATTTATATTAGACACTAATATCAAGAATGAATGTAGTAATCACCAGTGTAACCACTACAGGAATAAAGAATGTATAACCAACTAGTTGATTGGAATGATAAAAAATAGTTGATTAAGCCAAAAGGATGCAAGTAATAAGAAGAATACAGGAGCATAAAACAGGTGGGACAAATAGTAAGTTGTTGGAACTCAATATATTAATTTTCATTAAGCATAAATGAATTAAATTCAATGTTAAAACTAGGATTTTCAGACTTAAAATCAAATCAAAGCCAGCTGTTTCCTGCTTTCAAGAGACACACTTTAAATAATGACATAGAAGTTTTTAAAAAGTATAGAAATTTATATACCATGAAAACACATTAAAATAAAGCAGATATAACTATACTAGTATTAGAAAGACTTTTAGATAAGAAGCATTACTAAAGATTAAGAGTGATATTTCATAAAAATAAAAGTTCAATATATCACAAATATATCTACTTTAAAGTTGGATGTGTCTAACAAACACAGCTTTGAAATACATAAAGCAAAAATTGACAGCACTAAAGGAAGAAATTAACAAATCCACAGTTACAACAGATTTTAACTTACATCCCTTAGTAACTTAAAGAATAAGCAAGGAAAAAAATCAATAACTATATAAAAGATCAGGATAATCTGATTAACAAATGATATAATTAACATAGATAAAACACAGAACCAATGGCAGAATACTTTTTATTTTTAAAGCATAGAGAACATTTACTAAACTTTACAACGTGGTAGGCCATAAAACAAGCATCAACAAATATAAAATATTAAGATCATTCAGATTATGTTTCTGAATCCAGTGGAGCTGAGCTAGAAAATAACAGATATCTAGTGAATTCTTCCAAACATTTAAAGGAAAAAAAAAATAGAACAAATCTTACATAAATTCTTCCAGAGAAAGACAAAGAATGCATACAGTGTACATCTTAGCCAAATCCTGAAGCCTGTGTGTGTTTCATGCCATTGGGTTGGTTACAACTCCTGGCAACGCTATGAATGAGCGATATCTACAATGTCCTGTACTCAACAGCTCTGTCAGCTCCTGTAGACTCATGCCTATGGCTTCTTTTATGGAGTCAATTCATCTCATATTTAGTCTTCCTCTTTTCCTGCTACCTTCTATTTTTTCCAGCATTATTACCTTTTCCAAAGAACTCTGCCTTCTCATGTGCCCTAAGTAGGACAACTTCAGTTTTGTCATTTTTGCCTCCAGCAATGTTTCAGGCTTAATTTGCTTGAGGACCCACTTGTTTGTCTTTCTGGTGGTCCACGGTATCTGCAGAGCTCTCCTCCAACACCATATTTCAAATGAATCAATTTTTTTTCCTATCAACCTTCTTCACTGTCCAATTTTTGTATCCAAACATAGTAATTGGGAGAAGGAGGGTGTGGATGATCTCAGCCTTGGCCTCTATGACACATCTTCGCTCTTAGTGATCTTTCCTAATTCTTCCATTGCTCCCTTTCCAACTCTCACCCTTCTCTTGATTTCTTGTTGGCAGGCTCCATTTGAATTGGTGAGTGAACCAAAGTTAAGGAAAATCTTTAACAACTTTGTTATCATCATTGTCTATGATAAAGTCATGTATTGCTCCTGTAGTCATGATTTTTGCCTTCTTAATTCCTGCTTTGGAACTTTCTTCTTTCATTTTCATCAGAAGTCGTTTCAAATCATTGCTGCTTTCTGCCAGTAAGATAGTGTCATCTGCATTTCTTAAGTTATTGATATTTCTTCCACCAATTTTCACTCCTCCTTCTTCTGAGTCTAGCCCAGTGTTTCATATGTTCTGTGTACAGATTAAACAAATAGGAAGATAAAATACATCCTTGCTTGATACCTTCCCTTTGCCCATAGGAAATCATTCTGTCTCTGTATATTTTTCCTGACAGTGGCTTCCTGTTCACAATACAGATTAAGAATCAAATGCTGAGGTACACCCATTTCTTTCAGAGCAACCCATAGCTTTTCACAATCCATATCGTCAAAGGCTTTACTGTGGTCTATAAAACAGACTAATTTTCTTCCAAAATTCTTTGGAGCACTCCAGTATCCCATGAATGTTCACAATTAGATGTTGAGTGCCTCTTCCTTTTCTGAATCCAGCCTGAACATCCGGCATTTCTTGCTCCATATAAGGTAGAAGCCTTTGTTACATCGCCTTGAGCATCATGGTCTATAGTTACTGCACTTGTAGGCATCTCCTTTCTTGAAAATTGGGATGTATGCTGAATGTTTCCAGTCTGTAGGCCATTGTTTTGTTTTCTGTATTTGTTGACATACTCATGTTAGGATTTTGACAGATTCAGTCTCTGTAGCTTGAAATAATTCTATAAGTATCCTATCTACCCCAGGTGATTTCTATCTTGCCAGTTATGTTCAGGGTAACTTTCACTTTACTCCCTAGAATTACAGGTTTTTCCTCATAGGACTCTTTTTCAAAGATACTTCTCATCCTTTTGGTTTTTTTCTATATAGATTTTCACTATACTGTTTCCCCACCTTCCATTTATTTTCTCCTGGTCAGATAATGTGCTACCTTGTTGGCTGTTCAGTATTCCTAGTGTAGGTTTGAATTTCCCTTTTATTTCTCCAACCTTTTGATAGAGATCTCCTGTTGAGAAGATCTGAAGCTTGCAAAACCTGTATAACAAAATCTAATAAGAGCGTTTTAGGAGAGTAAAATAATAATGCTAATATGGCTCATGAACATAGGGGCAAAATTTATTATTAAAATTAGCAAATGTAATCTAGAAAAAGAACATAGAAAGGATAATACATCATGACCAAGTTGGGCTTATTCAGAAATGCAAGGGTTTAACATTCACAATTTAATTACCATAATTCACCACACTGACAGAAAAAGAAGGGAAAATCATATAATTATCTCTATAAATGCAAAAAAAAGCATTTGATATAACTCAACACCCATGTATTAAAAAAAAAACCCTACCTAACTACAAGGAACTCTCATAATTTGATAATGAATACCTCTACTTCTTTCATCTTATTTAAGGTGAAATAGTGAAAGCTTTCCTGCTAAGATTGTGAAGAAGACATAGATGTCTGTTATCACCACATTTATTCAATGGTCTACCCAGGATAAAAAAGGGAAAGGATGGAAAGGAAAGGCCAAAATTGTCATTATTTACAGAGAACATGTCTGCTTACATAGAAAATTAAAAAAATATACAATTATTAGAATTAATAAATAAATTTAGCAAGATTGCTATAAACAAGATTAATATAAAAATTAATTTATTTTAAGCTCACTAACAAACAACTGGAAAATAAAAAAAATTTAAAGAGGCCATATACAATAGTAAAAACCTAGTGAAAGATGCACAAGCCATCTACACAGAAAACTACAAAATATTTCTTAGAAAAATGAAAGAAGACCTAAATAAATGAAGGTTCATATTTTAAAAGACTCAAAATCCATGAGTCTGGTATATTGCAAAGATGCCAATTCTCCCCCAAATTGATCTATAGGCAAACAAAATTCCAGAAAGTTTTTCTGTGTATATTCACAAAGTGTCTAAACTTTACATAGAAAGCCAAAAGATCATTAATAGGCAAGACAATCTTAAAGAAGAAAAAGTTAGAGGACTTACAATATCAAATATCCAAGCTCATTACACAGGTACAAGACAGTTAAGACAGTGTGGGAACTGGTGGAAAGATAGACAAATAAATCAATGGAACAAAATAAAGAATCCAGAAACAGTTTCACACATATACAAATACAAAAGTGACATTGCAGTATATTGGAGAAAGGATGGTCTTTTCAATAAATACTGTTTGTTTAATAGGCTATCTACAGAGAGAAAAATAATGTTGACCTCTACCCCACACCATTCAAAGTAATGAATTGCAGATGGGTTTTATGCATAGATCAAATGAAAGAAATAAAACAATAAAGCTTCAAGAATAAAACATAATATTTTCATACTCTTGAGGTACACAAGTATTTTTTAAACAATATCCTAAATGAACCCAACTTAACAGAAAATTTTAATAAATTGAAACTATTTCATAAATGTAATGTGGAGTGAAAGAAGCCAAAACCAATAAAATTTGGTGTGTGATTTTATATTTACAAAGTTCAAAGACATGGAAAATTAATGTATGTTAATAGTAGGTAGAATTACAGGTGTCTACTTAAGGTCATTCACATGATGTGCCCAAAACAGAAGAAACCTGACCCAACATAAGTTGATATCTCCAACTCCAGCTCCTAAAAATTATCAGTAATTTGTACATGGCATTCCCCCAGCCAAAATAAAATATTTACCTTCCATCTTCCCTAGGTTCCCCTTTATATTAAACTGGAGGAAGAGAGGAACAACAGAAAGAAGCAGGAGGGAGAAAAGAAGGAATATGTCTATAACACTATGTTTTCTGTCTTTCACATGTATTGTTTCTTTGCTTCTCCCAATAAAACTGTAGATATTACCAACTTCATTTTACACCTTAAAACTCTTTGTTAAGCAATCAGAGAAACAAAAAAGAAATGTAAAATACAGATCTTGCCCATATGAATTCATAATTGCCTATAAGCATAAGGGGATTAGAAAGTAGGAACCTAACATACACATAAAACACTAAAATAATGGTATAAGAAAGTATGTGATATTGTACCCAAAATGATCACTGCACCATAAACACTGCAGTTTAGAGAAGAGAGAGAGGATGTACTCAGGGGCAGCTTTTTGGAGGGGATGAGCTTGAAAGATTTAGTTAGAGGGCATACAGACTGCTAGTTGTCTACCCAATATTCCTTTTACATTTCTTACTTAGTAAGTTTTAAAAAAAACAACTGATTTTATTTGCGGCAGCAATCTGCAAAATTGTCTCCATTTTCCAGCCTATCTGACAGCTAGGTGTGACCAGGTAGCTAAGTGCTATATGGCAAATTGTAAGCAGAAGTGCTATATGGGGCTCCAGAAAACATCCTAAAAGGTAACTGACTCCACCAAGCAGTGTATCCATCCTGCCTTTCCCCCCACTTCCTTCTTCCCTCTCTGGAATCCAGACATGATATCTGGGACTTCAATAGCCACTTTGAACTATGAGGTTGTTCACTAAGATAGCAGAGCGGAGGGGAAGGAGCCTGGGACACTAATGACCATGGAGCTCCCACACAAACACGAGGATGCCTATCTTTATACTTCGTTTCCTGAGAGAGAAAACTGACCCTATGCATATCATAATACAGATGTAGATGATCTTAATGCTAGCTAGCTTAGGCAAATAAAACTTTCTATTCAGATATTAAAACAAGGTATGGATTCATTCAGTGGTATGTGGACTCAGCTCACAAGAGCCAATTGTTTAATTTTCAGAAATCTCTGTGAGCTAGTTGTTAAACACTTCCATTTTTAAAAACAGAAGTATATAAATGTAAAACCAAAATTATATCAAAACAAACATAACAAATATTCAAAAACTATTTCCTAACTATTTGTATGGCTATTAACTAAGTCCTTGAAGTTATTTATATCTGTTCTAGCTATGTGGTAGAAATACTTCCTAATGATGTCTTACTACACATGTCTTTCTAATTCCACAATCCACATTGGTAACTTGAAACATTTTCTGAAAAGAATAAACCAAGCACTAATAGATACCTACTAATTGTTAGATATGGTAGGAGGGGGGGGAATAAAAGAAGAGAGGAGATGTAGATTAAAATGAGAATTTTCTGATTGTGCTATTTTATAGTTTTAACTGAACTATGTAAATGTTTTACATGCTTTAAAAATACTAAATTTTTAAAAACAAATATCTAAAATTTGAAAACAAATGGAAACCTATGATCCTGTATCAAATTGATAGCACAACCACACAGGGAAAAGAATTATTTCAAGTGACTTTTAAACACAGTAATTTGACTATATGTTCCTTGTGGATTATATCTTGGGGACAAAAGAACCACAAAGAAATCTTAAGATGCATTCAATTGTCTTACTATTAGAAGTAATGTTGATATTGCTTTTTAAACTATTATATATAAATTATAGGATTAGGAAATAAATACTTGAATAAATGTCATTAAGAACCAAGATTTTCAAAGTAAAGAGAAAAATGATACAAAAGTAAAAGAAATTTAATCAAAACTGTATTCTGGGGAGAGATTCAAGATGGCGGAGTAAATAAACACTGTGCCTGTGACTTCCATGAACACATTAAAATTACAATCAAATTACAGAATAGTCAACCTGGAGAACTATCTGAAGTCTAGTTAGAGAACAGAAGTCCTATAACTAAAAATATAAAGAAGAAGCCACGTCAAGACTGATAGGAGGGGTGGAGACGCGAATGGGCCCAACACCTGCATGTGGCGGTTGAGAATAAAGAGGGACATCTTGGCTGCACTAGTTCCCCCCGGAGGAGCAAGGGATCCTAGCCCCATACATCAGGCTCCCCAGCCCAGCGTGCTGGTAGTCGGAAGAGGAGCCCTGACAACATTTGGCTGTGAAAACCAGTGGGGATTCTGACCATCTGGGTGGGATGGAAGGCTGCAGGAAATCCAGACATCCTCTTAAACGGCCCACAAACAGATTCACTTGCTCAAAGGCACTCACCTTAGGCACTAGCGGTGGGATGGTGACTCGGGGGGGCCTCAGAGATATATGAGACATACAACGGGCAGAATAAGGTATGTGGCTTCAGGAAGAGGGCTGAAGAACAGTCAGCATTTTCCCTGTGAGGAGTCTTCCTACACAGCCGGCAGGTGAGCGCCATGTTTCCTGTGTTGAGCCTTCCCCCACAGACCAAATCTGAGCCTGATTGGCCTGGTGAGCTCTGCTGCTCCGCCCTGCTGACTCAGCTGGGACCCTGCCCCACCCAACTCACTTACTGCCAGAGGCACTTTTCTCAGCAAACAGCCAGCCCTGCCCGTATTGCACTCTTTCTTGGAGTGCTCCAAGCAGGCAGTGATGGACCTCGGTGTACTCTGAGATTTTTGCTGAGTTGCTCCAGGCTCAGCACTGGCACCAAACCAAAATTTACATTAACCTAGTGGCCACAACTCTTCCCATTCTACTGACTCCCTGAGACCTTGCTTCACCCAACTTGTGTACCCCACGAGGCTTTATCAGTGACTGAACCTTAAGGAAGCTGGTAGGTGGCATCAAGCCTCCAGGTGTCCTGGCTTTTTGAGGAGTTACCCCAGGCCTCGTACTGGTGGCAGATGTCCTCAGTTCGCAGCGTGTCTTCTCCCATGTGCCTCCAGGTCCAGCACAAGCAGCGAACAACTTTGGATTTCTTTGTAGTTCCTACCAAGTAGCCCCTAGATGGTCACAGTCAGTGGCTGACCTGGACCTGCCCTGGAGCTCCTCCCAAGAGGCCCCAGAACCAACACACTTGGAGGTTGGTTTAGACCAAAGCAAAGCATCCCCCAATTAACCCCACATGGCACACACAAAAAGGGCAGTTTCAACAGGCACCAGAGCCCACTGGGGCGATTCCCACTCAGTGGGGTAAGCCTCCCACACAGCAGCTTTAATCTGTGGACGTGGCCAAACCCCACAGCTAGTTAGCCTAAGGGTCAATCCCACTCACTTACATGCCACAAGCAATTAAGGCTCAACTATAATAGGAAGGCGCACACAATTCACACAAGGGACATTCCTGAAGCACCCAGAGTAGAAGACCAGGGAGATTGTGCTACTGGGCCCCACAGGACACCTACTACATAAGGCCACCTGGCAAAGACTGGGAGACATAGCAGAGAAACAAACACAGAGAGGCAGCCAAAATGAAGAAACAAAGAAGTGTGTACCAAATGAAAGAACAGGAGAAAAATCCAGAAAAAAAAAAAACTAAACAAAATGGAAGCAAGCAACTTACCAGAGACAGAGTTCAAAAGCAATGGTTATAAAAATGCTCAAAGAACTTAGGGAGAACTTCAACAAAGAGATGCAAGCATAAAAAAGGACATAGAAAACATGAAAAGAACAAGTCAGAAGTGAAGAATACAATAATGAAGAATCCACTAGAAGGAATCATCAGATTAAATGAAGCAGAGAATTACATCAGCAATTTGGAAGACAGGTAGCAGAAAACACCCAATCGGAACAGCAAAAAAAAAAAAAAAAAAAAAATTCCAATAAAATGAAGATAGCTTAAGAGACCTCTGGGACAACATCAAGTGTAACAATATTCACATCATAGGGGTACCAGAAGGAGAAGAAAGAAAGCAAGGAATTTAAAACCTATTTGAAGAAATAATGACTGAAAACTTTCCTAACCTGGCGAAGGAAATAGACATACAAGCTCAGAAAGCACAGAGAGTCCCAAACAAGATGAACCCAAACAGGCCTACACTTAATTAAGATGGCAAATGTTAAAGACAAAGAGAAAATCCTAAAAGCAGCAAGAGAAAGGCAACTAGTAACTTATAAGAGAGTTCCCATAAGACTGTCAGCTGATTTCTCACCAGTAACTTTGCAGGCCAGAAGGGACTGGCACGAAATACTCAATGTGATGAAAAGCAAGGACCTACAACTGAGAGTACTCTACCAAGCAAGGCTATCATTTAAAATCAAAGGACAGATAAAGAGCTTCCCAGACAGAAAAAGCTTAAGGAGGTCATCATCACCAAACCAGTACTACAAGAAATGTTAGAGGGACTTCTTTAAGATATAAAAAAAAATAAAAAATTAAAAAAATTAAATTATGAATGATAAAATGACAATAGCTACATATATACCAACAATTACTTTCAATGTAAATGGATTAAATGTTTCAATCAAAAGACATAGGAGGGATGAATGTATAAGAAAACAAAACCCTAGGGCAGCCGATTAGTTCAGTTGGTTAGAGCGTAGTGCTCATAACACCAAGGCTGCCTGTTTGATCCCCACATGGGCCACTGAAATGCTCCCTCCACAACTAGACTGAAACAACTACTTGACTTGGAGCTGATGGGTCCTAAAAAAACACACTGTTCCCCAATTTAAAAAAAATATGAAAGAAAGACACACACACAGAAAGTAAAGGGATGAAAAAAGATATTTCATGAAAATGGAAATGAAAAACAAAAAAAGCTGGAGTAGCAATACTTATACCAGACAAAACCGATTTTAAAATAAAGGATATATGAAGAGACAATGAAGGGCCCAGTAATCCCACTTCAGGGTGTTTATCTGAAGAAACCCAAAATGCTACTTCAAGGGGACATGTGCATCCATATGTTCATTGCAGTATTGTTTACAATGGCCAAGATGTGGAGGCAGCCTGGGTGTCTGTCGATGGATGAATGGATAAAAAGTAGATGGTACATATATACAACGGAATATTGCTTGACCAGGGAAGACAGTGGGTTCTTGCCATCTGCAACAGCATGGATGGACCTGGAGGGTACTTGCTGAGTGAAGTATGTCAGACAAGAGAAAGACAAATTCCATATGATTTCACTTATATGTAGAATCTAAAGAACAAAATAAATGAACAAACAAAAGAGAAACAAACTCATAGATACAGATAACATTTTGATAGTTGCCAGATTGTGGGGGGCGGGGGGAGTTGGAGGAGATATGTGAAAAAGGGGAAGGAATTAAGAAGTAGAAATTGGTAGTTACAAAATAGTCATGGAGATATAAATTATAAGGAATATGGCCAATAATACTGTTATAACTATGTGTGGTGTCAGATGTGTACTACATTTATTGGAGTGATCACTTCGTAAGTTTTATAAATGTCTAATCAGTATGTTGTACACCTGAAACTAATATAATATTTGTGTCAACTATAATTGAAAAATAAAAAATATAAATTAAATAAAATAAAAATCCAAAAAAAAAAATAAGACACCTCTGAATCTCAAATTTGAATTAGTTCACACCCATTAGGACAGCTATTATTAAAACAAAGAGACAACAACAAGTATTGGTAAGGATTTAGAGAAGGTAGAACCCTATGCATTTTTGATGGGAAAGTAAAACGGCACAGTCTATGTGGAAAATGGTATGGCAGTTCCTCAAAATACTAAACATAAAGTTACCACATGATTCAGCAATTCCACTTCCAGGTATATATACAAAAGCAATGAAGGCAGGAAGTTGAACAAATATTTATATATCCATTTTCATAGCGGCATTATTCACAATAGCCAAAAGATGGGAACAACCCAAGGGTTCACCAAATGGATAAGTGGATAAACAAAATGTGGTATATACATACAACAGAATATTATTCAGCCTTTAAAAGAAAAAAATTCTGATATATGTCACAATATAGATGACCCTTGAGGATGTTATGCTAAGTGAAAAATCCTGTCACAGAAGGACAAACAGGGCTGGCCGAGTGACTTGTTGGTTAAGAGTTGGCTTGGGAGCGTGAGCTCTGAGCAGCAGGGCTGTGGGTTCGGATTCCATATGGGCCAGTGATGCTGTGCCCTCTACAGCTAAGATGATGAACAACAGCTCAACCTGGAGTTGGGCTGCCGTGAGTCGCCGACAACGGCGTAGGCTGCAGTGGCTGCCTTGAGCTACCGAGAATGGCCGACAGTCAGCATGAGCAGCCGGCAGCCAATAAGAGCTGCCATGAGCCACAGTGAGTGGCCGTCCAATGGCTGGCGACCTATCTGCCTCAGCCGGGAAGAGCGCAATGATAATACCAACATGGGCCAGTGAAGTGAAGTCCTCCACAACTAGACTGAAGAACAAAAGGACAGCAACTTGTCTGATTCCCCAGCGCTGTTCCCTCCCCCAATTTCCCAATACAATCTTAAAAAAAAAAAAAAAGGACAAACATTCATAGATACAAAAAGTAGAATGGTGGTTACCAGGAGCTGGAGTTAAAAGCGAGTAGAGAGTTAGTGTTTAATAGCGACAGGGCTTCAGTGTAGGAAGATGAAAAAGCCCTGGAGATAGATGTGGTGATGTTTGCAGAACAATGTGAATGTACTTAATACCACAAAACCATACATTTAAAAATTGTTAAAATGGTAGAATTTATTATGACTATTTTACCATAATAAAAAACTTGACTAAGAAACATTAGTATGAACTTATGATTTTTTTGTCTCTATGATATATGTATTTCTGCGTGCTATCCACTAAAAAGACCTAGCAACAGTGACAACCAAGTAGCAATGAGCCCTGTCATCAGCAAGCCTGTAGTTTCTAAACACTATTCTCCACTGAAGGGAACCTGGACCCTTTGAAGGAGTGGCTGATTACCATTCCAGGGCAAGAAATGTAGGAGATGATCTTGGGACATCTTGCTGAGCCAGAAAATAAGGACACTATTAAAGACAAATAGTTCCGTCAAAAGAATGTAGGAACCAAAATGAAGGGACTACCACTGGCCAAAGATGGGACAATGTAAGCAAGGAAAAGAACCATGACTGTAACTTATTAAAACACATTAATCCAACCAAAACACATATAAACCCATGTGTCAATAATAATAATTAAAAAAAGAAAACAAAACCTCATCAGTTAGTATTGGAGGTTGCAAATACACTAATTCATTATTAAGAAAACCAATAAAGGGGGAAAATTAAGCATAGATTCTGCCTTTTCTGTAAACTCTATTTCAGGGTAACCAAATAGTTGATGAGGTAAAAAAAATCTTTTTATAGAAGAATTCCAGCAAATGTGTTCAGAAAGAATGATAAAATTAGAATGAATTAAATAAAATGGTCTTAAGCAACCATCACCAACAGATGCCAAAACCATATTCAAAAGGTTGATGGTGGATTTATCACAGATGAATCAGGCTGACAACATCACCATCCACTTAGCATTGCTAAATATCAAACCTCTAGCTCTAACCACCAGCTTAGAGGAAACAGTGGGTGTGGAGAGACTAATTAATTGCCACCATGATGAAGCAATCCGCCAAATGCAGAATGTAGGGAATTATGTAGGACATATGACCCAGTCCCTTTAACAAACAAATGAGATGAAGGGGGTCTGTTGTAGAATAAGAGCTATTTTAAGTTAACAACCCAAGATAATATTGCAGACTCGTTTGGATCCTGGTGTCCAGAGCACTGTTCACTATGTCCGCGGCTGCAACTTGCCCTGCAGGCGTTCGTGGTTGAAATCTACAGCTGTGAAGATCTATTCTATCCTTTCTCTTGGCTTTGTTTGAGTTGGGGGGCATTTACCCACATCCTCAGTCTCACCTCAGCTACAGCTAGTAACAAATAAGTGAGTCTCTGCATCACTTATGCAGGCTGGTTCACACGGGTTCCCCCCAGACTGTGATCAGAGTCACCTCATCCTACTACGGCCACCTCGTGGCCCTCAGTTCAGCACCCCTGCGACCAGGAGCTGAGGGTGGTTGGGAAGTGAAATCTCAGAGCCTCTCTCTGCCTGGCCACACTGTCCTGCCACAGTTGCACTGATGAGACTGCACCCCAGGTTGGTACGGCACAGCCTGGGAGGTAGCCTCCTAATGGGGAGTAGGGGACACAGCCCCCACCCTCTTTTCTCTAATATACATTTCCTTCCTGGAAGAAGCCCAGAGAGAGCAAACAGGACCAATATCTCTCCTCCTCTCTCTTTGTCCTTCCCACCATTTCCTTGACCGGAAAGTGGTGAGTTTTACTTCTAATCCTCCTGTTGTAACCTCCTGCTGCAACAGAGTGACAGCTGCTATA
>NW_017731445.1:548682-550423 GCF_001890085.2 Hipposideros armiger | reverse complement strand
AAAAAAAATAACAATAAAGGAAATGCCAACATTTCTGAAATGTTCAAAGCACACACACACACACACACACACACACACACACACACACACACACAGGCCAAATGCAATCTGTCCAAAGGTCTATTTTATCAGGATGAAGGAATTTGAGAGGCCTGGAAAAAGAGAGATGTTAACATCTATTGGAGGGGGGAAAAAATCCTAACAATTCTTTCTACTTGGCTTCAAGGTCTTATCCCAGGAGAGTGAAATTTTTGAGCACCCAGGAACTGAGTGCTCAAGTTCCTCTCAGGTAGATGGAAATGCTACTTAACACATGTCCAATTTGAGATCATTTGTGCCCATGACCACCCCAGGCCAAGAAAGGGAAAAAGAATAGAATTTAAGGATGACAGGTCTCCAATCGTCCCTCTCCCCAAGGTGATGCTTCCTATATCATTTCCTGTCTTAGGCAGAGAAATCATAGAGTTAGTTAGGTGCTGGTAGCAGCAATGGAGAGAGAATCTGAGAGGTCAATCACTGCCCCATCAAATGTATTCAGTTTCCACTATAGCACAGCATGTTAAGACACCATAATGTCTCCTGCATATGGATGGATTCTTGAAGATCTTGCATAAAGTAAAATTCACATAACTCAAAAGTAATTTTCCCATAACAATTCTGTATTTGTTTCTCATATAAGAGGTGGTTAAGGCATGGATTTGTACATTTGGCTTGAGACTACATCGTTCAGTCCTTGCTCCTCCTCTTACTAATGAAAGGAACTTAAGCTAGTTACTTACTTAACCTCTTTTTGCCTCAAATTCCTTAGCTGCAAAATGAAGATGATGATAATACACTATATTTCATTTGATTCTTCCAACAGTCCCGTGAGGTAACAATAGCCCCTACCTCGTTAAGTTGTTGTAGGGACCAAATGAGTTAATATGTGTAAAGTGGTTAAAAATGTGCCTAGCACATGATAAGCACATTTGAAGTGTTTGCTTATTATTTTTATTACCAGCCAAAGTGGAACTGCCATGTAGCAATAGCATAAAAGCACTTTATAATTCATTTGGCCTACCTGCTTTAAACTTTTGAGATTCCTGACTTTAATTTTTAATTTAGAAGATCTTCATTATTTCAAAACGAGTGTATATATTTAGACTTTACTTACTTTATTATATTGCCCTATTTTAAATTTGCATAATTTAAGCATAGAACAAGTATGCACTATGAGAATATGGGCTTTACATGTGAAAATTCAATAGATTTAGGGTCTGTTGCAATTCCAAAGGGCAAATATTATTGATCAATATGCAAGTGTTCTTGTGAGTCTGAAGTAGTTCAGATGTGTTCACAATAGACAGGCAAAGAAAGAGAGAATTATAAGATGACTCTCTGCCCAGGGTGACTCCAAGTAGAACTATTGGGTTGTCAGAAAAGTCATGAAGTATTTTGTCCATGTTTTTCAAAGGTCATTTATTTATATAAAGAACAAAGATTAATCAATGATATATTGCCCATTTTGTTTGATAACCTTTTGCCATCTTTCAGTGAGCTTCATAATTCCTCATTCATAGAAGGACCTGTCTTTATTTCGGAAAAACTGAACAAGGTGCTGATTTACAGCCTCATCTGAATTGAACATTATACCATGCAAGAGAATGAAAAGAGTGAAACAAGTAGAAGTTTGACGGCACAAGATCAGGAGAGTATGGTGGGTGTGGCAACACATCCCATCCAAGCTCCAACAATTTTTGAC
>NW_017731445.1:545137-546432 GCF_001890085.2 Hipposideros armiger | reverse complement strand
CTAAAATACACTTTTTAGTCCCTGAATGATGTTCCGTTGTCCGGTGTATTTTTACATATTTAACCAATCTTTAGCCAATCCACTTTACTAGACAGTTATGTTGTTTCCAACTGGGCTGTGATAAACAGCCCTTTGGGGGGTTTTTTTGTTATAAATTTCTAGAGGGAGAATAGTTGAGTTAAAGAATACAAACACTTTTGATGTAAAATGTTACAAATTGCCTAATTATCCTCAGAAAAATAGCATTTTCAAGGTACACCAAGTAGTGTATGACACTGCCTATTTCTCCATACCTTCTCTAAGTTTACAATTTATAATGTTAAAATTAGAAATTTTATAATTGTGAATTTTAAAATATTTTATGTTAAAATATCTTTATTTAGCTGGTAAACAAATATTGGTTTAAATTTTCATTTCCTTAGTACTAGTGAGATTGAAAACTTTTTCATGTATTTCAAATAGATATTGACCATTTGTGTTTATTAATTTAAATAGTACCTTCAGATGAGGAACCTGAGGTTCAGAGAGGATAAATGACTTGTGCGGGGACACACAGCTTCTATGAAGTAGATAATTCTTTCTTTTCATATTCTACAATGAAATGGGATTGTTCTCCAGCTTGTCAGAATGAGCAATAAAGCCCATAGGTCAAAGTCTGATGAATTCAAGAGTTCAAGGACATCTAACTATTATATACCAGTAAGTCTCTTCAGGTCAGATCATCTTATAAAACACTGCTTGGAGAATTATTATAAAGACTTAATGAATTACAGCTCTTTTACTCTTTAATTTATAAGTCTGAGGAGAATTAAATCGAGATCAAGATTAGAAGATAAAGAGATTGCCAAAAAGGGTGTCTAACTATGTTTACAGCATCCTTTTCCCCATCCATCGGTCATGAATGGCTGCACAGCTGTAGATGCTGAAGGAGACTCTGGTACCCCACGACCTCCTTCTCCTCATTACCACAGCATGAGGACAAAGCAACCAATGAATACGTTTTATGACAGTAGACTGCAAACCAGAAAACCATTTCTAGAGATTCTCTGAAGCTGGTGCCTTACTTTTGGTTTCTGAATGCCATTTTTCGTATCTATCCCAATTAATATATAAGGCCAGGCTGTCATCTGCTGGTTTTCCCTTGTGTGGCAAAATCAATCCTTTCTTTAATAACTAACAAGAGTCCATGGGTCAACAATTAAAAAAAATAACAATAAAGGAAATGCCAACATTTCTGAAATGTTCAAAGCACACACACACACACACACACACACACACACACACACACACACACA
>NW_017731445.1:522963-539542 GCF_001890085.2 Hipposideros armiger | reverse complement strand
GAGAAAGCGGAGAGGAGGACGCGTGCAGGATGAAGGCCAAACCAAAGGGGCCAGGGCTCCGCCTCTCTGGATTACAGAGAGGAGGAAACCCTAAATCCGAAAACCTAGCATGATCCCAAAAAACACCCTGAAAAACTCCCTCTGAAGGCTGGGGCGGGGCGCAGGGTTCCCGGAATAGGTGCCCCAACTCCACCCTCCCGCGCTGGGCGCGTTCCCACGCCCGCTCCACGGAATCCGCGGGGACTCCACACACGCACCTACAGCCTCCGAGTCCGCCGCTCCTCCCCCCTTCCTCGCTGGTTGGCCCGCGCTCCGCAGACCTCGGCGGCAGCAGGAGGAGCCAGGCGCGTCCGCCACGCACATCCACCGAGCTGCAGGCGCCTCGCGCGGTCTCAGGTGGCGGCAGCAGCGGCAGTGACAGCGACAGCAGCAGTGACAGCGGCAGCTGCAGCAGCCAGCGTGCACCCTCTCTCCGACGCGCTCGCATCCCGCCTCCGCTGCGCCGCGGAGCCCGCGGCTGTCCCGGGTCCCCGGCTCCGGCACGCTCGGCCAAGTCCCGCACACAATAGCGGCCGCCGCCGCGGCAGCTCTCAGCCCAAGCGCCTGCCATGAGGAAGCTGGCGAGGAAGGGATGCGACTACAAGCGCTTCCTGAGGAATAACTGGCTGCTGCTCTCCACCGTCGCCGCGGTGGTGCTAGGTGAGCGGCGCGGCGGGTGGGCAACGCGCGCACCCTCACGGGCTCCCGGCGCCCAGGCCGCAGCCGGGGCGGACGGGTGGGAGGGTGGGCCAGGCGCTCGTGCACCCGGTGCCTGGGTCCTTCCGCGCCTTCTCGGCCTCGGACTCTACGTGGGGGCTTCCCCTTCGAGGGTATTCCTTTCTGCGTGCGAAGAACAAAGCTCCTTTGGGGACTCCCATTTGGGTGCTCCACAAGCTGCTGAATCCTGCTTTACCCAAAATGATAAAAAAGGCTTGGAAGGGAGACAGGGAAGCAGGTAGCTCCCGGTTCTGCCCATGTGGAAGCAAACATGGTTTAATTAATTAATTAAATTGGGGGGGGGGCTGTCTGCTCCCCCCTTTTTTTTGCCTGAACCACTATGCCGGGACAGAGATTGAGTTTGGATTATGGTTCTCAATTGGACTGGAAGAGGCAGTCCAATTAGCCTCAGGAATGGCGGGGCTGAGTAGGGAGGATGGGAGTGTTAGTGTCGCTCAACCCGGGCTTTCCCAGGCAGCTAGCACCAACTGCCAGCACCCGGGCTCTGAAAACCTGCCCGATTCGTGCTGAATTCGGGGGTGTGCAGTTGTGGCAAAAAGGTCACGGCCTGAGCGGGTGCGGGGAGAAAAGTGCTAGGAGAACTCAAATTTCCCCCGTTCCTACCCAGCTAATGTGCAGAGAAAGCCTCCCTGAACTTCCTTGCTCTCCACATTGTTTTTCTATTGAAAATAACTTTTAAGTTATATTTGCTTGTTTTTCAACCAAGATGTATTTAAGTGATTCACTCCTGACAGATCACTGGCCTAGGTGGATGTCTGAATCATTGCTCAGAGGTATGAATTGTTCCAATGTATTAAATTCTGGATTTCTGCCAGGTTGTCTGTTTTACAACTTGGGCTCCAGGATGCTCCTCTTTGAGGTTGGAGCTATGCCTGTCTCCTCTCCCCTGAGCTTGCACAGGTGAGGACACCCAGCAGGTGAGACTTCTTCAAAGTCCCCACCTTACCTGTGGAAACAGAAGCTGGGTTTGCTGGGGGGCAGCCTGTCCCTCTCCCAACCTCATGCATCTTCCTCTCCAGCTGCTGCTTATGCATCTCAGAATATTTGGTGTTGTCTGCTCCCCTTTTTGGTCCCCCAGATTTACTCCTCCAGAACCTTGTGCAAAGTAAAAGTCAGGTTTCTAGTAAATAAATAACATTCTCAAATTGCCTTAGCAGAGGCCATTTGTGGGAAGAAAGAAGTAGAGAACCAAGTCTCGACTGCTTACCTCTACTGTATTTCCCCCTAGAAGGGCCAAGGGGCTTAGTGAGGTTTTCAGGGAAGATTTATCTTGCCTCACTACATTTAAGTAACAGATGTCACGAAGAGAGTGATTTGATTTTCCTGCAGCAAAATAGATGAGATGGCCTTGATTGTTTTCCTAGTGATAGGAGTTCAGAATTAATTGTTAAAGCCCCTTTTAAGGACAGTTTTCAGGGGTAACCCTAGGCCAGTCTTTCCCTCCCAGTTCCTTTTCAGCCAGGGTGTTCTCCAGAGATACTCAACCTGTTAACCAAGTGTTGCACCAGCATTGAGTCTACCGATTCACTGGAAGCTGGTTTGGAAAGGATTTTGAGCAGTTGTGTCCTGGCCTTTGGAACCTGTTGCATAAATACATCTTCAGGGTCAAGAGGGACTGATTACATGCCTGTTTTGCAGACATGGCATTTGGTGTCAGGTGGGCATTTTCCTCCATTTTTAATGTCAGTGAGCCCAGAAGCTTGATTCAGATACTTTTCTTCAGAAAGGAAAACCACCATATAAAAACTGTAATTGCCCAGCTGAAGTCTTCCTGCACATTTGCCCCTGTAGGAGCAATACTGGGCACAGTGCCCAAGTGTTTCTGCTCCTGGTCTGAGAAGTGTCAAGCCTAGGCTACCCCACTGTGCCCATCACAGGCACTTCTGGAGTCCTTTTTACCTTTCTTCAGAGCACTGGCCCTGCGTGGAAATTGTACTGCTGTTGTCTCCACAATCTCTTCTGTTTAACCAGAAGTGAAATTCCAGCCAACTTATAACAGTAACACTAAGTCTATCCATAAGCCCTCTCTAGGTCATGATAATAAGTTTATTTTTATAATTTAATTGATAAAGAAAACCACAAGCACTCACATGCAGCTTCCTTGCTGGACCTTTTAGCATGTGGATCTTAAAGAAGTAAAAACTCTTAAATGTATTAACTACCCTGACAGGATGTTATCTTCTGATTATAGCCACCGAAATATATGATCCCTGCTGTCATTCAGCAGCCCTGACATTCTAAATTTTTTGATTATTAAAATGAGGGGCTAAAGTATGAACCAGCTAAAAGCCTTTGATTTTTCAATACATAGTACGTGAGGGGAAATGAAATTAAAGGTTGTCTTTATTAGATATGAAAGTTAATTCTTTTCATGGACAAGGAGATGCTAAGAGGTAAACATTTCCTCAAATTCGTATTCATTAGATAAAGGGATTGAATAGATAATTGAACATATTTGTTAATTTCTATGAAAGCCTACAAGATTCTAGAAATAATAGCTTGGATTTTCAGATGAGAGGCCCTTACTAAAATACCATTGGGAACATTTTTCATTACTTTCATTACAATTCTAATAGGCTTTTACCTACTTCTATAGTGCAGCAGAATGAACACAAAGCTTGGAGTCAAGAGTGCCGGATTTGAATTTTAGCACTACCAGGCTCTACCATTTAGACAAATCTCTTATTCTCTGGTATCCTCAAGTTCCTCATCTGGAAAAGGGGTGTTAGTTATTACATCATTTCTTATTAGGTCTGGTTAAAACAATGTGAACATACACAGTTGTGTGGCTAGCACATAATATGCACTCGATATATGTTATTTTAAGGTAAATCTGAATAATCTGATTTTGAAGAAATTAATGTTTTCTTATGAAACCCTATCTCTGGTGGTATTTCTGTGTTGTGCTTAGTGACTGGCCCGTAATATACAGTCCGAGGTGATTCACTTGTTTTGATGACATGCTCCGTCTAGGCAAATACCAGACTCCAGAGCATTATTCATTTTTTTTAAAAGGATATGGAAAGGATTAATCATTTTGTTTTGTGCCCCATAGCCTGATTCTCAGTTCATTTAACAGGCAGAAATTCTGAGGAAAGACGTTTTGAGCTCGAAGTGGGGATTCTGTCCAAGCACAATAATCGCTGTGTGAGAATTCTATGCCAGAGCATTCTGATTCAAGTCACCCAATAATGATACATCGTGTATCATGTTCATAAAGCACTCATGGAATCCTCACCGTTCACAGCATGAAGCCTGATCTTTCTATCCAGACAGGTTGTGCTTTATTTCAGTCATTTGAAAAACCTGATTTCTAGCTTATGGATTTTCAAGAAAGGAAATAGATGTTATTTACATGACAAAGCAGGCAGGCTTATTCCTTCTGAATAATTTTCTTTGGAGCGCTAAGGAAGCAGTCATTTCCAGGCTCAGATTCCATTGTCTCATATCAAGAAGAATTCCTGCACGTGCTTAGTAATACCCCTGCCCCAGCCTTGCCTCTCCTACGCTGGACCTCTGGTAGTGCTAATTTGAGTCATGGGATATGCCATCTTGCTCTGTTTTTATAGTCTGTGAAGCCCCTGAGGCCAGGGGCTGGCCAGCTGGCTGCAGCTCAGCCTGGTTCCAGCGCCAGCACCTCACCTGCATGGAGCTTTGCGTACCCCAGTGTTCAAAGTGTATTTCGTTATCCATGAAGCTCCTTTGCTCTGGCAGGTCCCAGGCCTGATACTGCTGGGCCTCTTATCAGCTCAGCCTTAGAATATACCTGCAGTAACCAATTCGATCATTCCTTCATTCAACAAATATATATTGGGTATCTGCTGTGTGCCAGGGATTGTTCTAGAGCTAGGGCATACAGCAGTGACCAAAACAGTAAAAACCCCTGTCCTCATGGAACTTATGTTCAAGTGGAAAGAGGTAAGCAGCCAACAGCAAGTGGGTAAAATACAATTGAGTATGTTAGATGGTGAGTGCTCTAGAGTCACTGAAGGCAGGGAGGGGGCTGAGGGAGTTGCAGTTTTAAGCAGGGTAAGAGGAAGGCCCTGCTGAGAAGGGGGTAGTTGAATCAAGACTGGAAAGAGTTGAGGGAACACATTCACAGATATTCGGGGAGCATCCTGGCTTGTTCAAGAAAGCGCATGGGGTGGAGTGAGGAGGGGGGAAGAAGTGGAAGGCTAGAAGGAGGACAGAGCACTAGAATGGTATAAGCTCTTACAAGGACTTGCACTTTTACTGGGAGATGGGCAACCATTAAAAGGCTTTGAGCAGAGCCATGACACGGTCTGGTTGTATTTAAATCAGCTCTCCCTGGCTGTTCTTTTGACCACAGACTGCAGAGGCAAGGGTGGAAACAGATACGGGTTTAGTGCAGTTAACTTATGCATTTTACTTACTACATTCTTCTAATCTCATTTCCATAATGGCTAGTGAAATCTTAGGAAATACTTATGAAAAATCAATGAAAAAAAAAATTTGTGACTATTAAGCAGGCATTTTTGCCATCATCTGGATGAGAAAACTGAGATCCAAATAATAACTGACAACACCAGGTCTTCCTAGTTCTCCCCTTCCCCTCCTTCTCCTCCTCCATGTGGCTTCCTATGTCCCTTCATATGTGGTCCTTGCTGACCCAGCTGGGAACCCTGGTCATCTGGCTGTGTGCTGTGTTGGGGTGGGGAATAGGGATTCTGTACCACACCCTGTGGTCTGTAGTTGCCCTTCTCTTCCAAGACTGAGAAGGCACAGAAATGTGCCTCCACAGGACTCAGAATTGCAGTGTGTGCAGTGGAGGAACACTGTTCCAGTGGGATTTGCCATGCTGGTCTCTACTCTGGGCTCAAACCTACCCTTACACTTGTGTCCATGAGTCTGTCCTTCCCACCTTCTAACCAAATGGCTTTGCATGACTGGAGCAGAGGGTGTGATGGAGGAACATGAAAAAACAAAGAAGCAAGGTGGCAGAGGCGGCCAAGGGCCAGATCCTGGAGGGCCATGCTGATGAGGAGTTCAGACACGGTCCTGAGGATTAAGGTGGGCAATGACATGGGTAGAGCTGTGCTTAGAAACCATCATTGAGGTGAATGGATGTGGGAAATGGACCCAAGGAGGGCGAACTTACAGGGGGGCAGACCACCCAGGGATTACTGTCAGGGTCCAGGCAGGGAGAGATGGAGGCCTCCGCTGGGCAGCAGCAGTGGGAGTGGAGAGGAAAAGCCAGCTGTGCAAGGTCTTTAGTGGGTTAACCTGATGAGGCTTGGCTGGGTTTGGTCCACAGGAGGTGGAGGAGGTGATCTCTGGCAGAAGAGCGAGTCTTGGAAGAGGCACCAGCTTGTAAAGAACTATTATGCTCTCCCACTGTATAGCACCAATAGCTGCTTAGCACTTATTACTCTATAGCTAGAATATATTCTAAAATTTTCCTGCCTCTCACATAAGCCCCTGAGGGAAGAGATTCTGTGTTGCCCCTCTCTGTACCCACAGCACCTGTCACAGTGCGTGATAAGCTCAATACGTTTGCTGTTGTTGAGTCATTTATGACCCAGAGAGTTAGCAAAATGTTGTCCCTGTTTATTGAGTGAATAAATGAGTCCAAAGCTTAGCTTCAACTCTATTTATGCCATAAATTCTTTTCCATTTCCACCATAAATTCATTTCAGCATCCTCTGATCTGCATCATTAAGATAAATTGACAGTCTACATATATGAACAGTTCAGGACAATTAAGTTCGTGAACTTTCCATCCTTGCACTGACACTGTGGAAAGTTCGAGAACTTATTTATCCGACCTTTCGACCTTTCATATATCAAGCATGTTAATCTTTGCTTCCTCAAAACAAGATTATAGACCCCTTAAGGACAAAATACTCCTGTCCCCCCTAGCAGGCACTGGAAAATGAAATGAGACTTTAATGTAATGAGGCTTTTAAAAGCTATGTCATAAAGTATATCTGATACTTAAACTCTCTGGGCTTTTGTTTCTTATCAGAAAGAAGAGGGGTTTGGATTAGCTGGAAGAGCAGAGGATTCCATTCATGTGGCAACTCCCAAAGGATTAAAATTGATTGCTGATGTCTGCCAAAGGCTAAGGATCAAGGAGTAGTGGCATGTGTGCTGCATACTTACCGACCCTGGGTTAGAAAGTCTCTCGAGGTTCCTTCTAGCTTTAAGATCCTTTAGCTCTGTGATTGTATGTATAGTCTTCCTCAGTTCATTGTTAGGAGCCAGAGTTCTGTAGGGAACTCAGGGAGGGTTAAAGGTCATTAGTGGAGGACAAATGACCTTAACATTGAGTCACTTGTTCTGCATTTGAACTGCTTGTTCAGTGACTTGAGTATAATAATGTATATTGTATATGGGGCTGTTACCGGGGTAATGTTCTATGTCAGTATTAGATGATTCATTACAGCAGCAATATGAGTTCCAACAAACTTAGTCTTTCTGTGTGTGTGCACGTGCGTGCGCGTGTGTGTATATGTGTGTGTGTGTATGTGTATGTGTGTGTGTGTGTGTGTGTGTGTGTGTGTGTGTGTGTGTGTATCTTGCATGTATCTGCTTAAGTACCTTAGAAAAGAGAGCCTTTAGCTGGCTTGGCTCCAGTTCCACATATTGAAGAATCAGGAAAAGAATTTTGGGGTTTGAATGCCTATGCCTGGTGCTTTCATTTTTAAAACCAAATCAATCCACCAGTTTTAGGAAATCATACAAAAGATTCTGATATTTGGTTATTCTATACATGGTATATACCTCAAGTCGATCAAACCAAAACCTCACACAAAATTATCTAAACACAAAATTATAAAATGAATGTTAAAATAATTATTTCTGAGTGTCAGACTCTGCACACCAGGGTTGGTATATGCATTCTTAATGCCATTTATTGGGAGGATTTTTAATGTAAATTCCTAAAGTACAGAGAAGAGGAAAAGGGTGTATATATGTCTCTGTCTGTTCAGCTTTAATACTCAGAAAAGAGAAGATGGTTGATAAATATTCAATATCTTGTTAAATGTTGCTTAATCTAAGATCTACTGTTTTATTCAGTACAATAAAACCACAGAATCAAACTTACCCACCTATCAAACATTTGAGCAGTGGGCATAAGAAATAAAGGAAGCTTCAAATGAAGACACAAGATGTAGAAAATTGTCTGCTAAATCAGAATGTGGCGGCGCTCATACAGTCGCTCGGGTGGGTAACAACCCTGGGTTAGTTAGACAAGGTGTAAATAAATGGGATTAGGAATTAGCTATTGGAGGGCATACACAGGCTGGAGTGAGCACTTGCTTGTAAGGAGAGAAAGTTTTCCACATTAATTACTGGTGAGAAATTGTGATTACCTGTAACAGAGCTGAGACTGAAAATAACTGTCCTGTAGGGAGTCGGTGATATACTGGCCTGGTGCCAGGGAAGATCTGTTCTCCGGAGGAATTGCAGATCTCCCTGGTGCTGGTGTCAATGGGGATCTGTGGTCATGTACACTGTGGGGACTCAAGCACCCTCGAAGAAAATGAACTCATTTTAGATGACATCGAGTGGCCCATTTAAACTCCCCTGCAGCAGTGTCTATTAAAGGAGCAAGCGTTTTCAATGGCCTTTCCTATTTTGAATGTTAAACATACATCTAGAAGAAGACAATATTGGAGACATTTAACTGTTAATCCAATAATTCACTTCAGAGCTCATGGATAGATTTAGAAGGAGCTAATTCATTACACTTGCTGAGGAAACAGCCCTAAATTGCAACAAAGTGTGCTCTGTTGCAATTAGTAAGCTCCACAGTAACACCTCTGTTAATGGAAAGGAAGTGTGTTGGTGACTCACTGGTTGTCAGAAATGTTACTACCCTACCTTTGGGCTGCATGTTCCATTACCAGAGGTAGAATATTTTCTTTCCAGCAAACACTCCTGCACTTTCCGGGATGGATGGACCCTGTCCCAGCTCACAGACACTTCATGCTGTGTCCTGGGTCATTCCTCTCCCAGGCCCAACCCCAGCTGTGTGAGCTCAGGGCAGTCAGTGGTCCCCACTGTGCCTTTTTTTCCACCTCAAGACAGAGAACCAACACTGAGGCGATAAGACCCTCCCACCCATCGCTCCATGCTCAGGTTGACAGCTCTGTTGCCAGGGCCCTTCTTCCCTTGCAGAGTCCCTAATTGTGTCCACAGACAGAACAGTTATCACAGCAGATCTTCACGTGTCCAGGAAGGGTCCTGAAATAAGCATCATGTGACTCTGCTAGGTCTGCATGTTGAAGCAAAGAGGTGGCCTTTGGTACCAGAACTTCAATTCAGAAAGCACCTCAGAGGGCCCCTGCACTGTGTGTTTATTCTTATAACTGCACTTGAGACAGCTATCTGGGTTCAGTGCTCACAAATAGTTAAAACTACATTTAGTTACTCGACTAAGGGGGAAACCTTTAGAGGAGACAGCGTAAATGAGATGGTAAAATTCAACTATTTTTCTACCTCTGTTCTATTGCTAAGAGTTACCGGGTTACTTATATAATTCAGTAAAGAATTAAGTCAACAAAAAAATGCACTCGCAAGAAATGCCTAACTTCAGAAAGCCTAATCTCTAAGCCTCTTCTCATTGCTGGAAAATAAGCTGATTTTCTCTCCATATTTCATATATATTAATTGTTTTCTGAGCCACTTAACCACTTTATAGGTTTCATATAAGATTCCCCAAATTATGAGATAGTGAGGGAGACAAATTTTATCTTTTGAAAAATTCTGTCCCTTGTGGTTAACCAAGCCTAATAGCTGATATTTATTAAGGGCTTACTGTGAGTTTTATGCACATTTCTTTCCCATTTGACCCTTAGCACAATGAGGTAGGAAGTTTACTCATTTTACAAATGAGGAGACTGAAATTTACCAGGCTAAAGTCAGGGGCTGAGTTCAGTCAGAGCTGGGACTCTGAAACCAAGTTACCCAGTATGGGTAACTCCAAAACTGAGGTTATTCGGCATTACACAAGGCTACTTCCTTCCTAGCAAACCTCAGTACACCTAATTGATAGTTTAAATCATTGATGCAGACTTCACTCTTGCACAGTATCTAAATAAAGCTTATTATCTTCCTTCTTGCTCCATCCCCTCTGTCTCTTATCTCTTCTTTATTCTGTCCCTTAACTTGGAGAATTCCAGTGTTTATTCCTTTCCCCCATTCTTCTTCTACATACAAGGTGTGATCAAAAAATATGATGAATGTTTAAGTTAAAAAAAATATTTATTATAATAAAGGACACATTGCCATTAATCCCCCTCAAAATACTCCCCCTCGCTTCAAACACACTTACCCCATCATTCTTGCCACTGTCTCTGAAGTAGTTCTGGAAGTCCTTTTTCGTGAGTGTCTTTACTTCATCCTCCATCATGACAACGCTCCGTGTCACACATCACTTCTGGTATGACAATTTCTGTCAAATAAAAACGTTATGGTGTGTCCTCATCCACCTTATTCACTGGACCTGGCACCGTGCAACTTCTGGCTCTTCCCCCAAAGTCAAAATGACCATAATAGGTAAATGTTTTGAATCGATTCAGGACATTGAGGCAGCAGCAACAGAGCAATTAAAGACAGTCACGAAAGAGGACTTCCAGAATTGCTTCAGAAAGTGGCAAGAACAATGGGATACGTGTGTTCAAAGTGAGGGGGAGTATTTTGAAGCGGATTAATGGCAATGTGTCTTTTATTTAATACATTTTTTTTAATTTAAACATTCACTGTTTTTTGTGATCACACCTCATAAACCTTCTATTTGAATTTGCTTCATAGTTGCTTTCCTAGGATGTGTTGTGCTTTCCTACCCTAATGCTTCTTCTCGTGTGTTTTCACCCACTGTTATCCCACCCATCCTTGAAGATGGGTCTAATTCCCACTTTATCATATAGACTTCTCTGACTGTTCAGTCCAAGATAATCTTACTTCACTGTGCTATTATAACCCATAATTTATATTCCCAAATTAAACTATTGCATTTGCCCCACTACTCCCAATCCTGCCCTGGGGCAGACGTCACTAATCGATTACAGCCCTCTTCACCTCGAACTTTGTTATGGCCTCAGAATCCCTATAACTAGCCTCCAGGCAGCCACTGTTAGTCAAAGGGAATTGGCATGTAAGATGGATGAAAAGTGTTATCAATTGCTGAGAAAAGCTATTCATTTAGCAATCAATTAGGAATTCAATTTAAATTGAACAAGTACTGATATTACCAGTAAGAGATGCAGAGTTGAAATCTGTATTTTGTGTTAGTCTATCCAAGGCAGTACATGCACAGATATCACTAACATGAGCCTAAGTGTTAAGTGCTGTAAGAAAGCTACAAGGTACCAAGGGCCTTCACCAAAGAGAGGTGGAATTGAGAAAGAGTCCTAAAGGAGACCAGAGTGGCCTTGAGCAGGTGTGCTAGGATTCCTGGACTTGTAGACTGGAAAGATTACAAGCCCAGGTAGTGATCATTATATGAGTACAGAGTCCTTTATTCTATCTTATTCGTATGTCCAATTTCAGTATTGTATGGAACTACTATTTAATACATATATTGTTATGTTTTCTCTTCCTTATCTCAGTTTCCTGAGGATAAAAAATGCTCTCTTACATGGGTCTGTCACATTCATAGCATCTAGCATTGCACCTCCTTGATAGCAGATGCCCCAAAATATTTTTAACTGATTATAAAACCCTCTTCATTGAAGACGAGGTAAATCCTTGCTGAGCCTATCCCATTGATCCCCTAGTTACCCACCTGTTTGGATGGGTTTTTTTTTAATGAAGACCCTGGGGAACTCCTATCCAAGCCAAGTCATCCCAAATATGTTTAACTCCTACTATGGAGGTCCTAGCCATTTTAGTGTGAGCTTAGCATGGTCCTGAAACTCCCAAACTGGAGGGTATCTCTCTACCCTGAAGAAGATCTGACCTTCTCAGGAAACCAACACCAGAACCAGCCTGATCTCGAGAGAATTCACTGGACTACAAAAAATGGAAGATTTATCTGGTTTCCCAAAGTTGGGCCATGGCTTATAACTGAATCAGCCTTGAGTGGTAGCATCTTTTTGGATGTGGTACTTAGCAACTCCTGTCTGTTTTTTCAATCCCAGTTGACATACAATATTACATTTCAGGTGTACAACATAGTGATTAGACATTTATATAACTTACAAAGTGTCACCCCAATAAGTCTAGTCTCTATCTGACACCATAAATAGGTATTACAATATTATTGACTGTATTCCCTATGCTGTACTTTACATTCCTGTCAACAACTCCTGTGTCTTATAGTGAATTAATTTTTAGGTTTTCCCCCTCCATTCATCCTTTCACATCCTTGTCCAAATTCTGCCCATTTTTCTCCCTGTCTGGAGATTATTTCTATGATAAGTTATTAATTAGCCTGTCTGTGCTGCCTGTTCCAACAGACCTTGAGCTTGAACTGCTTGGATAAACACTACACTTGGTCTTTAAAGAGTCTGAAGATGGGTTTTTACCTTTTTATTGGCAAAAGTTAATTGTCAACCAGGAAACATAACAGGTTTGCTCCATTTCTGCTTCCTCTTCATTGATTCCTTTCTTACGCCTGAAGGATATGCTGAGGTTTCATTACGTGGAGGAGATCCTGAGTTTCACGATGAAGATCTTGTTGCCAGTTCAGAAGCCACAGACCCCGGGAAACATACCCAGATCTCCTCCGAAATTGGTTGGCCACCTGCACTGAATATTAGTATTTTCCAGTAATCTCCAACTGGCTTGTTTATTTTGAAATAAATAAATAAATAAATAAAGTTTGCATCGACAGTTGTTTAAGAGGAAATGATCGAGTAAGATTTGATTGCTTTTTTAACCTCAAGTAAATAACCACAGAAGGTTGGACTTACTGAGTCTAAGACCCAGAACCTTGAAGTGACCCAAAGTGCTCATCACTGAACCTTATAGGTTCTGTGAACCCTGCTCAGTGCTTCGTGCTCTGTGCTCCGTGCTCCAGGGAAGGGGTCGGCAAATTGCAGTGGATGGGATTTGAGCCTTTTGCTTAGATATTCTCTCTCTCTCTCTCTCTCTCTCTCTCTCTCTCTCTCTCTCTCTCTCTCAATCACTCCCTCTCTCCCTCTCGACAGATTCTGGCTCCCCTCTACAGCCCCTGCCCATGCCCCAGGGACATCTGTTGTCTGAGAGAGCAATACGGTTTAGAAAGGGGACTGAAGATCCTCCTCAACAAATCCTTCTGAGATTCTAAGACTAAAAATTCTTAAGTGTTACTGTGAAAAGCTTGTACCCACCATATTTGAAGACCCTACTATACAATGCTGTCTTTGTGTGTTTTCTGGGCCCCTACTCTCATCCTGTGTGAAAAGGCACATGGGCCCCTTTTGGAGACTATATGGCATTTTTAGCATTCTATACATGAGTGTTCTTCCCTTCCACAAATAATAATCAAACATGCTGACTTGTCTTTGCCTTTGTTCTTACAGTGAGTATTAAGAGAAGCATCCAAGGTATTTACAGACAGAAATTCCTGACCCAGCCTTTCAAAACTGGGGACCGCTTTCATTTTAATTTAAGAAATATCATGAAATTCTTCAAATATGCCTTAACTGTTTGAAGATAGGAGTAAATATTTCTGTAATCCTTCTTGGAGTGCAGAAGGAGAGGTCAGAGTTAACAGCTCTACAGAAGTTGGGAGAGAAAGGTAAACAGTTGGCAGGCAGGCTGCATGGTTAGAAATCAGGGAGAATAGAGTTCAAGGTGACACAAGGTTTTGAAGCAGAGGTGAGGAACAGGCTGAGGAAACCCAGGGAACCCCAGTTTAAATAACATTTTAGCTAAATTTTAGATTTAGCATTCTGAATGCAGTGTTCACCAAACTGGGCATTCCAGGCTTGTGACAAGTCTAGAAAACTCAGGATGACTGGCTACCTTCTTTCTCCCAGAGGTGGATCTGTTTCTCTGCTCCCAAATTTCTCCTGACTAAAGCCACTGGTGAGGAGACGGTAAGATTTCATTTATACATAGAGAGAAGGTTTCCTAAGATTGTGTAATCAACCAGGAAGGTGCTTACAGGAGTTGTAAAACTGGTTACTATAAAGAGGTAGTGTTCTCAGACATCTGGTATAAAACCTGAGGAAAAGGTGTGTCTTTCAGAAAGCAAAGGATTCCAGGACCTCTCTAAACCCTACAAAGCTGGGTGAGGGAACTTGTAATTCCTTCAGGGACTTGGAGGCCAAACAAGAAAGGAAGAGAGTAGAGTGTGACTACAAGATAAAGGTCTTTCACAAGAATGCATAAAGCAAACTGATAGATACAGTCAACCATGAGATTATCAGATATGAACCATTTTAACAGGGGGAAGAAAGAACTAAAACAAATAGACCAGGGGTAGAAAATAGGAGATTTTAGAACCCACAAGCCAAGTTATAGATATGTATGTCAGGAAATAACCCAACCACACATGTGTGGTGCTGACACACCTTTGGGGGAGAGGAAGAGTCTGGTTGTCCCTAGATTGAAAGGCTCACTTATGAGCTGGGGCTCTAAGCCAGTTTGATGCTTGCTGGAAAGATTGGATTCCTGTGAACTGGTCCTACAACCAACCTCATCTTCACTTGAACCCAAGGGGCTCTTTGAACTCCAGGAGCCCCAGAAGCCTGGGAGAAGTCCTAAGGCATAAGAACCAGGCACCGGACTTCTCATGGGTTGATTACCATAGCCATTGTCAGAGGAAGATAATTTCATTAGTCAGGAGTTACTGGAGAGGCCACATTTATGATGCCCCTCTGAGTTTGATGCCGACAATGTGGCAGAATTTGTACCCACATTTTTTGTGGCCCAGTTTTCATGCTCTGCTAATGGCATTCTCTTTCAGCTGTTTTCTCCTGCCTTTTGTAATCAGTTTTGATGATAACACAAGAGGACATGTAGAAAATGTCGTGGCTTCCTGGGCATGTGCCTTAAATAGCAACAATAATGTATTCCTGGTTCAGTTCAATGTAGCAGGTATTACTCAAACACCTATGGAGTGTCAGGCTCAGTGCTTAGGACAATGGGAATATAGAAGTGAGCATACAATGCTTATGCCCCAGGAGCTTGAGTTGGGGGTGAGGAGGCATGGAGACAGAGTTCTATAAGAGGAGACAATAAATGCAGGTGAAGGTCAGCAGGGCCCAGAAAAGAGACTCATTCCACCTGTGGAGAGAGCCTGGAAAAGGCTTTCTGGAGGAGGTTTTGAGGGGTGAGTAGGCGTTCACTAGGCAAAGATAGTGACAAAGAGTTTTACCCTAAAGGGAATCTGTGTGAACAAGGGCACAGAAGCAAGGAGCTTATAGAAATAACAAAGGGTTTTGTTGTGACTGAATATGATGAGTTGAGGGTGGTAAGGTCCTGCAGGCTTGTATCAGTTATGGACCTGGCAGGAAACAGATGATCCACTCACTCACAAGGTTTAACTGAACAATTCACTCAAGGGACTATTTGCAGAGTTAGGCAGAGTTAAGGAAACCAACAAAGGATGGTGAAGCACCCAGGACTCATAACTGTGAGAAGTTATTAGCTCACCTATGCCTGAACAAGCTAGAGGAAGGGGAGAGTGTTACCATAGTCCATTGAGGGCTAGGGCTGTGTCAGGAGGGCCACATGACAGGAGGCCCTTTATGGCCACAGAGGAACGCAGCCACTGCTAGAACAGTGGCAAGTCAGGGAGGGAGTAAAGGCAATAAATACCCTGACCTCTCTCTCTTTCCCTCTTAAAGATCTGTTGGTGCCTCTCCTTAACCCAGCCAAAGCCAGAAAGGAAAGAATCCTGGGTTACATACTTTTTAGAGATCAGCCTCCTAGGGCACAAAGCCGGGCAAAGAAGGACAGAGGTAAAGCCGAAGGACAGATGGAGAATAACCAGCACAGAGCTATATTACATTGAATGCTGTGTTAAAAGATTTTCTTGGGACACTGTTATCAAAAGGAAGTGTTGGAGAGGTACAAGTTCTATGAATGATGGCCCAGAAGTTAGTGTGATGATGTCTGGTGGTACTGGTGGCTGCTGCTTATGGGCATTATGGCAAATAAGCAGTATGATGGCTCCCGCCACCTCTGTAACTATATAGCAGCGCGACCATTCTGCCACCGTGCCCTGTCTCACAGGCCCATCCCCTTGGCCTCCACATCTAGAGGGCCCTGCTCAACACCAGCCAGCCTTTCTTCCATGCAAAGAGAGCTGGTGTGGTTGATGGAGGAGGCACCAGAACACCAAGGACACCTTCTCTCTCCCCACCTATACTGTAGGACTCTTTTAATTGGAAATGACAGATAATTCAGGTCAAAAAGATTTAGGCCAGAAAAGTGTGTGTGTGTGTGTGGGTGATGAGGCATAGACTTTAGGGCTCAGATTGCTTAAGAGCTCTAAAATAGTAACTGGCTTCAGCTACCGTTGGATTCAGGGGTTCAAACGATATCATCCTGACATTTTTTTGCTTTAAATAAAGTCTCTACATTCCTGTGTTGTTTGTACTCTCAGGCAAAACTCCCATTGGTGGTGAGATAGCTGCCAGCACAGCTCGGGTTTTCCATGTCCCTGTACCATACCCAGCAGAAAAGAGTATGTTTCAGATCCTTATAGGTTCAAACAAGACTCCTGGGCCTTAATTTGAGCTTCACTGAGTCCTAGTTGGGTTATATGTCCATTCCTCGATCAGTTTTAGGACTAAGGGAATGTGATTATCTGATGGGCCAGGTCAAAGTTACTCTCTCATCTCACCCTATTTCCACAACTTCTGAACTAATTAGAGCGTCAGTTCTACCTGAGACAGAC
>NW_017731445.1:517238-519398 GCF_001890085.2 Hipposideros armiger | reverse complement strand
TTCTTATCTGCATTTTCTCATTTGCTTCTCACAACATTTCTGAGATGCTTTCACTAAAGTTTTTAGATAAAGCAACCAAAAAGTAAAGGCATTAAGTGGCAGCTAAATTATGTGGTAGAAATGGAATTAGAATCCAGATTCCTAGCTTCTCTTTCCATTACATGCTCCTGCTTGTTGTTTACTGACACTAGGGTGTAAGTTAATTTTGAAAGCTGTGCTCTCTCCACTTTTGCTGCTGCTGTTTTCATCTGTTGTTATTCAGTCATAGCTAACACTTAATTGAGGCTTCCTGTGAGCCTGGGGTGGGGCTGGATCCTTTGCATTACTTATTCTCCTGAACACTCACACAGCCACTTGACATAGCTACTGTTATTATCCTTCCTTGATGAGGATACTGCAATTTAACTGGGTTCAGTAGCTTACCCAGGGTCACACAGCTATTAACTGTTAGAGCAGACTCAATTCCAGATCTGCATGACACATGACATTTTGTATATGACTTTTATCTTCACTTAGACTGTAAACCACATGAGGACCAGGACAATGAGTATATCCTCCACAGATTTTAGCAAGATGCAGCAAGGATGCAAGTCATTAATTAATGACAGCTGGGGTTTTTTTGGTGTTTTTTTTCTAGGCCATTAGTTTGATTTTTCTTTTCCTGCAGGGATTTTCGGGTCGTACTGTTCTCAGAATAATCCTGGTTTTCTGTAGGTTGTTTTGTTTGGTTTTTATACCCTGTAATTGAAAATTAAGCTCTCAAACATCTGCTTTGTGGGCTACGGACTACAANTGGTACAGACACATCCAGTGTTTGCAAGAGGTGGTCTATGTTTAATGGTGAGGCATTTCTGCTCTCTGGTGTGTTCTCATCCCTGTGAAGAGCAAAGCCTTCAGTGGCCTGTTGTTGCCCCAGTTCCCACAGAGGATATCGGACCTATCTGATCTAATTTTGTTTTAGTACTGTCGGGCATGGAAGGTAAGGGAAGTTCTTAACTCCACATCTGTGGGGCCAGCCAGGGCCTGCCTGGTTTATCTGGCCCAGGGATGCACATTTCACATGGATCATGGAGGAGGTTGGGAAGGCTTTCCAAACACCCTTAAGATGAGTTTTAAAGATGCTGAAGTGGTAGGCGTATAAAGTGGGAAAGCAGAGGGAGCAATGTGCAAAGGCTCAGAGACCTGGGTACTAGGCAGAATTGAAACAGTGGGGCAGGGTGGGGTTAGTCCAAGGAGCTTGGATGCCACCCTGTGATGGGGAACCACTGAGAAGGATTTAAGCAGGAGAGTGATTCAACCAGATTTGCATCTTGGAAAGATTGTGCTGGCTTTGGTTTCGAGGAGGAGACAAGACTGGAAGCAGGAAGAGCATTAGGAAGTTGATGAAATGGTCTTGGTGACAAATGAGATGGACCTGAACTAAGGCAGTGTCAGTAGAATGGAAGGGAGAGAGACAGATTTGAGAGTTGTTTAATCAGTAGAATCAGTGGAACATGTTGACTGTTCAATGTTGTGGGCCTGGGACATGACTTGGAGTCATCTAGAATGTCCCCAAATGTACCACTTTGTACCTAGACTGCTATGTCACTTATTTCCTGTGGGCCTTCAGGCAAGTTATCTCACTTCCTTGTGCCTCAGTTTCTTACCAGAAAATGAAGTTACCTCATAGAGTTGTTGTGAAAATCAGAGTTAATTATGCTTAGGTCAGTATCTGATACATAGTCTACACAGCCCTCAAAAAATGTTTGCAATGACACACAATTTAGGGAGATAAGGAACTCTTCAGGATATCTATTTTTATGTAACTAATCACTCCCAAATTAGTGTCTTAAAATAACAATGACCGTATTATTTTCCCTTATGGTCCTGAGAGTTGACTGGCTCAGCTAGGCAATTCTCCTCTGGGTTCCCTTTTGTGATTGCAGGGAGATGGCCACTAGGGCAGGAATCAACTAAAGGTCTATCACCATTGGTCTGTGAGTGGTGATGGACACACAGACCAATGGAAAAGAATTGAGAACCCAGAAATAAACCCACATATAGTATGGGCAGATAATTTTTGACAAAGGAGCCAAAAATATACAATGAAGAAAAGAAAGCCTCTTCAATAAATCGTGCTGGGAAAATTGGAAAGTCATGTGCAGAAGAGTGAAGCTAGAA
>NW_017731445.1:513171-514462 GCF_001890085.2 Hipposideros armiger | reverse complement strand
CTTTTCCACCCTCCAACCCCATGTGGCTTCACTTCCCTGCCTATGAATAGCCTCCTGACTGCTTTATCACTGGATCTAACCCATCTCACCTCAGCTAGGTTTATGCTCTGTGCAGGCCCACCTTTATGCAAGCATATTCAATGGCTACTCAGTACATCTACTAACAGCAAATCTTGTATATTATTTTATAGTTTGACACATGGTTTATCTTATTTAATCTTCACAGTGACCGGGCTTATAGGAAGAGACCTAAGGGTCAGAGAAGTATAAATTGCCCTCTTTCATGGTATGCTCCAACTTATGTTTCTCATCTTAATTCTCTAAACTAACCCTCAAGCGCCAGCCAAACCTTTGCCTAAGCACACTACTGCCACCTCCTTGTAAAAGGAGCAGCACTTTGGGGTCAGACAGACCTGGTTCTTGAGGCTGGTCATGGGACCTTGAGCAAGTTTCCTAACCTTGTATTATGTGTTTTATCTGTAAAGTACAGGTTTGTTAGATTAGATGATTAAATAAAGCAATATATTATAAAATTGCTTAGGACAGAGTCACTTGATGAATGTTAGTTTTTTCTTCCCCCAAACCTCTTTGTTTTGGGGTGTTTCTCCCGCTTTCCTTCCTTCTCACTAGTCCCCAACTGTTGAATTCCTATTCTTACATGCAAGGGACATCTAAACTTCTGCCTTTCTTAATTTAACTGAATGGGAATTTCAAGGTAGCCTCAAGTTCCTACAACTTTGGGGGGCCCTTTCCTGCATACTAGCAAGCTCTCTTGTCTCATATCTTTGTGGATGCTCTCTGCTCTCAGCCACAGGAGCAGCATCCTCTCTTTGGCCTCAGCACACAGTGCTGCCTGTGGTGCTGTGCGAACGAGTTCCTCAGATGACACTTGGAGGGTTCGCTCAAGACCACACGAGGCTTCATGAGGTCATTGTACTCATTCCCTGACCGCTGTGGGACTTGGTTTCATTTGAACACCGTGGCCTTCCCTCTTTTGATTTATCATGTTCCTGTACCATCTTCAGGGTGAAAACCAGAAAGAAAGATGATGGCTCAAGAGGAAATTGGCTTTGCGGAGGTATTTGGTGTGTCCGCACATAGTTTAACCACTCTTTTTAAGCTTTTAACATTTAAAAATTGAGTGATTTCACCTGAAGACCCAGATTCTTAGCTTATCTTTAAAAATTTCAGAAAATGAGGCCACCCTTCACCCTCATTTCCATGTGGCAGTGCTTGGCTGGAACTGCGAGGACCACCACAGACCCTGCAGGCCTGGCTCTGTCTCACTACT
>NW_017731445.1:505712-510216 GCF_001890085.2 Hipposideros armiger | reverse complement strand
TTTTTGAAAAGGAGTGGGATTGCTAGGCCATATGGTAACTCCATGTTTACGTTTTTGAGGAACTGCCAAATAGTTTTTCCACAGGGGCTGCACCATTTTACACACGCACAATGTACGAGGGTTCCAATTTCTCCACATCTTTGTCAACACATGTTATTTTCTGTTTGTTTGTGCCTGTCTGAACAATCTTCCTCTGTCTTTTCCTGGCCTCCATGGGTTTGGCCTGGTGTGATATTGATGACAGCTAGTACTGGCTGCAGTGTCCTCTCATTGCTGGATGAAGAAAAAAAATTGGCATTGCCCTAAAGTGCTCTCAGGCTTTTAAAGATTCCATAGAAATTCTGAAATAGTTATCTACTTGTGTTTTCAATTAGATTATTGAATCACAATGAAAAATTTTAAAAGACACCAAAAACATTTTTAATGCCTTCTCTTCTGATACCATTAAGATCTTGAGACCTTTATTTCAGTGATATCAAGTAGTATAGAGATTAACAAACATTACATTCTGTACATTTCATGGGTTCTGATGTGTCATCATTTTAACCCTGAATTTTTTTTTTCATTGATAGGATGAAAGGAAATATTTCTCTACTAAAATAAATACAGATGACTAAAGGAATAATTTTGTAAATTTAGTTACACTGAAAATAATTTACTTGAACTTTTCCCCTCAACTCCTGACTACTGCTTTTGAGCTCTATGACCGTGACTCACCTGTGAAAGACACAACTGCATTGAGAGTTTCATGAGAAAAATCTATGAAGAGTATATAGCATATACTAATAGCTAACATTTATTTAATACTTACTATGTGAGCTAGGTACTTTTTGTTCTAAGCACTTCATATATAGTCTCATTTTTAAATCTCCGAATGACTCTATGAGGTTGATATTTTATTATGCCCATTGTTACAGATGAGGAAACTGAGGCACAGGCAGCAGGATAATTATTTTGCCTCGCTAATAAAATGGTGAAGCAAGGATTTGAACATAGTCAGACTACAGAGCCTGCCTCCTGAAGAGTTGGTGGTAAATTAGTTTCTTCCCTCAAAATGTCTCATGTTATTTAATACCCCTATTCCATCATGTAGATTAAAGGCCCCTTGACTATGCATTACTCTCAGCTATATTTCCTCATTGGCCAATGTGTTGCAAGAATTAGGTGCTCTATAAATGAACATTGGCTAATTGATTCCATGAGATTACTTGGGAATGCTTGGGAAAGCAATGATTGTTTTAATATAGCAAGTCCTTAATAAAGCAAGATCTTCCCTATACATATATTGTGGGTTTCTCAACTTTAATATTTACTGACTCCCTTAACCATCTTTAAATGGTCATATTGGAAACAGTAAGGACTAGATAATCGATGGTGCTGTAACATCCAGTAATATGGTGGTTGAGCTAATATGGATGGGTTTCCCTGCCACCTCAAACACATAGAAATATAACACACTCCCATGTGAATGAATATATAGCCAAACCCAAACTCAAAAGAAATAAAGGAAAATCCCTACGTGTCAGAAATCAAAAGTAAACTGAAAGCCAGAGTGTAAACAAAAGCTGATACTAAGTTCTAGACAAAATTATAGGCCTTAATAATGGGAGACAGGGATTTTAATATCCACATGGGAGACAAGATATAATCTTGGCCCATGTGAGTGAGAGAGCTAGAATCAGACCTCTGCATAAAGCCTAGAACCTCAAAGTGTGGCCCAATCCTTAGAAGGAAGATCAGAAAATGTCTACCTAGTGATTTGGGAAAACCTTGAGAAAGCTTTCCATCTGTCCATAGCTAAGAGTAAGAGGGAAAGAGGACAACTATGAGAAAATTGAAACCTAGGCTTATACTCACCTGGCTGTGTGATATAAACTTACACCACCACATAATACTGACCTAAGCTGAAAAGCTAATATCAAAACAGTTCTGGATGCCTTGAAACTCCTAAATTCCCAAGAAAAACAAGTATCCTATAAGGACACTTTCACAACTCACAGAAGAAAAGCGATTTCTCCCAAAAAGACAAGTTTACAGTAAAAAAAAAAAAAAAGAAAAAGAAAAAGAAAAACCACACAAGAAAATGACACAAGCAAGAGAATACATGTTCCAAAAGATGGAGATTATATAACAATCTGAAAGAATATATACTAAATGTTTTAAATGATTAAAGAAAAATAGATGGAAGAGAAACTAGAAAAATGATAGTGGGAAAAGGATACTATAACTTCCAGAAATGAAAGTGAGAGACAGTGGAATTTAAAACTCAAAGGATGAATTAAACAACTAATAAATATGACTGAAGTAAGGATTGGTAAATTGGAAGGCAGGTCTGAGAAAATCAGTCAAAATGCATCACAGAGAACTAAAAAGGAATATAAAAAGCCCCCAAATCTCCATATGTTTAGGTACTGAAAATCATATTTTTAAAGAATTTACAGTTCAAAGTAGAAATTATAAGACATTTAGAACTAAACAGTGAAAATACTAATAATTTATAGGACACAAACATGGAACTTAGAAGGCAATACATTCTTTTAAGTAAATATATTGAAAAAACCAAGCCAATTTGCAAGGCAATCAACTCAAAAAATTAGAAAAAGGACAAATCTAAAAAAAATAAAGGAAATAATCATTAGATAAGTGCAGAATTTAATTATATAGAAAACAAAAACAAAATTGAGAGTATGATATGGAATACTGAACAGCACTTAGAATGGATCTACCTGAATTAATATGAATAAATCCCAAAGACAATGAAAAAAAATCTCAAAAACTAAAGTCACAAAATACATCCAGACTGATACCATGTAAGTCAAACTTTCAAACACAAACATTATACATTTTAATTGGAGAGACATATGCAGAAACCTGTTAGATCCTCCAAAATTAACTTTCATCCTAAATCAGACTGAATTTTTAATTGTAGGTCGTAGACAAAAAGGAATAGATGACTCAATGTAAACCATCACCTCTACTGATGAAACAATGCAAACCATATTTCCTATTGATAATGGACAGACCCACTATCCACAGATCCATGAAGGAAAACCTTTATTATTGCAATAGTAACAAAATTGTATCCTTTTTTTAACTCTTCCCCCTAGATCCTCTAGCACTCAATATAGTACTTGGCATATAGTTAATAAACATTCATTTGTTACTGCTTTTTCTTGAATTTGGATAGTACAAAGAATGTACGTTTATAATGTACTTTTCCCCTTGAATCTGAAAATGTACAAATTACTCAAGCCTTTGCACCCTGTTTTGTGCTTGTTCCCTTTGGTTGTTAGGAAAAGTTAGTAACTTTCAGCAAAAATGTCGAGAACTGAGATGTTTAACAGTTGAGTGATGGTCAAGTAACATGTCCATCCAAAGTAGTATTATCCAGCATTATAAGATGAAGATGAGGAAATGCTTATGATATGATGTTAAATGAAAAATACTAAAAACAAAATATAAACCCTTACATACTGTAACATGGATGAACTTTGAAAACATCATGCTAAGCAAAAGAATCCAGACACAAACACCTCTATATCAGTCAATTCTCCAGAGAAACAATCTCTTTATACACACACACACACACACACACACACACACACACATATATTTATATATATTTATATGTATGTATACAGAGGGTGCCAAAAATGTATACACATTTTAAGAAAGGAAAAAACTATATTAAAATTGTAATACTCGATATATACCAATAACAAAAGATGAATACAAGTCATGTGTGTACATTTTTTTGGCATCCTGTTATATTATATTATATTATATTATATATATATATATATATATATGGCATGTCCACATATATTTATATGTATACATACATACATAGGCTTTATTTTAAGGAATTGACTCATGCAACTGTAGAGGTTCGCAAGTCTGAAATCCATAGGACAGGCTGGCAGCCTGGAAACTGAGGCAGGAGTTGCTGCTACAGTCTTGTAGCAGAATTCCTCCAGAAAACCTGTTTGCTCTTAAGGCCTTCAGCTGATTGGATGAGGCCACCTAGATTATCAATGGTAATCTTTATGTAAAGTCAACTAATTGTAGATGTTAACCACATCTATAAAATACCTCTACAGCAACATCTAAATTAGTGTTTTATTGAATAACTGCTACTGTAGTCTAGCCAAGTTGACACAGGAGACTAACCATCACTGCCTCATGTTGTATGATTTTATTTATATGAAATGTCCAGAATAGGCAAATCCACAGAGACAGAAAGCAGATTAGTGATTGCCAGGGGCTGAGGGGAGGAAAAATGGGGAGTGACTGCTAACAGATGCTGAGTTTCTTTTGGGATGATGGAAATGTTCTAGAATTACATAGTGATGGTTGCACAACATTGTGAATATATTAAAAACCACTGGGCCGGCCCAGTGGCGCAATGGTTAAGAATTGGCTTGGGACGCCAGAGGGCCCCGGTTCGGATCCCACATATGAGGGCCAGTGACACTGCCCTCCACAGCTAAGATGCTGAACAACA
>NW_017731445.1:454506-504227 GCF_001890085.2 Hipposideros armiger | reverse complement strand
AAAAAATCACCCCATTACCTCCAAAATAGGGGTATTGGACTGGCAGTTGTTGTTTGAGACAGCATGGACATGAAGAGATGATATCTCTCTCCCCTTTTAAGCTTAAATTTTTGTACATGAACTTGAAGAAGAACTCTCTAGCTGAGGTCTTAATTGCTTTCCTTCCTAGTTTCTCCTTGCCCTGTTTTACCAATATAGTGAACATTTAGCATAATAACTGGAGCTCGCGTGTCCCGCTGTTGACAAGCTAATGAGCTGGTCACATGATCCCATTTTAAAGTTGAGGACACCAAGGCTCAGAGATAATCACAGCATCTTGGGCACTAGGAGGGACCTTTAAAGGTATCTAATCCAACCCTTTTGCCCCTACCTCTAATCCGACCACTTGATAATGGGAGAAGTTAAAGTTATGACCCAATTACACACCCTGTAAGTGGTGGAACCTGAACTTGAGCCTGCTTTTCTATCACTGTCTTCTTCCCAAGCTGCCTCAGTATTTGCTTGAGATCCTCTTGCCTGTGGAGGGGAAGGCAGCCCAGGAATGAGTTCCTGGTCATTTCTGGGGCTACAGAGGTCCAGGTAACAATTTTACCTTGGGACTTCCTTGTTGGCCCTGCTGTGAAGGCCTTCCTACAGCTACCTTTCAGGGAGGTTTTTTATCTTCTTCTCTAGTTTTGGGAGTCGCCTTAACAGGTGGGTCTGACCTGTATACACCCAGGTAGGCACTTATTCCCAGCTCCTTAATCCAGTCCAAGGTTCTGTCTCTAGAAAAGGGTAGAGGAGGATTGTGCCCTGTGAAATCCTGACCTTATATTGGAACGTGGAAGATTTTCTAGTGATTTTTCCTATCCCGCATCTACTTTTTTCAAACTTGTTTGAGACCAAGATAAAGCACACCCATTTCCAAGGTGTAACTCCTGCCTGAAGTCATTCACCAGCCACTTGTACTTGAGTGTCCCGGGATGACATCTCTGACCCAGGGTGAACCTCCCAACAGTGTTTCCATATCTTGGTTTGTATTTATATTCTTTTCAGTAAAAAAAAAGAAATACTGCAATATGATTTGTAGTACGCTAAGAACAAGCTTGAGAGAAGGCTTTCAGTACTAAATACAGTAACCTATTGATAATACTTGTCACCTTTAATTGCTTTCAAATGACTCCTTGTGGTTACTCTTATCTCTCCCATGAAAACCCATATCTAGCTAAAGCCTGAAAAAATAGCAAGTACATTTCTTTCTAACCGCCCTGCATTCATTTGGGGTGGAGATGATTAGAAGCGCAGTTAATTGTTAGTAATATAAACCCTAAGACTGGAGCACTTAGGGCTCTTTTGCTACTCAACAGAGTCCTTTTGTGGCTGGTTTTTGAGCACAGACACATCTCCTTTATTTTTACATACAGAGCTGTCTTTGACATACAACCCAAAAATTTACTTGAAGCAACCTAAATAGCATGAGAGAGAATGTCTGTTTGGTTGGGTTATTTTCTTTTTAAACATTGAGTATTACAGAGAGAGTATCCTTACGGCATCATATGAGTATGTTCCATATAGAACAACTGAATGTAGGCAATTTCTTAAGTAGGAAGTAAGCACAACATGCTTTTTAAATTCACCTCAAATGTTTTGAATCCTTGATGTTCGTAACCATTCAGGAGTCTCTAAAACTAGGTTTTGAAATATGAACTAAATAGAATTGATAATAGAGGGGTTTTTTTTCTGTCATAGGTACAATTTGAAAAACATTTATGTGTATATGTTTGTTTCAAAAATAATTTAAAATGGCTGATCAGAAATACAGTAATATATGCACAAAACAAAGAAATCAAGAAAAAAGTAAAATATATAGGAAAATAAAATTAAGCTAAGAATAAGGTTACTACATAGATGTTATCCTATGAGGTTCATCTATTTGGTCTACTAGTGGGTACAAGAGGTATACCTAAGTTTAAATAAAAATTCTAGTATTGAGTATAATTCACACCTCTTTTCATTGTCCTACAGTTCTTAACTGTGCCAGAAACAACTCTAAATTTTCACATTTGTGAATTAGCATATGTAGTGATAATCCTCCTTGAATATTCCTGCCCTTTAGTCATTTTACTTCTAATTAGCATGTTGTCCTCAGAGGCTGATGAAGGAAAAAGGATGTAGTAGTAATCCCAGCTCATTTTTTTCTTGGTTAAAAAATGGGGGTGTGTGAAGGGGGGTATATGGGAAGTGGGATGGCATAGGGCAGTTAGATATTAATAGAACCATTTGGAAGAGAATAAAGAAAAAAATTTTAATTTGTGATTTTTAGTTAACAAAGTCATCACAAGAAGGATTTCATAAAGATATTAAAGCAGGCTTTCAGAGAATGTGTAACATTTCTTGATATTAAATATTTCCCAACTCACATAATTATAAGCCAAAATGTCTTAGGTACTCAGGATCAAACATTTTGTAAAAAGCTTCTCGATCAAACAATCTTGAACACATAATTATCTAGAAGGAACTGAAAAGAATGCAAAGCATTAGAGAACATACTTGTTCAACAATATGGTAAATGTATCAAACCAACAGAATCTTATGTTCTACTAAAATTATAAAAGTTATGTAAACAGAGTATTTATGATAAAAATGAGAAAAATTAAAACTTATATGTAAACAAAATACATAAGATATCTAAGCTAAACAAAGAATAAGGGTGGTATGTAAAAACAAAATATGGGGTTGTTGGAAAAGGAATGATGTATTTTTCTGTTTTTCATTGCAAAAATGCGTCATGACTTTTCCGACAACCCAATAGTTATATGGAGTTGACTAGAGAATGAATTTATTTTCTTTCTCACAGTATTTTGTAATGGTTTGTCATTATAAATATTGAAGGAGAAGAAAAGAAATGAAAACAAATTTTTCACATGAAGAATTTTTTTTACAGATCTACCAAATTGTACTTTCTACTCATTCAAATGTGATTTGTTTTTGAAGTCTAAAATTTACAGACTCAGATGGGAGATTATCTAAACTAGTTTTTTTGCCATTAAAATTCATGCTCTGGGGGGTATTTTTCCATGGAAATTTATTACAGGAGAACTCAACAGTGTTCTTTTCTTCTTTCCAATCCTGATTTTTCTTAGGGATTGCCATAGGAGTCTTGGTTCGAGAATACAGCAAGCTGTCTAACCTGGAGAAGTTCTACTTTGCCTTTCCTGGAGAAATCCTAATGAGGATGCTGAAACTCATCATTTTGCCATTAATTGTATCAAGCATGATTACAGGTACCTTGAGAAAAAGAATGTTCTCTATGATTATTTAAGGAGCCAACACTTAAATTGTTCGTTTCTAATCATGGAAAAAATCAGAGTGTATTTGGTGCATCCAACAGAAACATATACACACATACACACACACACACACACACACACACACACACACTCACTCACTCACTCACTCACTCACTCACTCACTCACTCACTCCTTACTTGGAAAGTGTATATTTGCTTGAGTGAAATGTTTCATTATTCACAAAGTGGCATTGCTTTGTGGCATTTCTCTGCCTCTAGTGCTGACCACCACAGCTCAAGTCTTCATTTTGACCAGCCATATGATGTCTTGTGGGGAAGATGCCATTTTTACACATCTTATAAATAAAACTCTTTCCAGGGCACAGAAGGAAAAAAAAAAAAAAGCCAATCTGGTCACTGAAATGTCAGCAGGTATTCTCAGAGGAAATGTGGTTGTCAGTTTGTATCACATTTTCAGTTCACTCATTTGTTTCCCAACTGCAGCTGCCCTGCCCCCTGCCCTCGCAGCAGCTGCCTACAGGGCCCTCTCCCATTCTCTTCACCCACTTCCACTCCTCCACAGAGCTCAGAACTGGTTATATACCTGCCCTGGAAATTTGCCCATGGGACCAGCAGCCACATCCTGTGGGAAAGGTTTAATTATAGGTTTGCACCGTATTTTAAATACCTAGTATTTTTAAATCTGAACCTGTGACACAGTTGAATTTGGAAATGATTGTTCCCTTATTGATCATTAGATTGCAGGTTCCTTTAAAGGGCAAGCTCCCTTAGTAGATGGAGATTAATTTGGTTTACAGAAACAGCATTTGTCTGGGTATGGCAAGCTTCTCTGTGCCTTTCATAGTTTCTTGTCCTTATCTTAATTCTGGCAATAGGCAAAATGTGGCATGACAAGTCACTGGTGTTGTCAGCTTGAAAATCAAGATTTTATATAGCCATGCAATTAAGATTTTTGACGTATCCCCTTCTAGAACATTTTTCTCCACTGCCGCTAAAGAGACCTTGGACTGGTCTATGTAGAGTACTGGACATTGGCTGGGGAAGGGAGGGTGGGTGTCAGGATCTGCTGCACTCAGCAGTTGTATTGCTTAAAGAGCTGTAGATTTGGCCATTGAACTCTTCAAATGCCAAACCAAGCTGACTAGAATCCCTTGGGAGCCTTGTTCTTAAATGATCTTGGTGTTCTTAGCTAATTACAAACTTAAAGATTGAGCATTTAATTAATTTTATTTATGAATTTAATTATGTTTTGAAATGCCTGGCTTCTTTTAGGCCCTGCAGCCTGAGAGCCAAATAAGCACACCAGTTGCTTGTACTATACAATGTTTATTTCTTTAGCTTGACATTATTGTAAGCATTTATAATTTGGAAGATTTTATATAAGCTTACAGATCTCTGCCTTTCTCAGAAAACAAGCAAGATCAAGAAAAACTGGACCCATTTTCCCACACACCAACAGTGGTCTGGAGCTGAGAGACAGCTACTCATTTAGTTAGGGCGAATGCGTTTAAGGGAACCTCAGTCCTGCCCACTGCGTATTGCCTAATACCTCATCCACATCACTGATTTACCTTACCTACTGGCCACTGCAGGCACTATGATTACAACCCCGCAGAATTTTCTCTATATCAGAGATTCTTAATCTTTTCTTAGGCTCCTCTGAGAACATGATGGAAGCTTTGGACTCTCTCCCAAGAAAAATGTTCTCAGTTGTGCATAATATATACTGTATTTTGCATGCAGTTGTACAAGGTTCATAAACCACTCGATGATAGATACTATTTAAATCTTGTGTCTATGGAGGAAGATAAGGAAGGCTGATCCAAATTAGGCAGCAAATCCAAAACTCATGCAGTAAACCAGGTTTCAGAAGGAAAGGTAATACATGCATGAATATACTGGTTGTATGATATTCAACGTTTGAAAATCTGTACTGCTCTTGGCAGTCAACAACTGGTGAGATTTTTGCAGTCTGGCTGTTGTGGGTGCTACTTCAGCCTTGCACATAATCTAGGAAAATAATTTGCAACCCTCAGCATTCCACTTGTATAACCCAGCTGTTTCTTGAAGCTGTAGTACAGGTCTGGAAATTTCTACATTTTCCTTCACTAAACCCCCAGCTATTAAGAGGAGTTACAGAGCAGAGCCACTACCCATGCTTTTGACATGGAACAAAAAAATGGTCAACGATTTAAAGGACATGAACAAAGCAGGATGGAGACAGTGATTCCATATGTGTTTTAAATTGTCAGATGAAAAGGAAAAAGTAATAACTAGTGTTGGCAAGGCTGTGGGGAAATGGACTCAATCATACATTTTTGGTTACTGTATAAATTGGAAGAAACTTTCTGGGGGGCAGTTTGGAAAATGTTCTGACCTTTCCACTTAGTAATACTGCTTCTTGGAATTTATCATAAAGAACTAATCAGAGATATGTTCAAAGACTTAGGTACAAGGATGTTCATGATAGCATTTTTTTATAATGGTGATAAATTATGAGCAATCTAAATGTGTACTTTATGCGTAAATTAGGATTCCATGCAACTATTAAAAACCTTGTTTTGGGAACATATTTAATGACATGTGGAAATGTTCCTGATATGGTATAAAGTAAGAACATTAAATTATATAACAAGATGTTGTTTACAATCCACATTTTATTAAAATGTATGTACATTTTAAAAAGTTGGGACCAAAACCAAATGGTTGACAACGGTTAGATCTGGATAGTACGAAAATGTGATTTATTGGGTTTTCTTTACATTTTTAAGGCAAACATATGTTACTTTTGTTTGTTTTTATTTTGTATTTTCTTTTTTTTTTTAATCTTTTTTGTGTGTGTTTTAAAAAAAAAAAAAGTGGGATGGATTCTGCCTTGTGTTCCTCCAGCTTTGCCTCTGGGGGTTCCCCGCTCCCCGCCTCCCCAGCTCTGCTCCATCCCTGCAACTCAGCCCCACCTTTAACCTGGTGGGCTTCCTTCCCTAGACCCTGCAATGGCGCTCAGCCTCCCCACCCAGCGCTGTCAGGAGGCTAAAGCAGTAGTTAGAAAATACTCAGGAACCTCGCTGGAGGAGCTCTCACATTTCAGAAGCCAGCAGATCAATAGCTTATTTTATCCATGAATGAGGCCAATGGAGGATGCATATTGAAAGCTGGGGAGAGTTGAATGAGCCCTAAGGATACATAAATTAGAGATAGAGACAGCAAAAATTGAGACCCAAGACTAATAATTGGTGCAGTTCTGCATAAAGGAAACTCTCACCAGATTAACAAGTAGGAAAAAACCCTCTGCTGTCAAAGCTTCTGCTGACATAAAAATACTTACATTATAGCTATTTTTTAAAAAAAACAGGAAGACTCCCTCTTCATGTGATGGTGAGGGTGAGATGTCATGTGAATTAGGGAAATTTAAATAGAGACTGGCTATTAGATGGTATCAAGAAATAGTTGATAATTGTATTAGTGGTGACAATGGTGTTTAGTTATGTAAGAAAACATTCTTATTTTTTAATGCACATGGGATAATGTACGCATGAAATGACAATGCCTGGAATTTGCTTTAAAACAGAAAAAAGAGAGAGAGAAGGCACAAAGACATAATCTCAAGGCATTTTCAGAGACGGTGTAGGCACTAACAGAATTCTACCCATAACTTACATCCTGAGGGCCATACTCGCGCCATAAGCAGAATGGCTCTGCTTGAGCCCTGTTAGCATTTAGGTTTGAAAGCTGTATTTATATCAGACCACAAGGGAAATAGCAAGAGAAATGGCTTATGAGCATGCCTGAGAATTGTAGCTCTGCAAAATCCTGGGCCAGGTCTCACCAGCCAGTAAGTTTAAATTCAGGTCACATTTTCTTTCACACACAATTATGATGACTTGAGCCTCCTACAAGCAGCACAGAAATGGAACAGCCCCCCTCGGCTCCCGCTCCCAGAGCTTCCCTGAGCATCTTTCCAGGATGCTGTGTCTATTGTGCTTGGGAGGGTGTCCCCACCTCTTCCACTCCAGCCCCTTTGCCACGGCCACCTGGGCCAGAAGTACTCCGCTGGGCACAGCTGCCTCCCCTGATGTTTCCTGTGGCTGCTGTCACCCCTCTGATTCTGGGGAGCTCCCCTCTTTTGCTCCCCCATCCTAAGATAGAAATGAGAACTTAATTCTTCATAGCGTATCTGAGACCAGGCTCCTTGGGATGAAGTTTTATGAGAGGCTGGGGGATAAAAGCAAGTGAAACACCGATGGTGACCTCCAGCTGCTCCTTGAAGGGACTCTTCTGAGAGCCCCAGGGTCCCTTTAGAGGACTGCCCCTCTGCTTAGCTGCCATCCTACCTCCAGGAAGCTGGGGCCACCTTACCCCTCCCCATGACAATGATCCAGACATTGCTGCACCTCATACCTCACCACCCGATACTATTCTAAGAAGTTTGTCACACCAGTCCTCCTGTCCTGGCCCCAGAGCAGCCTCTTCCTGGGATGGTTGCCACTGTGGAATACCCACTTCAGAGGAAACCCCCCTCACACTAGAGACTCACACTAGAAAGGATACTATTAGTACCTGCTGGGTGCTGGCATGGCCACCCAGCTTGCAGGAATTAGCATCCCCATGGACTTAGCAAGTCCATTCCCGCTCCCGTGCCCAGTTCACCCTCCAGAGTAAGATGTCCATTGCTACCCACTCCTGTGGCATCTTACTCTGGATTCCCTACAAATGCTGGCTCCTCAAGAAACAACACCAGTTTGCAGCTCCATGCATTCTAAGTTTATACCAAGCCGAGAAAACTCCCTCCTTTCCCTCCACCCCAAGCCACAGAGTCCCTGGGTCCTAGTACTGAAGACTTCGGTAGAAAACCTTTGTGATGTGTTTGTGGAAGACTTTTCATTTTCCGCAAGAGCACTGGTTGGGTAATGGATTTATATTTGTGGGGAGCTTCTCCAAAGATAAATTTAAGACTCCACTCTTGGAAGATGATTAAAAAAAAAAAATTGTTCCAAACTTTTACATGGTTGTTACTCCAACTTCTGCGTCAGGATTTCAAATTTTTTAGGGCTTGATCTCACCTCTCAGGGCAGAAGTTGTGCACAACTTTTTAACAAAGGCTTAGATATAAACAGTATTTATGAAACAGCCAGATGTAGGCTACATACGTGAGTCAAGTTTCTTTTCAAGCAGGGGTCTGTAAGCTTTTTTTGTAAAGGGCCAGACAGTGAATTTTTTAGGCCTTTCAGGCTGTGGGGTCTCTGTTCAGCTACCCAACTATTGGGTTGTCAGAAAAGTCATGATGTATTTTTTCTGTTTCTCGTTGCAAAAATGCATCATGAGTTTTCCGCCAACCCAATAGCTTACAGAAAAGCCACCATAGACAATATGTAAATGTTGGGTGTGGTTGTATACCAATAAAATATTTATTTCCAAAACAGGAGGCCAGCTGGCAGCTGATCTCTTCTGAGATGAAAGATAAGATTAGATTCTGACTCTCATTATACAATCTATAGTTAAGGTGGAATCCAATAAACCAACATACCAAACAGACTCATACCAAGCAATGAGTGTAAAGGCCCTGAAGAGACACTGAAAAATGGAAGATGGAGCAGGATAAAGTGAAGTCAGTCAAGGTTTTGGGAGACTTCTATATTTAAATTCAAGCTTTGCAGGAGTGACACACTTGGATCCTTTGGGCTTGGGAAGGAATTTTTTTAAGGATATGCATTCATTTACTCATAAGCAGCTATGTGCCTGGAAACTGTCCCACATCCCCCAGGAAAGAACTGTGCCATGAGTCTCCCTGAAACGGGGTTCAGTTTAATTCAACAAACATTTTTAACCCCAACTGTGTGAAGACTAACAAAAAAGCACCTATGAGAGGGTAAGGTTCCGGCCACTCCCGTGATCATGGACCCCAGGTTTTCTGCTGGCCAGGTCCATGAGTTCCCTTGTTGACAAGAAGGTATAAGTTGACAATGCATATATCTGTTGGTTGTACAGCTCACTATTAGGTAGCTAAGAGCATGTAATGTCAACTTCAGATATGGTGGGAAGTATGCATGCTTTTCTTGAAACATTGTGATTTTATATAGTTAAGTCTCTATGAAAATTGCCATTTCAAAGTGACTTACAAACTTAAAACTCCATGCTGGAGCATAAGGTTATACAAGCTAAGAATGAACATCTTGCCTCATTTGCAGCATCTGAAATCACTGGGCTCTGCCTGCATTTCAAGGAGTACCTCCTTTTTCTTTCCCCAGCGTTGTATGGGAACCAAGAATGTAAGGCGGCCTAAGCAGTTTGCACACATGCACTAAACAGTTCCCTAAGACCCTCAACACATTTGTGTTGAGTTAGAATGCAACTACTGAAGCCAGAGGATTTATTATATTAATTAGATTTCTATAATGCCTTTTCTCCAGAGAAGGAAGGGGCACATAGTGTATAAGGAATGGAGTTTCCATAACAAACATGCCACTTCATTCAATGTGCCCTGTTTCAGTCTCTCTCTGAGATAGTGAAGCCTGGAGAATCCACCACGAATGAGCTTTCTTTCTGCCTAAACTGGTACTAAACGGGTTCACAGCTCTGTTTCACTATGAATTAACTTGGTTTTGTCTCTTAAAAAAAAAAAAAAAGAGTGCAAAACCATGAGGGGATTCTAAGGAATCTCCTATGTGTTGAATGCAGGGACTATTGATTCATTCATTCATTCATTCATTCATTCCAGCTTCGATGTCTCGGGCTCTGTGCTAGGCACTCAGATATAAAAGGAAGTCCTGTCCCGCAAGAAACTGAGTACATTGCAATTCTGTGTGATAACTAATTTGTGGGAATGAGGACAGTGAAGGGGACACTGGCGTGGAGTTTTAAGGAAAAGATAGGAATCAGAGGAAGTGGGGTGGGCGTTCTAGGCAGAAGAAAATAGCAGAAGGCATGGCATCTTGGGAGGACAGTGAGATTGAAATGCTGGAGACGTGGGGAGGAGGAATGGGAATGGAAGGGTGAGCATGTGGCTTCCTGGGGTTGTGCGCCTTCCTGAGGGCCCTGGACTTGAGCCTGTGGGCGTGGGGAAGCAAGATGTATCAGTGACTCCTCCCTGTGCCCTTCTCTCCAAAGGGACACCCTGAACAGTCTTCAGGTGGGGAAGTATTGTACAAGAAAAAATATTCAGTAACGTTAAAGATGGCAGGGCAGGCTTTATCGAGGCGCATTGTGATTGGTGTAGGGACCACTGCAGAGGGATTTTTGCAGTGGGAGAGAGACACTGGGCTCAACTCTGAATGAATACAGCATGAGCAAGTGGGACTTGATGGCCAAGGAGCAGGGTAGGGGGTCAGGAGATGGAAAATTACTAAGAGGAAGCACCAGGGGTAAGGAGGATTCTTGCTGTAGATGGGCCAGGGTTATCAGACATCAAGGGGAATGGCAGAGGATAAGGAACCTGATTAGATATTAATATTGATACAAGGTGTCGGTGGAGTTCTGGTTAAAATGACTTAGCATGGTTCTTGCTAAAACTAGATTTTACAAGAAAGCATAAATGGGCCTACGAAAAGGTTCAGGAGCCTGACCAAACTTGAGTCAGTATCAATAGATATAGATCTTTGTTAGTATCAATAGATATAGATAGAGAGAGGGACAGGAGTCTAGTGGTTAACAGCACAGATATAGGAGCCAGCCTGCCCAGGTTTGAATCCTGGCTTTGCCATTTACTAGCTGTGAAACCTTGAACAAGGTATTTGTCCTCAACTGTAAAATAGGGAAATAATAGTACTGTTGATGGTGCATTTAAAATGCTATATCGTTTTTTTCATTTACTGTTTTGTCTAATACTGTCAGAAGTGTCAACGTTAAGAAACATCCAAACCTGTAGAGAATTTCTGTAAGAGTTTATTTGAGCCAAAACTGACAACATATGCCAGGAAGCAAGATCTCAAGTGCTTCGGGGAATGACAGTTTGGCAGTTTCTCTCTTGCGGGTACTTATGCTTATTTCAAAAGTGTGCTAACCTAGATGCACAGAAACAATGGACAGGGCTTGCTTAAGGCAAAGATAGACCTTTTACTAAAAAGTGATATGCCTGGGGCCTGGCTACCCACCATGACCTGCCCAGTTAGGAATTTATGATCAGATCACCCTGCGAGGTTACTTTCTGTAGAACCTCTTTTTCATCCACAGAAATTTCTAGAAAGTCCCTGCCTTGGCATCAGAAGCTACAGGGCCGATATTAGAATTGAGCTGTACACATAGGCGTGTACACAATGCATTCATTCTAGAAATGAAAACAATATAAAAACACTTGCTTTGCCCCTGGTTGATGAACTTCACCAGCATACCAGTGAACTTCACCCAGGCTTCTACCCAGAAGCCTGAGCTATCAACTTTATAGGATAAGGAGAAGGAAAGACAGAGCCTGGTAACAATCAGGCTGTGATAGAAAACCAGAAAAGTTTCACTGAGCTCTTAGCTCTCCTGATGTCAAAGCACTGATACGGGCTTTGAAGGAAATGACAGAGTGCCTCAGATCCTGAGAGATGCTTAATGCTTTTATTAGACAATAAGCTTCCTAGAAAAACTCATGGGGTCTTCTAAGAAATTGGTCCCAGTACAAATACCACCACACTCTGTGGTGCAAAAAAAAGTGTTAAAACAGCTCTCCAGACTGCAGAGGAAGCAGGAGACCAGCCCGCTGCTTCTTGACACGTTTTGAACATCAAATGTGAACCTGCTGACAGAGGCTGCAAACTTTAGTTGGTTCTGACTGAGGACCAGGTTATTTCGTTAACTTCACAGAATAGCCTACAGCGGTGATGGAACCTATTTTAAGGGAGTTCTTTGCATTAAAGTCTTTAAGAAAAATAGATGTTCTAGGTGAGGCATGCACAGAAATATATTTTGCATGTTCCCCTCTGCCTCTCCTCTTCCCTTTTCACACCCAAGGGGCATTAATCCGGGCTGCAGATTCCCCTGCGCCCTAGATTAACAAAGTGAGGTCATAGCTAGCCTTGTTTTCCCTGGGAATGAATTTATTTAATCCTCATAGCAATCCAGTAAAAGAGTACAGGAGGTGGGATCTTACTTCTATCTTTAGAGATGAGGAAACAGGAAGTTGAAGAGAGATTAAGCTGCTTTTCCAAGACCACACAGAGCCTAAGGGTAATAATACCTGGGACTGACGCAGTCTCAAGTTTCATTCTGAACATTCTGCTCCAGGGACTGCGCTCAGGGACCAGAGCCTAGACAGAGGGGCCTGGGGACAGGTAGCCATACATAGATAACTAGGTTGTTCCTTCAACCCACACGTTTACAGAGCTCCTCTGATGTGAGGGCATACTGATGAACAGCTAGGTCTGCCAGCAAGGAGCTTCTCGTCTAGTGAGAAAGACAGATGTTAAATGAACCCATTGACAAAAAACGTGAAACATGACATGAGCAGCATGCCAAGTGTGGAAAACTGGAGAGCCTGATTCAGCGTGGAGACTCGGGGAAGGACTCTGATGAAATAACTCGAAAGTAGCCAAAGGAAGGGTAGGAAAAAGCGGTCCAGTAGAAGGAAGAGTCTTTATAACAGCCTTGGAATGGGCAGGAGCTTGGTCTGCTCCAGAAGAGGGCTGGAGGAGGGTGATGCCAGGGGAAGGTGGCACAAGGTGGGACTGGGAGGCAGGCAAGCAGCCTTCCTGCAGGGTCTCATTAGCTGGGGTAAGGATTTTCTGTTTTATCTGAAGTGCCATTGGAGGGTTATATACCTGCATGTGAAATGGCCTGATTTATGTTTTTAAAAGATCTCTTTAGGGACCATGTGATGAAGAAATACAGAGGGATTATGAAAGGAGTGAGGGAATGAATGAGTTAACACTTAAGTGCCTTCCATTTGTCCAGTGACATACTTCATATGATCATTTCATTCAATAATAATGGAGGCTATGTACTAAGTACAAATTAAGTTCCAGGCACTGGACTAGGCGTGTTATAGGTATTATTTCTAATCCCCATGACAGCTGTGCAAGATGAAGTTGTTCACTTTACTCCTCACAATTACCCTTTAGGAGGTAGAGGCATTGAAAACCTCCATTTGATAGATGGGGAAACTGAGTCTGGGAGGAGAAAGCTGGGACTTGAGCCCAGTCTGTCCCACCAGAGCCCATGCTTGTTTCTCTCCATGCTGCTGGCTTCTCTGCTGCATGTTGTGTCCATTCGCCATTGTGAAGCCCCATCAAATACCAGACCAAAAAAAGCTTCCAATAATGGAGTTAATTCTGACACCTTAATCACTAGGGGGAGAGACGGTCATAAAAACTTTGTTCTCCAGTGGAGAACAAAGAGAGCTCTCAAAGGAGTCTTTTGCTCTTGGGTGTTTATTTTTAAAACATGCTATTGTTTAGCAAACGACAACGGCTTTCTTTGTAGTGTTTTTATAAAAAGTTCAAATAGATTATTACTGTGTTGGCCAGAAGCCAGCACCCCAGCTCATCACAGCCTCTTCTGATGAGGTGAAAAAGCAAGTGTGGTTTCTTAATATAAAGAGGTAGCAGGTACCCCTAACTTCCAAGGACAACTTTGGATTGTATTTCTAGGTAACAGCCCCACCTCAAAACTGTCCCTGGTTTTAAAGGACAGCCTTGGGCTCACTGGTAACTGGACTTGGTAAAGAAAAAAAAAAAATTCAGTGACACTGGTAAAAGATAATAAAGCAGACTTCATTCAGGACCATCAAAATAGGTGTCGGGACCATGGCAATGGGATTTGGCAGTGGGGGAGAGAGATTGGGCTCAACTCTGAACACAGCATGGGCAAGTGGGAATTGATGGCCAAGAGCAGGACCGGGAAGACCCCAAGAGCAGTGGATGGAAAATTACTAGAGGAAACTTCCGGGGTAAGGGGGATTCTGGCTAAACTGACCTGAATCTTGTTGAAGATAGGCCAGGGTGATCAGACATCACCTGGGGGATAGTGGAGGACAATATCTGATCACCTGATCAGATATCCAGAGTGATCAGATACCAAAGGTGATCAGATATCAGGGTAGGGGGTTCTAGATAAACTGACTTAGCAGGGTTCTTGCTAAAACTGGATTTTACAAAGAAGTACACAGATGGGCCTAGGAGAAGGTCCATAAGCCAGACTAAAGTGTGATCAAGCAAAGAAGCTTTGTCAGAATCCTACTCATCTTTTTCTGCCCAATCCAAGTGCCACCTGCTGCAAGCGGCTCCTAGTCACCTCAGCCAGGTGACACCTTCGTCTCCTCTGGAAGCTCCCAGCACCTGTCCTCTGCACCAGTGCTCCGCAAAGCATCTAGTTTTTAGACTGGATGGAAAAGATACACTTTTTTACGTTTCTAATCTGTCTCCAATCAATAATCTTTGTAAACTATAATGAAATGAATTACTAGAAAAAGATATACAAAACAAAGATACAAAACGCTAGCCGTATTTTTGGTTATTACACTGAACAGATATAAGATCACTGTCCAATTGCCATAAACGTTTTTAAGTACCTTCGATTTCTATAGAGATCCTGTCACACCTGCTTTGTAATATATTAGTGCACAGTCCCTTCTCCTTCAACTCCCAGAGGGTAGGTATCCAGTCCCAAAAGAAATGAATTCTGGGAGTGGACTATAAAGAGAGGTTGTCCTCTAGACTTCGCAGGACATAAGGCATGGCCTGAGAGCAAGGAAGCCAGGTGGCTATTGAGAGTAAAGCCCCAGGATAAAGCCCGGTGATATTTCACCTGTTTGGAACTAAGATGGGTGTGTCATCTGTCCTACCCCAGTACGTGATGGGGGCCATATTCTTAACCACTGTCATACTGGCTCTGTCCATGTGCTACAAATTCTAGACCAGCGCTACCCAATATAACTCCCTGTGATGGTAGAAATGTTCTTTATTTGTGCTGTCCATTGCAGTAGCCACAAGCTACATGTGGCTAGTGAGCACTTGGAATGTGGCTAGTGTGACTGAGGAACTGAGGGAGAGGCACGTCTTCAGAGTCCAACATCTAGATTAAGGTTCCATTCACACGACATATCCATTGAGCTAGACCACACAGACTCAACAGGAGAAATAGCACCCCAAGGCAACAAAAGCTGGTTTGGGGGAGTAAGGGAGAGAAACTTACTCTTTTTATGTAAAAAGCACAAGTATACATTTAGTACATAAACAGATGTAAAATTTTTCTATGATATTAAAATTGCATGGGAGTGGCCATTAAGGAAAAAAGGATGGAGGGAGGCATGGGGTAGAATACATAATAATGAAAAAAAAAGAGGTAGAGATATTCTAATACACTAAGTGTTCTCATATGGAGGTCTGTCATGGGTGGCTGCCCTGGAAACCGAACCAAACTGCCCTGTAAAAGTGGTTTCTAAGGAGACTACCTGATGGGTTTCTAATCTCTGACACACATTTAGATGTGCTTTGGGGGTGTATTTGTTGAAGATCTTTCCACTGAAAATTTTATCATTATGAAGCCTTTTATTGGAAGCTGGGTCCTGGAATAGAAGGTGCCCATGGCGAAATCATTAAGACAAATTAAGACGCGTTTACATATGTTGGAAACAATTACACACAAAGATTTAATTTGTTTCACTGCTGGAAGAAAATCCTAAAAGGATACAAAACACATACCCAAGACCAGTTCTGCAGCCACCCTGTGAGCCTGTCACTTGTCAACACCTGAGGGTCTGGGAGCTGCTTAAATGGGAATCTACCAAAGACTTGTATATCTGAAAATACATCCTCTACTAGGTCAGGAATACAGGTGCTTATACAGGTTAGTCAGAGTTCTCTTAATTTTCTTTTTTTTTTAAGCTAACATATTGCTATAAGTAATTATTGTAATTGTTTATCCAAATAATGCACAGAGCTCTAAAATGGAATAGGCACATTTTATAATCATCTAATATACTTAGCAAACTTATAAATATGCATTATTGTTATGCTGTTTGTTTGGTTTTTTTAAGAGACCAAAACCGAAAATGAGATAATCCATTTGTTTCTGAATTATGGCCTTCAATGTCTCTTGGGTTTTTTTGTTGTTGTTGTTTATGGCAGAATTTTTATTTTTAATTGTCGTCCCATTAGGAAAAGAAAGCCTTCTCAGCACACCAAACTGGATTTTTCCCAAAGGAAGAGAATAGAATCTATCATCAAGGTTACTCCAGGATATGCCTGTTGCGATATACCCATCATCTATATACCATGGGTTCCAAAAACAATGTATACACATGACTTGTAGTCATCTTTTGTTATTGGTATATATTGAGTATTACAATCTTAAAACAGTTTTTTTCTTTCTTAAAATGTATATACATTTTTTGGCACCCTCTGGATATGGTAATTGCACAGTCTTATCCAGGAGGTTGGCGAATGGGCCCTCAACATCCTGAGGTGGCTGCTAAAGAGGCCAGAGCCCCTTCTCTCAAAACATTAACTTCCAAAGGAGCAATCAACAGCCAGAGGGCTGACGTGTTTAGACTGAGAGATGACTTGTTCTGTCATCATAATGATGATTGCTTCCTTATAGATTTTTCTCGTATATCAGCTATGTTTCATTATATGTGAGGAGCATAATCCTCCAGTCACTTAAAAAAATAGATAGGCCTTTTACAGTGTGAGGAGTGCGTATAAAAACTATTTGTGCATGCTGGTAGCCTACAGGTTTACTGCCTTTTCCTTGGGGTTGCTTCATGGCAACCTCTTTTTTTTTCATGCTACCCTGTAGCAGGTTTTGCAAACAGTTATGGGACAACTCACGCATGTTGCAGACTCAAAAACTCATTTTCTGTGGTGATCATTTAATTCAGAATGTGATTCTCTTTTTGGAAATCGGGCAGGGTAGTATGAAACCTCCAACTGACAGCTTGCAGAAAGATGGTTTGGTTGCTTCTCAGCTTGCCCCATGTCCCACATAGAAACGGTCCACTTAGAGCTGCATCATCAACTCCACTTACACGAGCATCTTTGATGAAGGGCAAGGCTTTCTAGCAAGGAGGGATGTATGCCTCCCACCTCTACAGCTATCCTTGGCATAACTCTTGCAAGTCCAGGCAATGTTCATTTTATTGGCAGCCAAAGACCATTTGAAACTAGATCTAACAATGCGGCCATAAATCTCTTAAGTCTTACCTGTGCCCTCAGAAAGTTTTATTTATATCCTGCCTCTTTAAAATGGGAAATTTTAAGGTGTATCACAATCAAAGCCATACACAATAAAATTGTTCACCCAGAAGCAATTTGAAAATCATGAAAAGAAGAAGAAAATATGTTAGCCAGGATGGTTAATGAAATTACTGTGACTTATTATTGAATGTGGCCCTGAGACTATGTAAAGATCCAGCAGTAAGTAAATGATTAAATACATTATGGTATAGCCACATGACAGAAGATTATGTAGCCTTTAAAATTACCCTCAGGGTGAATTTATGATAATAAAAAATGCTTATGTAATACAGTATTAAAAAGAGAGAAAAAGAGAAGGAACAAAGGAACAGCGGCTTGTCTGTTCCCCTTCCCCCAGTTCCCCAGCGCTGTTCCCATCCCCCAATTCCTCAATAAAAATCTTTAAAAAAAAAAAAAAAAAGAAAAAGAGATAAAAACTCTAACATCTCAGCTATGTTTACAAAACGTTGAGAAAAAATGTTGGAAGAAATTCACCAGAAGATTAAGTATGTCTGATGAGATGAAGTGATTTTTGTTTTCTGATTTTTTTGTCTTCTTGATTTTTGTTCCCATCCCCCAATTCCTCAATAAAAATCTTTAAAAAAAAAAAAAAAAGAAAAAGAGATAAAAACTCTAACATCTCAGCTATGTTTACAAAACGTTGAGAAAAAATGTTGGAAGAAATTCACCAGAAGATTAAGTATGTCTGATGAGATGAAGTGATTTTTGTTTTCTGATTTTTTTGTCTTCTTGATTTTTGTTTTTTGTTTTTTGTTTTTTTTCATTTTTCAGATCATTATAATGAACATATAATACTTTTATAATCACATGTAAAAGTTATCTTTTTAGTTGACTTGGAGCTTCCTGACAGAAAAGGCAAAAGGGGAAACAATCATGAGTTATACGATTTTCATTGTGTGATGAAATAACTCCCTCAGTTCTTCAAGATAAACTTTTCCTTGATACTGAATTCCCAAAGGATGTTGAGTGATGTACAAATCTTGATCAAGTTCTTATAGCAAATGTAGAGGGGGGACTCCTTCTGACTGTGTCTCATGCCTACCCCCCAGGAAAGCCAAAGGCAGGGCACTCACTGTGGGCTGAGGCAGTGAGGATTCGCCAGAAGGGGAACTGGTCACTCACTACGCTGCCATCTCTTAATTCTGTTTGGAATTTTTTTTTTAATTAAAGTTTATTGGGGTGACAATTCTTAATAAAGTTACATAGGTTTTAAGTGTACAATTCGGCAATACATCATCTATATATCATGTTGTGTGTTCATCACCCAGAAACATATGGTGATGGAAGGAGAACTGTTTGGAATTTTGAAGTGCTGCTTTTGCCCTTTGCATCTTATCCACACAAATGTGCAAGATAGGCCTAGCAGATCCAGAGATAGCTCTCAGCTCTTTATTTCACACCTGGAGGACTGAATCACCACCAGTCCTGGAAATTGGTCTCTGAAACAGCAATGTAATTTGACTTTTCCCCCCTCCCCTCTTTTAGGTGTTGCTGCATTGGATTCCAACGTATCCGGGAAAATTGGTCTGCGTGCTGTCGTATATTATTTCTGTACTACTGTCATTGCTGTAATTCTAGGTAAAGTTTATTTCTGAATCCTTTTTCCTCTGCATAATTGTGACTTTTCTTTTAAAAGTAGTTGGGCTTTTTAAAATGTACAATTTTTTTAAAAATCAGAAAGTAGTATTGTCACACTACCATGAAGCTTTTTGGCTTGAAGCCTACACAGCCCCTTTTATATGAAGAAAATAGACTACTGACTGAATTTCAGCCACAAGACTTTTCACTAATGTTTCCAGTAAGAAACAGAATGAGGGTGACAGTTCTGTGCCTTATCAGGATCACGGGGTAGAAGAAAGTGAAGTTGAGAGCTTATACAATCTTTAAACTTATTAGTCAGTAATAGTAGAGTTGAGTCATTATAAAAGATTTCCAGAAAGATGGCATTTGAGTTCATTTCAAATTTCACATAGTACTAAGAGCTAATGGCTAACAGAGTCTTGCCAAGTATAAATTCCATATGAAAAGAGGGAGGGAGTTCTGATAAGAGAGTATAGCTGCTCTTGTACCTTGGGAATTCCTTTGTGAAGAAGGTATGGTCCATCCTTTGTGACCGAGTGTGAAGGATGCCCAGAGTGAGAAGAGAGGACGAGAATGTACTCAGGTGCAACCAGCTTGACCCTTGCAGCTCTGCTTTAATGAATTGGTAAGAAGTGGGGAGGTTTTAGTTATTAGGCCAGGGGACCTAGGAAGGCCTGAACCCTGCCTTAAACCAAAGCCACATCTCACAAGGTTCCCGAGGGAGGCCAACACAAAGGAAAAAGCCCTTTTTTGTATATCTTTTCTGCAACCCTGAGAAGGAAGAGTGTAGCATGCCCACTCACGGCCCTTCTGTTGCCCAGTGACGACTGCTACTAGCAAAACTGCCCATTCAGCATCCTAACCCCTTGGATTGGCTTTCCCCTTAGGAGGAGCGATAAAAGGAATGGGGACATTTTTCTTCTTCATTCCTCTCCAAACAACCTCGGTTGCCTTGGTCTAGACCTACAACCTATCACCTCAAGCAACCAGAGCCTGTTACCTCTAAGGCCAAACAGGCACTTTCAGATGCTCTCCATTTAGACACTTCTTCCTTATAGTGAGAACCATCTCCCCATAACTCCTGTCTATTTTTTCCTCATTCCATCCCCTGAAAGTCACACGGAACAACACTTTTTTTCCCAACCCTAACCTATTTTGAGTTACACAACAGCTTTCCAGATATTTGAAGGCTTGTGATATGGAAGGAAAATAAGGCTTGATCTGTATGACCCTCAGGAAAATAACCAGCACCTGTGGGTAAGAGTTGCAGAAAGATATTGAACGTGTGCCTTGAATTGGAAAATAAATCAGCCTCACCCCCTGCCTAGGCTGACATCATAAGCTAAAGAAAAGAGAAAATTTTCATCAGCAGGTGTTTCCAGAAGCAATTCTGGAATGTAGCCCCTTCCTTTTAAAGAAAAACACAGGGGGAGTTCCTTCTGCTTTATTTAAATGGAAAAGTAAGGCTGCTGCTGAGGTCCCAGCTGAGACTGAGCATCTTCTTTGGACTCAGGGTCCCCATTCCAGTATTGCCTGATACCACTATGCCTACTGATTCTAAGAAGGATGCGCTAGGGGTGCCAGGTGCTCTGGAAGGGTCTTAATGCTTGTGGGTGCTATCCTTGGCCACAGGTATTGTGCTTGTGGTGAGCATCCAGCCTGGTGTCACCCAGAAAGTGGATGAAATTGACAGGACGGGCAGCAGCCCTAAAGTCAGTACGGTGGATGCCATGTTAGACCTGATCAGGTGAGTGTCTTGCCAGCAGTATGGCTTCATTGGTCACACAGGGCCCCATGTTTGATTTAATGCTCAGCTGTCGCTGTCTTGAAATTTTTAATAATTTTTAAATTGTGTGTTTTAATTTTGCCCTGGACCCTGCACAGTACAGAGTCAGTCCTGCTTGCCAGGTCATGGTTCCAAGAGAAACACGCTCCTCTATCAGGATTTAGGATGGACAGAGATGCAGAAAGTATACTTGTTGCATTAAGATGTTAGGCTGGGTTGCATGGTCAGTTCTGAAGCACACTTGAAGAAATAAATGTTTTAATTGTACAGGAAAAACCCTTTTATCAGAAGCATTCGAGGCTGGCAATTGGTTAATAAATAACAATTAAAACAGAATCATATAAAACAACAGATATGCATTAAATTTTTTGTTTACACTTAAAACTTAAATGCATTTATCTGCCAATTTTTTGATGTAGGGTCAAGGTCTTTGTGTCAGTTGATTGTAATTTCATATTATTTCTGTTGCATATGCTGACCTTATAAATGCATCATCTACAATTTCCAGATTCAGTTGCCATGAAATGGAGCAAGAAAACCCTTAGAAATTGCAAAGAAAGCTGACTGCCAAATCCTTCCAGTTTTTATTTCAGTTGTCTTCCCACACCTAATTTAACCACAGAAATTTTATTCATTTGCCTTGATTGAGTTTCCAGGCACTCAGCTTTGTTTTTATAGAAACCACACCTTCCATTTCACACTCCTATTTCATTGATTTACATAATTTTAAATTCAGTAATTACAATGATAATTGCAAGTGACCTAAAGAATTTGGGAAGAAATGCAATGGACTCTTGGTAAGCATACATTCTCATCGATGAAAATAGAAATGTGCAGAATATTGTAGAAGTCTCTTTAACTGTGAGTGTCCACCTGCCAATACAGTGTTTCACCAAGGACAGCAAGCATATCAGTTACTCAGTGAATCAGTTACTAAGTGACATTGTTAGGAGAGCTTTCTCTACTTGGTTGAAGCTTAGCAGGGAAAAATAAATCTTAATACAAAGAAGCATTATGCAAAGGAGAAGCCAGAAGAGAAACCAGAGTACTGATTCTATATTACACTCATTTCCACCAGTGTACCAATGTATTGGTTATGACAAACAAACACTTTTGCCTTAACATAATACTGCTTTTCATGTCTCCAACAGGAATATGTTCCCTGAGAACCTTGTCCAAGCCTGTTTTCAGCAGGTAATAATGACTTTTGCCCTCAAATTGCTCCTTTCTTCCCATTACCAATTAAGGTTTTCTTTTCCTGCTCTGACCCAATGAATGGAATTAGCCCATCTAAAATGGCAGGAAATGCACCTGTGAATGGAGGCATTTCAGGTGACTCCTCTATTCCATATCCCTGGTGTGGCTTACACTGCCTCCTTTTTCATTATGGTCCCCCCCCCCACCCAAGAGCTCAAATGGAGCAAGTCAGGAACTTGTCAACCAATTGAGTGTTTTAAAATGTGGCCTCTAGTACCCATTTTTGGAGAACCACATTATATTTGTGAAGACAGTTAAGTAACTGTCTGCAGGTGCCATGCCGTAAAAAAAAAAAAAAAAGCCCTGCATCTCCTCTTCCCTTTCCCTCATGTGGGGAAATCAGTGTCTACCTCACGTGGGTAGTTAGCGTTCCTTGTGTTTGGTCTTTTCCTTAATCATTCTCCCCCCATTGCAGGCACTCTACAGAGCAATGTAACAAAGCCATGATTTTTTCTCTAGGAAGGCTTAACAATCGCTTCCCTCCATTTCCTTTGAGCTTTTTTCTCTTGTTTATATATGCACTTAAGACAGCTGAGTCTATCACAAACTGCTGAATTCATTTACATAAATTACGTGAACAGAGAGACCTCTGTGTATACCAACAAAAATGGCAATTAAATTGCTCCCTGCCGACCTCCAAGCAGCACAGAACCACCTCTATTTCAGGGGTGCCTTTGCAGTTCAGCCACAGTGGTCGTTTGTAAGGTTCTTGGTGTTCGCAGGGCCGTGTAGGAGTGACATTTATGCCAGGCATGATGTATACTGGCTCTTTCTTAAACCTCTCGGCTGAATCTCTGCAGAACTAAACAAGGCTGAAGGAAGGGGATTCAACAGAAATCCCATGGAATAGCCCTCTAGGGGGACTGTTGATTTTGAAACGACCATATTGTTGATGTTTATTAAAGTCATAGTAACTACATTTATCAAAGGGATGAGGTGTATTTTCCAGACTACACATAATAAATGAATAAATAAATAGGAACAAAAAATGATGGACAGGATCCCTGTAGAGTCTGTCTGTTAAAGCACCTACTAAGAAAACCTATACATTCTTTCACATTATTGCTCCATTCATCTGTCCTTTATTATGGAAATGAGAGAACATTTTGACATCATTGAATGATCCAGGCTGTGGGAGTAAGCGGTTTGGATTACTCAATCCCACTTTTGGTTCCAAAGCCTCATAGAAGGTGCTGTCAAAACCTGGAGCTAACAGAGCCCTCGGAAGTAGAACCCTTCAGTGGCACTTTTTTGGTCAAAGTAACGTATTCCTGTGGTTTAGCCTCCAGTGCTTATTCATTTACTTCTTTGTCCTTTTTTCCCTCCAACTTGCAGTATAAAACCACGCGTGAAGAAGTGAAGCCTCCCAGTGAGCCAGGGATGAACGTAACAGAAGCACCTGTCACAACTGTCACGATGGAAGCATCTGTCACACCCATCATGACAACTGCCATTTCCAAGGTACCGTTTTCCTTGCTTGTCGCCTGCATTTCTTCCCCGGTAGGCAAAGGCTGAGTCGTGAGTGAGCAGGAGCTGGAAATACAGCCAACCCTCATTATTGCATTCTCCATTTGTGAATTCACCTACACACTAAAATGTATTTGCAACCTCAGAGTCAAAACTCAAGGCCCTTTTGTGTCATTTGTAGACATGCAAAAAGCAGTGAAATTTTTAAGTCACCCGATGCACATGTTTGCAGCCGAGGCCGAACAAAGCAAAGCTCGGCCTTCTTGCTTCAGCCCTCATACTGTAAACAAGTACCCTTTATGTTGTGTGCTTATGCCACCATTTTCACATTTTTGTGCTTTTTCATGGTGATTTTACTTTTTATGTTTTTTAATTTTTATTAAATTTAGTAGGGTGATATTGGTTAGTAAAATTATATAGGTTTTAAGTGTACAATTCTATAATACATCATCTATATGTTGCATTGTGTGCTCACCACCCAGAGTCAGTTCTCCTTCCATCACCATATATTTAACCCCCTTTTCCTTCTTCTCCCATCCCCCTCCCCTTTACCCTCTGGTCACCACTAAACTATTGGCTATGTATGAGTTTTTGTTTCCTTGTTTGTCTTGTTCATTTGTTGCTTTCACTTCTATATCCCACAAATGAGTGAAGTCATATGGTTCTTGACTTTTTCTGTCTGACTTATTTCGCTTAGCATGATAATCTCAGGATCCATCCGTGTTGTCATAAATAGCAGTATTTCATCTTTTCTTATGGCCAAATAATATTCCATTGTATTCCAGGGGTGCCAAAAAAATGTATACACATGACTTGTATTCATCTCATCTTTTGTTATTGGCATATATTATTAAAATTTTAATAGTTTTTTCCTTTCTTAAAATGTGTATACATTTTTTTGGCACCCTTTGTGTATGTACCACATCTTCTTTATCCAATCACGTATCAAAGGACACTTTGGTTGTTTCCATGTCTTGGCCACAGTGACTAATGCTGCAGTGAACATAGGGGCACATATATTTTTATGGATAAATGTTTTCAGAATTTTGGGGGTTGATACACAGAAGGATTACTGGGTCGTATGGTAATTCTATTTTTAATTTTTTGAGGAATATCCATACTGTTTTCCATAGCAACTGTACCAATTTACATTCCCACCAGCAGTATACAAGGGTTCCTCTTTCTCCACAGCCTGTCCAACACTTGTTATTACTTGTCTTGTTGATGATAGCCATTCTTACAGGTGTGAGGTGATATCTCATTGTGGTTTTGATTTGCATTTCCCTAATAGCTAGTGAAGGTGAGCATTGTTTCACATATCTGTTGGTCCTTTGTTTGTCTTCTTGGAAGAAGTGTCTGTCCAGGTCCTCTACCAATTTTTAATTGGATTGTTTGTTTTTTTGTTGAGTTATATGAGTTCTTTATATATTTTGGATATTAGCCCCTTATCGAAGGTGTTGTTTGCAAATATCTTCTCCCATTTGGTTGGTTCCCTCTTTGTTTTGTTGATGGTTTTCTTTTGCTATGCATAAGCTTTTTTAGTTTGCTATAGTCCCATTCATTTATTTTTGCTTTTACTTTCCTTCCCTTTGAGGTCAAATTCATAAAATCCTCTCTGAACCCAATCAAGATCTATAAGTTTAGTACCTGTGCTTCCTTTTATGCAATTTATTGTTTCAGGTCTTATGTTTACATTCCCACCAGCAGTGTATGAGGGTTCATTTTTCTCCACAGCCTCTCCAACAAGCTTTTGATCCATTTTGAGTTAATTTTGGTATATGGTGACAGCCACATTTGCATGTGGCTTTCCAATTTTCCCAGCATCATTTATTGAAGAGGCTTTCTTTTCTTCATTGTATGTTTTTGGCTCCTTGATTGAAATATATATATATATATATATATGTATATGAGTTTATTTCTGAGTTCTCAATTCTATTCCATTGGTCTGTGTGTCTGTTTTTCTGCCTATACCATGCTGTTTTGATTACTGTCACATTGTAGTGCAAATTGAAGTCAGGGAGTGTGATACCTCCAGCCTTGTTCTTTCTTCTGAGGATTGCTTTGGATATTCTGGGTCTTTTGTGATTCCATACAAATCTGATGATTTTTTTGTTCTATATCTTTAAAAAATACCATTGGGATTTTGATGAGGATTGCTTTAAATTTGTATATTGCTTTGAGTAATACGATCATTTTAACTATGTTGATTCTTTCAATCCATGAACACAGAATGTCTTTCCATTTCTTTGTGTCTTCTTCAATTTCTTTTAATAATGTCTCATAGTTTTTAGTGTATAGGTCCTTCACATCCTTTGTTAAGTTTATTCCTAGGTATTTTATTCTTTTTGTTGCAATTGCAAAAGGAATTGTTTTTTTCATTTCTCTTTCTGAAATTCCTGTGTTAGTATATAAGAACACAATGGATTTTTGTACATTGATTTTGTATCCTAAAACTTTACTGTATTTGCTTATTGTTTCTAATAGTTTTTTGGTGGAGTTTTTAGGGTTTTCTGTATAAAGAATCATGTCATATGCAGAAAGTACAACTTAACTTCATCATTCACAATGTGGATGCCTTTTATTTCTTTCTCTTACCTGATTGCTGCAGCAGGGACTTCCAATATTATGTCTATGGTTCCTAAACACAAGAATGCTATGTATGATATGCCTTAAGGAGAATATATGTTTGTTAAATAAGCTTCATTTAGGCATGAGTTATATAGTGTGTTGGTTGTGAGTTCAGTGTTGACACAATAATATATGTTAAACAAGGTATCTTTGAACAGAAACATGCATAAAGCAAGGTTACATTATTGACAAAAATGTTGTGCATATTAGTTCCCAGGTACGTAATCATACATTTCCCCTAGGAACAATGATTCAATATTCACTAATTTAGTGTTGGTGACCACTTTATAGAACATAACTACCGAGAAACAACTGAACCACATAGAGAAAACAATGAGCCCTGTTGCCTTTATATCTCTGCCACCCCTGAGAGTTGAGTTGGGCACCCCAGGAACTGCTTTAGATTTGCAGGATTAATAAACACAGAATGCAGGCCCACGATTTCTTATTCAACACTCTCTGCCCAGATGTGGTTCAGAGTCCAGAGTTTTTCACTTTGGATAGGCCAGGATGTGTGTGTGTTCATGTCATGCACTGTCCTTACGTGGGACTGGCAACAACACTCAAGAATCAAGCACATCGATATTTCTGCAACAAACTTATGAATATTCTGCCAAGTAAGAGAAATAGATGATAAGTAGCCTTGTCTCAGTTCAGGATAGGTTTTGCCACCAAGAGTTTGTCATAAACTCATTGATAAAATCAATGGGTTTTAAGAGCTTTTGGGATTTCAGCATTGAAGACAGACTAGAGTGTATGGTTCTTAAGTAAGACATGTATGGTCCTGTAGTAGATTTCTCCTCCATGTTCTCTGCCTTCACCCAGGAAGGAAAAATTTAAGGAAAAGACAAATATCCAGTAGACTTCAGAATTCAGATTAAATAGGCCACAGCCGACTGCCCACTTCCTCCTGCAGAAAACCTTAACTCCTCTGACAGGTTCAGTGGTCCTCCGTGACCTGGTTCCTCCCTAGTTTTCAGGCTCACTTCCCAGCGGCTGCCTCTATTCTATCCAGGCCCGCCTCCATCACTCCTTATTCCTGCCTTGTGATGTGGTTCCATAAAGATTTTCTGAGCATTGGTGTTACAATAGTGAAAAGACAGGTGTGGCATCTGCCCTCATGTGAAGAGTGTTGTATATGACAATAGGGATGAAAAGATGGGTAAATTATCCAAGCAGGGTACAGAGATCCAGTGCATGATGACCTTTGCCTTTGCTTACCATTTTAGGGGGAGTATGTTTGCATCTCCTGGCTGCCTACTCTTCAGGCCTAGCTTTTCCTAACCTCACAGCCCTCGTTCATGTTCCCAGTCTCCATATGATGCCTATAACCCACAGCTTGGCTGTGCAGTTAATTACCACCATCTTGCTATCATTGGCTCGTGTTTCTCATGGTTAGTTTTGTCTCTCAGCTGCGCTTTAAGACCTTACGCTGTAGCCAGTGCAGTTGGCTACAGCTGCTTGATAAATATTTTGATCATATCAAATCATAATTAAATGACTGGTACCCCAGGGGTTCATCAAGTTATGTTATCCCCTTATGAAATTTCTCAGTAAGTCTCATGCTGCACTACTCAGATTAAGTAATCACTCAGTAAATCACATGCTGTTCTCACCCAGGATAAAGCAAAGAAATGGTTCACAGTAGTAGGAATCTGGTTAACTTTCATGTCTCCAAAATCCTGTTGGTCATTCAAGATTAAAGGCAGTAAAGAATGTTCCTGTGCCTTATTATCAGGATAAAACAGTAAAATGTCCACACTGGTAAATATTTTGTGCTTCCTATATTATTAATTCCTATCTTTTTTTACACCACCTCCAAATGTAGGTAGTAGTTAAAATAATTCTGAAAATTTTCTTGATTCTAAAGTTTTTATTAAAAATGTAAAACATCCCAGAATAAGAAATCTTCAAAAGAAATATTCAAATATGGATTTGTTGAGAGAGAAAAAGAAAAAAAAGGGGGGGTGGGGGTTGGTGTCTATTTCCCCAAGTTGACTCTGGTAGATCACTAGTTTATTATGTTTGGCTATCATTTCAATGCCTATGCATCCAAACAAGATTATAATCGTACATCAATATATTTTCTTGATTTTGATCCACAGAACAAAACAAAGGAATACAAAGTCGTAGGCAAGTATTCAGATGGCATAAATGTCCTGGGCTTGATTGTCTTTTGCCTCGTCTTTGGACTTGTCATTGGAAAGATGGGAGAAAAGGGACAGATTCTGGTGGATTTCTTCAGTGCTCTGAGTGACGCAACCATGAAAATCGTTCAGATCATTATGTGGTAAGCAGACACCCGTTAATGCTAGCTTGCTTCCCCTGACAACTGTCCCCTCAAAATTAGAATCAAGAGTCCTATGTGTCTCAACTGACTCACCCTAGAAAGGGTAAACACTGAATATCAGGACACTAGAGTATGAAATCATTCCACATACTATTTTTGTTCACTAACTTTCCCCAAAGTCTAAATTTCAGCCATTGTCTTTTGTACTGAAGCCCTTGATAATCTTGCATGCAGCCAGCATTCATGTAAGAAGTAACTATTGGAGGAATAACTTGAAGCTGTTCCCTGCATATCAGAATACACATTATGAGGCCCCCAGCAGAAGTGATATTCAGAATACTTACAACTGATGTATAGCATAGTCAGTAACTGATCCACTGGGTGAGCATATCAGTGGTAACACTTAAGTGTCTGCCTTGTCCCTGGAGATAACCAAAAGGCCACCTTTCCTAGGAGACCTCTGCCCCACTTAGCTCATATTGAGTTGGTTTACCATTATTTACCCCAAAGTGTAGACATTGACGGTGACGTAAAAGGTTCAGTTATTTCAACCATTTAATCCCACTGAACCTCAGCTTCATCATCTATAAAAAAGGATAATAACAATCCACCCATAAGGTTGGGAGGAACGCACTAAGTGAACTGATGCCTATAAAATACTACACCCAGCACAAGGCATGTAATTAGAGCTCCACAGACTATTACAACCATTTCCACTGCTAACTCTGTTGTTGTTACTACTACCTGGGAAACACAATGACCAGTTCTAGGAAGAGCCTAGTGACCATAATTGGAGGGTCAGGCTACATGTAGCGAGATCCCAGATGTGACGATCGGCAGAATGTCTGTGTACTGGGAGCGAGGAGTGGTATGTCACCAGTTTAACCACACCTTCCTGCCACATCTGGCCCATTATGGTAGCTTCAGTGGGTGAAATTGAGGGTGCACACGGGTGCTGAAACCTGGACCCAGTGTGGTCCACCAGAGCTTGAAACAGGCCTCAGCTTCACTGTGTACCCTGGGCTCCTCCCAGCTGAGAGTGTGTGCCAAGCCATGGCACATGCACTGGCTTGTCGCTTCCCCAGCAATCCCACTCTGAGAAAACACCTGCTGACTTTGTTGTGCTTACTTTCTAGTTACATGCCATTCGGTATTTTGTTCCTGATTGCCGGGAAGATCATAGAAGTTGAAGACTGGGAAATATTCCGCAAGCTAGGCCTTTACATGGCCACTGTCCTGACTGGGTATGTCACCCTCAAGAAACAGAAACCTCATTTGAGCCAATGGATTGCTGCTGAGAGGCTGGGTTTCAGTTGGTTAAAATCGGCTTCTCTCCCACATGCAGGGAAAGATGGGGTTCGGCGACGAGGGAGGGGGGTGTGGGGAGTGGGAGGAGGGCTGCCCTTTAACAGCTGTACTGGAGGTGGAGCACACTGTGCTAATTGCCAGATCTTGGCAGAACAGCCTGGACCAGGCTTTGTCACTGCCTTTATTAGTTGTGTTCAAAAAATTTTCTTAAACAAGAGCAAAACCCACTGATAGCCTCTCTTGGTGCTTTCCTGGCCTTCACTTCCTCACTGGACAAGTAAGAATAACCCCCATGTACCCTGAATCTGAAAGAAATTAGGCAGGGCCTAAATGAAATCAGACTAGAGCCAGTAGGAACGTGATGGCTGGTTCCTTCTAACCCTGTTGGTGGGGCTGGTGACCACTGTCACCCCATGCATCATCAGAGGGCCAGAGATGGTGCTGGGAACATCATCGGGCTGGTAGGAATTGTGTAAAACAGGAAGGCAGCAGGAGACAGGTAATTTGCATATTTATTACAGCCCAGTTATTGGTTCCTTCAAGGGAGATATAGTAGGATAGGTTATAAATGGTGCCCCTGGATATCTAGCCGGGTGCAGGATACATCACATGAGCTGAGAAATATGGACCGAGGGAATGAGTAAGCATCATCAATTTTATTCCCACGGGTCAGTGCCCCCAAACACTGACTGCATTGCAGAATTTCCACTGCACAGCATTTGGTTTTAATCTGTGTTTACCAAAAGCACAGTCCTGACAGCCAAGGGAGGAGAAGCCTGGGTCCCTACAGTATGAAGGCTAGTAAAGTCCCAGGGCCCCAGTGGTAAGGAAGGTGGTGGGACCATCTGCCTTACGAGAGGCCAGGGGCTGTGTCCAGCCAGTGATGTGGCTGAGGTTTATTAGGCTGAGCCGTTTCACAACAAGGTTCTGCTGGTTTCTATTCTCTCTCCCTATCTAGGTTTCTAACAAAAAACTAAAAGTCAGTTCCTCATGGTTGTTAGACAAAAGCTCTCTATCTAGAAAACCCTCTTTCCAGACCTCCAGGATCTATATTTCAATGACCATTTATTATTTCAGCTTCGCATAACTGATCTTTAAACTCTTAAGTCACCACATACATGGCATCTGCTGAATTGGTCTCAGTTCTTAACTCCCTGTTTTGTGTAACCTGTATATGTCCATGTGAAACAAGGAATAGTTTTGGGAGGCAGGAGTAACAAAGAAAAGAGGGTCAGTCCTGAAGTATGACTGTGGAAGAGCAGGGACTGCCTCCTCTTCAATCCTGACTCCCCTCAGATGGTGGGTGCCGTCCAGCAAGACAGTGGCATGTGGTCCAGAAAACAGAGGGGCTGAGGGCTGTGATAAGGGCTGTCATAGTGGTTTGTATGGGGCCACAGAGTCACCAAGGAGAGAAGGGTCAGCTCAACCTGGGAAGGTGAGGGAAGACTTCCCAGAGGAGGGGGAAGTTTCACTGAGCCTTAGAGGAGGAATAAGAATTCAGCAGCAGAAGGCAGTGAAAGTATTGTAGTGCGGATAGCAGGAATGGCATGTATGGGGCTTTGGAGCATGATATAACTGTTTTGTAAGCTCTGAAATATGGATTCAGCTACTGGCTTTGCCACTAACTTTGACAAGATACTTCATTTGCTGAGCGAGTCATATCCTGATATGTGGAATGGAGACTTATATGCCCACTCTACTTCTCATTTTCTCATTGGGTCAGTAGGAAAGTTGAATGATATTATGGATAAAATAGCTATTTGAAAAATATAGAGGTGTGATCATCTATGAACCTGTTTCTCTTATTTACAGGCTTGCAATCCACTCCATTATAATTCTCCCACTGATATATTTCATAGTCGTACGAAAGAACCCCTTCCGATTCGCCATGGGAATGGCCCAGGCTCTCCTGACAGCTCTCATGATCTCTTCCAGGTAAATAGAAGAGGGATAGCTAGAAGAAGTCTCTGAGCCAAGTCTTATCCACTCTCACCTCACTTTATGAAGCACTGGCTGCAGGCTGTGGTTTTTGTAGCTGCCTTTAATTCAAGTTATGACCTCCATATCCTCTGCCCATGTCCTTGAACATATTTTTTAGCCTATTAGATATTCCCTGCCCTCTTGGCATGGCCTGCAGCCCAGAAAGGGGTGATGGTGTAACTTGGAGCAGTGACAAGCATGGCACCTTCTGATTCCTGGACCTGACAAAAGTGCCAGCATGCTTTGGGCTCTTGTTTTAGTTTTTGGAATAGAGGTGTCTCTTCAGGCAGGGACTGAGGACCAGCATTCCTAGACCATAAGTTCCTTTCTCTTTTTATCATGCAGTTCAGCAACACTGCCTGTCACTTTCCGCTGTGCTGAAGAAAAGAACCAGGTGGACAAGAGGATCACTCGATTTGTTCTACCTGTTGGTGCTACAATCAACATGGATGGAACCGCACTCTATGAAGCAGTGGCGGCTGTGTTTATTGCACAGTTGAATGGCTTGGAATTGGGCATTGGGCAGATCGTCACTATCAGGTGGGGCATGGTGCCACATTCATTTTCATCTTCATTATTGGAATTGACTCTAGTAAAAATCATCTGTAAAGGAAGATAAGAATGGTAGTGGATAAGCATCAGTGGTGGACTGATTTTCTTGGTCTGCGAAGGCCCTTCCCAAGACTAAACACAACTATGTCACAAGTAGTGGAATCATGGTACACAAGATTTTTGCTTCAGGGTCTAGATAGCCAAAAGCATCACTCTGTTCTCAGTTCAGTGCACCCACTGGGTACTAGGCACAGAGTAGATACCAAGGACTCAAGGTTGAATGAGGGCCAGTCCCTGCTTTCAAGGGGTTCCCAGTAGGTAGGTAGGTAGGTAATACAGATACCTAAATAGATGCTGACTGGTGTGATAAGGGCTATAACAGAAGCTTAAATGGGAGGCACAGAAGGCACCAAAGAAGGAAGGGCTGGCTCTACCTGGGAAGGTGAGGAAAGTCTTCCTTGAGGAGGGGCAAGTTTAGCTAAGTCTTAGAAAACTAATAAGAATTTCATAGAAGCAGCAGGAAGCTAAGATCAGTTTAGATAAAAGGAATAGCATATATGGAGGCTTATGGTGTAACCATTACCTAGTTACAGAGTACAGATGATTCAGTATGGCTGGCATAAAGAACGCAATGTGGAGAACATAAGGAAATGAGTCAGGGATCATATCATGAAAGGCTTTGTATGGGGAGCTTATGGAAGCATCGTAGACAATCTTTCATATTATGGACAGATTTTTATTTTAGAAAGATAACTGGCAATATGGCGGGTGGACTGGATGGGGGCAGGAACTATTAGATAGAAGACCAATTAGGAGACTATTACAAAAGTCCAGGTAAGGTATGAAAAGGCCTACATCAAGGTGCTGACACGGGGAATGGAGAAGAGCTAATGAATTCAAGAGGCATCAATTAGATTTAGAGTAAGGGACGGAGAAAGGCTAGGATGACCCCCAGAGTTGGTTCATGGTTCTGGATTGGTGGATGGTACTTACCAGAACAGGGTCTAGTGTAAGAGAAGCAAGTATAGGTAGGAGGACAAAGAGTTTATACTTTTTTTTTTTTAAAGATTTTATTGGGGAATTGAGAGAGGGGAACAGTGTTGGGGAATCGGGGAAGGGGAGCAGACAAGTTCCTGTTCTTTTGTTCTTCAGTCTAGTTGTGGAGGACATTGCTTCACTGGCCCATGTTGGTATTATCATTGCACTCTTCCTGGATGAGGCAGATCGGTCGCCAGCCTCTGGACGGCTGCTCACAATGGCTCTTGGCAGCTCACACCAGCTGCTGGCCACTCACGCTGGCTGCCAGCCACACACGGTAGCTCATGGCAGCCCACTGCAGCAAGGGCTGCAACCTACGCCATCACCGGTGACTCATGGCATCCCAGCTCCAGGTGGAGCTGTTGTTCACCATCTTAGCTTTAGAGGGCGCAGTGTTACTGGCCCTCATATGGGATCCGAACTGGGTCCTACTGCACAGAGCTGGTGTTCCAAGCCAGCTCTTAACCAACGCTCCACTTGGCCGGCCCTATACTTTTTGACACATTGAATTTGAAACACCTGTAAGACATCCAGGTGGAAATACACAGTGAGAACTATGGTCTGAACTAGAGATACAGAAGTCAGGGTCATTAGCTTGACGGTGAGTCATTTATCTGTGTTTGAATCTGAGCTTTACCATGATTAGCTGTGACCTTGGCCAAGTGACTTGAATTTTCTAAACTTCGGTTTTCCTGCCTGTAAAGTGAGCATAATAATGGTATCTACATTTTATGCAAGTAGTGATAATTCAGACGATGCATATAAAATGTTTAGAGTGGTGACTCAGTTAATATTGGGAATGGATAACATTATATGGGGAGAGCTCATAGAGAAAACGATGAAGGACTGAACCCTAGAAAATCCTAATATTAGAGGCAGGATGAGCATGGGGAACCCGAAAGGAAGAATGAGAAGAAAAGAAAGGTGGGAAGAGACCTATGAAACTTTGCTGTCATGGAAACCCAGACAAGAGATTTTCAAGGATGAAATGATCAATGAAGTCAAATACTGCAGAGAATCCTAGTCGAGTGAAGGCTGAAATTGTCTGCTCAAGTAGGTGATGAAAATGTCACTTGTGAATTTTGCCAAAACTATTTCTCTGGAACAGCACTGTTCAATATCATAGCCATGAGCCAACACACAGATCGGACAGAGCAGACACTGAAGGTGCTGTCATTGTAGAAATAGGTGCTGTCATTGTAGGTTCTGTCATTATAGGAAGTTCCACTGAGCAGTGCTTTGAGGTGTGGATTGTGATTAGAGTTAAAACGAGACTTTAGTTCAGTTTAGAGTGGAAGTGGGTCCCAAAACTGGACCCCTGAGCTTCCACAAGGTTGAATCTGAACCTGTCAGAGTTAATTCACTCTTACATCCTCAGCACTTGGCATAGGCATAAAGTGAGTTCTAACAATGTTGTAACACAGTACATTTTTTTTAAGTCTTCCTCACCCCTCAATTATAAAGTATTTATTGTAGTTTGCTTGAAATTAACTGAAGACAAGTGCAAACTAGACCGTGTGGCCCATCACCTGGGAAGCTGTACTGATGCTGCAGGATCTGTAAAAAGTTAGTGGCTAAAGAAACCTGTGCCAAGGGCCGGCCGAGTGGCGTGATGGTTAAGAGCTGGCTTGGGACACCAGAGGGCCCTGGTTCGGATCCCACATATGAGGGCAAGTGACACTGCCCTCCACAGCTAAGATGCTGAACAACAGCTCAACCTGGAACTGGGCTGCCCTGAGTCGCCGGCGACGGCGTAGGCTGAAGCCCCTGCGGCAGTGGGTTGCCATGGGCTACCGTGTGTAGCCAGCAGCCAGCGTGAGTGGTCAGCAGCCACAGTGAGCCGCTGTCCAGAAGCCGGCGACTGATCTGCCTCTCCTAGGAAGAGTGCAATGATGGTGCCAACTTGGGCCAGTGAAGCAACGTCCTCCACAACTAGACTGAAGAACAAAAGAGCAGCAACTTGTCTGCTCCCCTTCCCTGATTCCCCAACACTGATCCCATTCCCCCAATTCCCCAATAAAAAAATAAAAAAATCTTTTAAAAAAAAGAAACCTGTGCCAAAAGTGCTTGAGCCAAGTCCTATACTTTGAAAAGACAGAAGCGAGTATGTTAAAATTGAAACCTTGAATCATGCCTGAGGAAGTTCCACATATTATACTTTTATACTCCCAAGTGCCTTTTCCCACCTCCCTCACTCGGCCTGCAATGAACTGGTTTCTAGGGAGCGGTTATGTAAGGGGTCACTTCTTTTGGCTTTTGCCACTTTGTGATGAATTCCCTTCCTCTGCTTCAATCATAAGTTTCCTAGATCTTGCTAACCTTTTTTTTTTTTTTAACCTGTTGGAGGAATAAACTTTGGGCCTTGAGGCTAAATAATCAATTCCCATAAAAATCTCTCACCTTGCTCTGATGTATTCTTATATCAGACTTGGCTGATAAGTACTGGTCCAGAGCCAATAACAACTCCCAGGCCCAGAGTAATCATTGACTTAAAATAAAAAATCCTCTCTGGCCCTACCCGGGAGAGAATGAAATAATAAAAGTTATTTTTAACTTTACAAGTTATAGTGGTGGCTCATGTGGTTAATGGTTACAGAGATTTTTGGACCTATAATTCTTCTCTTTCTGTGGTCCTTTTGGACTGGACATCAAAGAAACATAGGCACCATCCCCCCAAACGTACCTTTTTGTGTTTTTTTTCATAACATTCTCTTACCAAAGGTTACAACTGATTGAAAAAATAGTATAAACTTTCTTATAATGGAAGATAATTACAGGATTTGGGGCTTAGAAAGAGCTTGGAGGAATAAAGTAGCCATAGTAGCAATAGCAGTTGTTGTTTTGTAGTAATAATTGTAGTAATACTAGCAGCAGTGGTAGTAGAAGTAGCAATAGCAGCAGCCGAAGTAGCAGAAATGGCATCCGTTTTTAAGCATCTACTATATCCAGAGGCTATACTGGATGCCTTACATATAGTATATTACCTCGTTTAATCTTCACAGCAGCCCTGCAAAGTAAACACATAATCCTATCTTACAGGTGAGAAACTGAGACTCAGAGAAGTAACTTGCCTAAGGACAGGCTATTAGTGAAATTTTTCCCCCTATCTGAAAATTAATACTTCAGACCAAAGCCAGTCAGATGGCTGAAGTTTAGTAAGCAAGGTCAAGGTCAGAGTTCTTTTGACTAAATCGATTTTGAGTTTCAAGCTCAGCCTCAGGCTATCAGGACCAGGTGTTTAACAGCGATGTGTTGGGGGTTCCAAGAGAAATCAGTGGGCGTAGGCACAAATCACTTCTGACAAAGAACACTCATCAATGCATTCAGTTTAGATTTTTTCAACCAGCACTGAAATAAGTTTGGGTTTTCCAAAGAGTACTTAAGTCAGAACAGATCTAAAGAATTATGCAGGCCTAAAACTTTTAGAGGAATTGGAACAACCCCAGAAATCTCTAATTGACTGTAAATTGGTGACCACAGCTAGTGAAGAAAAAGACACACTCGTCAAAGAACTCTGGCCTGAATTTAACCATACCCCAAACACCATCTGTGACACATCACTAGGCAGATGAATGGGCACTAGAACCAGCTTCCTAAGATCTCTAAGGCTTTAAGGGCCCACAAGAATATGGATTTGTGGATAGAATCAGGGATTCCTCTAGTTTGAGTTGGCAGTTTCTACATCTTCACCTTTCAACTCAATGGCATCCCGGAGGCAGGTCAGGCCTTGGCTCAGGGTGAGGGCATGTCTCCAGAAAATATAGTGGCTGCCCCCTCAAGTTGACTCAAATCAAGAAACTTTTCAGGACATGGTGAGCCCTTGTTTCCTCAAAAATGACCAGATTTAAATAAGGGGGATGCTGATGAAAACCTGCACATTCCAAAGAGAAAAAAAATCCCTACTGCCACATTTTGTCTGCCCAAGAGGGATCTTTTTAAATACATAGCAATGAAGTTCACTTGGCTGCCCCTCCTGGATTCCAGAGCTCATTCCTTTTGCACAAAGTGCATTCACTGGCAAAAAGGAGCAGTCAGGAATAAATGCTTGTACCTTGGACAGGAGTCATAGCTATGTCTCAATTCAGTGCCCTAAAGGGCGCCTCCCAGAGAGATCCAGGGTCTTGTGATGTCAACAAAGTGAATAAAACCTGCTTGAACGCTGCAAGATTTGTCTTCCCCTGAAATCCCTTAGCCCATCCACCCTTGCCACTATCCTTCTACCATTCTTCAAGGGAACATAAATTCCTAGCACACATTAGATGTTCAGTAAATGATTGGCTGGATGAGTAGATGGAAGGAAGGAAGGAATAAAGCAGGTGGGGAAGTATTTGGCACTTGTTTAGATGGGTGAGTAGATAAATCCTTCCATAAACACTTGCGTTGGTAAAACTCCTGCCTTCCTCTTGAACGTCTCTCTTGCTCACTTTTTGTGTGCCACTCCTGCAGTTCTCCACTTCCTTGCATGAGAGTGACTTGCCACATCTGCCCCTAGAAGGAGACCATACTCCCCCCAGTCTCCCACAGCCCTCTAATGAGGCAGAGCTGGTGCTCGACAGGTAACAGGTTCTGATTGGCCAATTTGGGGACACAATAGAAACAGCCATCGGGACTAACCATTGCAGGCCAGGGGCCTTGAAGGAAGAAAGGGTGTCTAAGTCTTTTCTCAATGGTGTGTTTTGGCTACAGTGTCACGGCCACAGCTGCCAGCATCGGAGCTGCCGGTGTGCCCCAGGCCGGCCTGGTGACCATGGTGATCGTGCTGAGTGCCGTGGGCCTGCCCACTGAGGATGTCACCCTGATCATTGCTGTCGACTGGCTCCTGTGAGTTGGAATAGTCACGCGCTGGGAAGGCGGGCTTCCCAGCCATGTAGAATCTGCAGTCTGTCATCATTCTCTCCTCATACTGCCTAATGAGCCATCTGTTGCTGCTGTAATTTCCCTCTGGCCAGCCCATGTGATAATGTGCTTAAAAATTAACTCCTCATAACTGCAAGCAGTGATTTTAAAAAGCCAATGATCTCTGTCAGCTCATTATACCCGTGGTAATGCTCAAGGTTAGAAACTAGGTGTGGAGCAAAATAAACATACAATGACAAGGTGAGGAAGCCGGGCAAGGCCCCAGACATTCCCCACCTCACAGGCCACCCAAGCCTTTCCCAGCTCTGGATCACCATAATAGGTTCAGAACCACCTGGTTCAAAATCAGCCTCGCTTCCCAAGCATCAGACCATCAGGGTCAGTGGCACAAACAAAAGCTTTGCAGTAAGGCTGACTTGGGTTTGAACCCCCATTCAATGTCTTCTCATTGGCTTTTGACCTTGAGTAAGTTCCTTAACCTTTCTGAGGTCCAGTTGCATTATCTGTGAGATGGGAAAGATTCTGTCTTATTTCAGTGGACTGGTGTCAGGACTCAGTGAGCTAATATGGAAGAAGTGTCTAGAACAGCGTCTGACAGGCAGTGTTCCTCAATAAAAGGCAAGTTGTATTATAACTAGAATGAACTGGACCATTCAGACCTCAACCATCAAGTCTATTTCTCTCTCACACACATGTACACACAGCTAAGGAACACAGCATAACATCATTGGTTTGTTCTGGGTAAGGGTAAGAACGTGCCTTTGGGGACCCCCAAGGTTAAAGTTAGAACGAGCTTGGTTCCCAGCTCTATCCTTGATTGATACCCACTTTGCGCATTGGTCTTCCAGCATCTGGAAGGTCTGGCTGTGTCCCTTGGCCATCAGAGGTAAGTGTAGCTCCATAGGGAGCCTTCATTCAGAACCATTCCAGGCTTCCTGGGGAGTCCAGTGCTATGTAGTTTGCCAGTGGCAGCTGAGATGGACAGAAGGGAAGCAGAGACATTGCATGTGGGTTTGAAGATGCAGTCATGTCCCAGAAGGCAGAAGCTCCTGCACCTGGAGAGCTGTGTCATGTGGGGCCCCCTCAGTAGCTAGCTGGTTCTACGAGGCCCAGCCGAGGTGGTAACTTCCTTGCAAAGGTACCCAACCATTGAGGCAAGTGCTTCAATTTTTCTTGCTAGTGGTGGTGGTGGATTTGTACTTCTCTCCTTTCCCTTGTTCTTCCTAGAATCAGTGACCTTCACTTCCAAGATAACCACAGAAGTCAAAGGTCCAATCTGATCCATGGGATAAAAAGACACTAGTTGCTCCATACTAAGGTCCAGTTCAATCCATAGCCTTGTTCTAAATACAAGCGCATCCAGAACGGACATGTGTAAGCATTATTGACCTTTTCTGTCCTGCAGGGGTAGTTTTCACAAGAATATTCATATACATAGTCCCTACCAACAATGCTCCAGCATCCTCTCATGCTCTGTACGTAGAGGATGCCTTCTCTACGTACACATCTCCTGCCTCCATCCTCTTCTTCAGGCTGTCTGAGAGTTAAGACTGACTGGGGATGCCTTAAGGAGAAAGCCATTCCCAGGCAGACATGTGTTTTCTGACCCTGTGCTCTGCGACGCCCCTGCTGGCTTGCTCACAGAGTGACCTAGTATGGCAAAGAAACAAGTACATCAGGGACACACACACACACACACACACACACACACACACACACACACACACGACACATACACAATCCACAAAACATCCAAGTTCTCTCACCTTAGCCAAAAGATAGCCTGGAAATGCCCACAAGACAGAGGTTAGGGGTGAAAAACTTAGTGAATTTTGACCCTCTCTCAGCTTCCCAAAAATACCTGTGAAGACTTCACCTTTTTTGGGGGGAAGAAAAGAGGGAGTTTATAGAGACTAGTGCTGAATTTAGGGGAGTCTCTGTGACCTATTGGGAGCACAGGCCCAGGGGAGCCTGTTTGTCAGCCTCATTCTGTCCCTTTATGGACCACCTCCTGCCCCAGGCCTGTGAGGAGAGGAGCTTCTTTCTGGTCAGCCAGCCGGGAGGACAGCACTTTCTGCATTTGCTTAACTCATAACTCTTCAGGTCCTTTCCTTGCTCCAGTGGCAAAGGAAAATGAGCTATGGGCCTCCTGTCTAACTAGCTTTTCTCCCTTCCTCAGGGACCGATTCAGGACCATGGTGAACGTCCTCGGTGATGCATATGGGACAGGCATCGTGGAGAAGCTCTCTAAGAAGGAGCTGGAGCAGATGCATGTTTCATCTGAAGTCAACTTCGTGAACCCCTTTGCTGTGGAATCCACGACACTCGATAACGAAGACTCAGACGCCAAGAAGTCCTATGTCAACGGAGGCTTTGCCGTCGACAAATCCGACACCATCTCGTTCACCCAGACCTCACAGTTCTAGAGCCCCTGACTTCAGATGACTGGGAATAATAAAGGACATCTCTTAGCAAATTCAAAGATTAAGGAAAAGAAAAACACTAATGGCCAATTGTACATTTGACCTCATATACAGACCTCCAGATTCTTTTCTATATTTGGATTCACAGCTTTCACTCTCCAAGTTCTGGTATTTGGGGTGGGGTAAGATAAAAGGAAAGCTGTATTATCTGGAGTTTTAAAATTCTCTGAGAGATAAAGTTTGAAAGTATAAAGTAGCAACTGTTGGAAGTAGGTAACATGTGAAAGAGAAGTTGCTTTCTCATGCACAGACCTCTGTTCGGGGTTTTTAAAAAAAAAATATTCTGTCACTGACTACAAATTTTTACTCAGGCTTTCTATTGGCATGGATTTCCTTTGATGTCTCACTTTATATATTATGATGCATCTAAACCATCCCCCACCCCAAGGTAACGTGCCAAATTGTCCATTTTGAATTCATCTCCAGTCAATTTCAAAGAAACGTCTTTGAAAGAAAACAGACTACACAGCTCTGCAATAACAGTTTTAAGATGGATGTCAGGTTTGGGGGGGAAACGAAAAAGGTTCCCTTTTCATTGTACTGTACTGGGACACTGGTAACTCAGTGTTCAGTATAGGGTGTGTGTGTGGGTGTGTGTGTGTGTGTGTGTGTGTGTGTGTGAGAGAGAGAGATTTTCATATAACTTGCCAGACAGAGATCAGAATTGAACTGTCAATGTGAAATAAAAAGCTCTCCTTATACTTGAATAATATGATTCCAATCCAGATCTGCTTTGGGGCTTATCAGAACTCCTCCCTCAGGAGCACTGGAATGAGAAATCATGTTGTTTGATCGTCTCATGTCTGTGTATCAGTCCCAAAGCAGAGATACATTATGGTGATATCCCGAGGTGGCATTGTCATTCATTACAACTTCCAGATTCTACCACTGGGAGGGAATCCATATCAGCTCTATGTAAGATGATATACAGAGGTGTCACTCACATAAGGCTGGATGTGTTTTTATCCAACTGGAAGGCTTCTTTCTTCAACGGTTAGTTATACCCACTTAAAAATGACAGTACTTTGCCTTTTTGTACCCATCAGAGTACAACAACAGTTGTATTTTAATACAGAGTTGATGGGTTGAACAAGCCAGCCACATTGACCAGAAAAACACTATCCCTGACCTGGATTCTTGCAGAGTAAATCCCACGATATGATACACTGGTATCAATGGCTTGGGAAAATTCCATTGTATGGCACTGTCTCCTCCAGAGAGGACTGTTCCAACTAGTAGTCTAGTAATCTTGGCCATGCTCATTGAAATCCATTGCTTGTCGTCCTTCTCCTAATTCATGAAGATAGCTTATTAAATCTGCGCTTCAGCTCCCATCATGTAAATAACGCTTAACATATATTTGTGCTTGCCTTGAGATCCAAAATACTCATGTTTCTGCAGTACTGAGCAGCCAATGTAAGCCTGTGCTTTTATATTTAAGAAACCAGAAATTGTGCCAAAGGTTGTGGAAAGGTAAATGCTCAGTATTGACCACCTGCACCTGAAATCTACAAGAGAATGATACTGAATTGGCATGTAAACATCATAAATGTGGACCAGTCATTCAGTGTTTTAAAATGCAAATAGTGGTGGTGTTTATAGGTAGTAAATCTAAATATAAATGCAGTTGAATCAATAATGTATCTTCGGCTGAATGGTTCTACCCCCTGGGCTGTTTTCTCTGATTTGAGGCACTAGCATGGGCAGCTGTTCATGAACTGCAGATCATCCTTATTTTGGCATCAGTCTGTAACCAGCCTCTTAACACACTGTGCTGTTAACTCGTGGAAGAGAACAAGGTTCTATTTCAGTCTCAATAAACATTACTGCCATTCGTTCTTCCCCGCCTTTTTCTTTATCTGTTCTTTTATCTCACTTGCTGGGATGGGTGTGGGAAGGTGGGAATGTGGTCAGTTGATTCAGATTGTACACGAATTTTTGTTTCCAAAACTGTGTTTATACCCAAGATTGAAAAAGCAGGGCTTAAGGAAAAGGAATCTAATTCTTCATGGTAATCAGTAGGGATTATAAGGCTGAAATTCACTGTCATTATGAACAGTTTACCCATACTTGATGAGTGAGATGAAAGGGAAGGTAGAGTTTGGTTAGAAATGACTGTAATGCGAGATAGTCTTCCCTCAATATGATGGTGACTTCATTTCACTGAAGGACCAATTCTGCCCTCTGAAATGTGACTGTAAACTATGAATGGCTGTATTCGGAGCTCTTTAAAGGATTGGCACGGTCCTGCCTGGAACCTGAGCCATAACAGGGTTCCGCTAGTGGAGACACTAGCTTGTGATAGACAACAAAGGAACTGACAGCTCTCTGAGCCCCACTAAGATAGCATCTTATCAAAATGCTTATAAAACTGAAAGCAACAAAGGAACAAGACAGATAAAGAAAAAAAAAAACAACCTATAGATACAGACAACAGTTCAGTGGTTACCAGAGAGCAAGGGGGAGGGAGGTATGGGGGATCATATATATGGTGATGGAAGGAGAACTGACTCTGGGTGGTGAACACACAATGTGATATATAGATGATGTATTACAGAATTGTACAACTGAAACCTATGTAATTTTACTAACCGTTGTCACCCCAATAAATTTTTTAAAAATGCTTATACCTGGCCAAACTAATTCAGAATAGTTTTCTCTTTTGGCAACATGGGATAAAAGACCCAACCACAGGACTCCTTAGAAAGAGAGGGTTGTTTGGAAGAGTTAGTGCCCCCTGAATAGGGGCCCCCATGTGATTTTGATCTTGCCCCAAGTATACTCATGTACAGAGAAACGGTGTTATCAGCTCTGGAAAGTGACTTAACAAATTTTAGTGAGCCCCCAGGGTACAAGTCCTTTTATTTCAAACACATGGCATTCTTAGAATAGTATGAGGAAACTGGGTTTGGCTTATAATCTGGCAGTGGACCAGAAGCAGTGCTGCCTTTGCAGGTGTGTTAGAATCTTCCCTTTGCAGGTGTTTGAGTGAGTGGGCACACAACTCTGGACTCTCACCAGCTTTGTGACCCTTGCCAGTAACCTAGGCCTTGGTTTAATCTGTGAAATGGTGATAAATCTTGCCCCTTGAGATTGCTGTAAGTATTAAATGAGAAAATGTATCTGATGCATTTAGCAGAGACTATCCCATAATATGTTTGATAAATGCTAACGGCCCTACACCCTCAACCCCCATTTACATGGGTAATCCATAGAGATGCAACTCAATTGCTATTCGGTGTTTTAGGACCTTTGTCACTGATACGATTAAGGATTGTAGCTCTCATCACTTGGTATCAGCCAAGGTCTTACAGCAAAATGTACATCCTACCTAGTGAGACTTAATATATTAACTTCCATTCCATGAAAGTTTCATTTAATTAGTGTAAGACAGACTATTTTCTCCTGTAAGATATCACAGGGGAACTAAATAAAGTGTTCACAGTCTTTTTTCTGTGTCTCGAGACATAGGGGTTTGAGATGAGGCTGCATACATGAAGCACAATCATGTAGCACCTCTTTGTATGTCCTGAAATTAAGAGTACAACTGACGTTCACGTCTGCAGTCTTGGCCAGTAAATCTCGTGTGGCTGTCCTCTCCATTCTGAGACTTTGTTCTGGGCCCTACCTGGGGCATTTTAATACCTGTGGTGGGAAATGTACCTCCCTACCCTGCAATCTTAGACTTTTTAAGTGAAAGTCATATAATATAAACAACAAGAAGTAAGCCTTGTTGAATTAGCTTTGGGAACAATATATTGATCCATATATATCGAATTAGGTGACTGCACCTAAGTGTATGAAGTTACTGACCATGGATGGAGATGACAGGACATTTCTCAATGGCCCAGGCTAAACAATGCCACAAAACTAAGCAAACAGTACGACCTAACCACACAATTTCTGTCCCATTTCTTCTCTCACTAGACAAAATCAGTGCCATGTGTGATTAGCAGAATGCCCCTCCAGGATTCCTAAGACACATGGTTTCATCTATAAATCTCCACCTCTAAGATATCACGTTTAAAATAAAACTTAAGTTTAAGTTTTAAGATACCACAAAGTTTAGAACAGTTATTAGTAAACCCCAAAGCTGAGATAAAATCAGTATCCCTTTTGTTACTCTGGTTAGAGGAAAGCAAAAAGGAAAGCAGTGGCCTGTTTAGAGAAGTTTAACTAATTTCTAAAAGGCACTGGGAAACAGGCTTCATAAACGCAGAACCAGGAGATTACCTGAGAAAAGCTTGCACCACAGAAGTACCGCGTCTCAGAAGATGGAGACAAAGAAACCTGGAACTAAAATACAAAATCAACCCAACTCCTGAACAATAGTATCTGGTCACACACACACGTTTTCCAGACTGTAGACAGACATATAGACTCTGGTAGCTGCAGGAAAGCTATCAGCAAGGTTTTGAGGATGTCACATTCTTATCCCTCACTTCAAGGCATTTGAAGGAAAGCAAAGAAGAGTTGTATCACCTGTGCATTTCAGAGTCAAGGTCTGACTGCCAAGGGAAAAATGAGTTTGGAGACCTGGTACTAGCCAGGACATGCTTTACCTTGTCCAGGCCCTGTTGAAAGATACGTTTTACAAGGTGACGATAAGACTGAATGAAATGAATTGAGTGATCCCAGGAGGGTAATCACAGGAGAAAAGGCACCACTCTGTCACTGCGCAGGTGCTTCACTTTATGGACACACCTTTACAAAGTACTGAAGGCATGCACATTCTAAAGATGACTGATCATCCTCCAAACATTTAAATGTAATTAAGGAGTCCTTGAGTCGTGTTTCCAAGATCATAAGTTTAGCCTGGCAAGAATAGTAAGAGGCCAGAAGAAAGCTTTGTTTGACTGAAGGACTTGGGAAGGGGGGGCAGGGCGGCGCACACACACACACACACACACACACACACACACACACACATACACACACACACGCACGCGTGCATGCACATTTTAAGAAAGGAAAAAACTGTATTAATTGTAATAATATATACCGATAACAAAAGATGAATAGAAGTTACATTTGACTTCTGCAATTATAAGAGGTGCTCAAAGTGGTTACCATCAGCGTCCAGACCCTTCTGATTACAGCGAACTACTGCTTGAGCATAGGTAACATCTCTTAAAATGTGTATACATTTTTTTGGCACCCCTGGTATATATATTTTCTTCAAAATGAATCCGAGGTTAATGAAATGTCCAGGTCTTTAGGAAACTGGGTGTGTCTGACAGGTGTCAGAGAGCCGCTACCATGAAACTAAGTTACGTTATAAATAAAAGCAATAGTGGTTAGAGGGATCCAAGGCTGATCTTCCCCCAACACTTGCTTGTCTTCCCAGCATGCCAAATTGGCTTTAATTCCCAGGGCTTACAAACTAATCCTCCATTTCCTAATTTAGCCAAAAATGTTAAGATAGACAAGAATGTGTCAACTCTACATGAAGCACACACAAACCCAAGACTCTTTTCTCAGTCAAGAGGGGCCAGTTAAGTTAGAAAAGTATGCCACCTGCAGTTGATGAGAAAATTAGCAGTACAAACAATAAGGCTGAAAGGAGACTGAGCCTGTTTTTCTGGCACTAGGGAAAAGTTTGCTTCTCTATCATTCCAGGCGCACAAACACCTACCCTATTCTTGGGCATCATAACCTTTCATAGAAATGACACTCTAAGGCAAATAAAGGTCCAGTTTCTTTAAAGATGTCGCCCTCCTCACTGCTGTAGGCACTGAATGAGGAGTTTTCTCTTTGCCAGGATGAGTGCAGGAGAGGATGGGATGTCATGACTCCGGAAGGAAAAACAGCAACAACACAGAAGAAACTCATTTTCATTTACTTGACAAATGTTGCATAACAGTTACTGTGTGGCAAGCACTGTTCTTAGCACTTAAAAAATACTAATTCATTAATCTCAACAATGTCACAAAGTAGGTACTATTATTATCCCCTTTCTATAGATGAGAAACTGGTACAAAAGGTCAGTTAACTTGCCCAAGGTCATACAACAGATGTGTAGCACAGCAATTTGGCTCCAGTGTCAATATTCTATACCAGACATCCAAAGTCAGAGAAGGCCAGGCATGCTAGTATATTAATTCTAATTCAAGTCTGAGATGGCCTAAAATTTTCAAGACAAAAAAATAGTCATTGTTAACACTCTCTACATGTCTTGCACTATACTAAATGTTTTACATGCTTAATCTCTTTTGTTCTTCTCAATACTTCCATCAGGCAGGTTTTGTTAATTTTCCAGGTGAAGAAACTGTGGCTTAGAGAGGTTAAGTAACTTGCCCAAGTTCACACAGCTGGGACTCAAACCTGATTCTAAAGTTCTTTAAAAATTCCATGCAAATGGAAACCAAAAGAAAGCAGGGTAATCAAAAACCACCCAACAAAGAAAAGTCCAGGTCCAGATGGCTTCACTGGTAAATTCTAACAAACATTTAAAGAATTAATACCAATCCCGCTCAAACTCTTCCAAAAAAATAGAAGATGAAGGAACACTTTCAAACTAATTTTACAAGGCACTGCCCTGAAACCAAAGCCAGACAAGGACATTACAAGAAACAAACAAACAAACAAACAAAACTATAGTCTAATATCCCTGATGAATACAGATGCAAAAATCCTCAACAAAATATTAGCAAACCAAATTCAAGGATACATTAAAAGGATCATACGCCATGACCAAGTGGGGTTTAACTCTGGGATACTGGATGGTTTAACATGGGGAAATAAATAAATGTGATACACCACATTAAAAAAAAAAAAAGAAGAGCGAAAATTATGTGATCATCTAAATAAATGCAGAAAAAGCATTTGACAAAACTCAACATCCTTTCATGATAAAAACTCTTAACAAATTGGGTATAGGAAGAACATTCCTCAAAATAATAAAGGCAATATATAGAGATCCAAGATGGCAGAGTAGATAAACACTGTGCCTACGTCCTTCCATGAACACATTAAAATTACACCTAAATTATAGAACAGTCAACCTGGAGAGCCATCTGAAGTCTAGCAGAACAGAAGTCCTATAACTAAAAATATAAAGAAGTCACGTGGATACTGGTAAGAGGGGCAGAGACGTGAAATGGGCCCCACGCCTGAATGTGGTGGATGAGACTCAGGAGGGATATCTTGGCCGCAGAGGGTCCCCCCAGAAGAGCGAGGGACCCCAGCCACCAACAGGTTCCCCAGCCTAGAATACTGATGCCACGAAGAGATGCCCCCACAACATCTGGCTGTGAAAAACAGTGGGAATTCAGACCCTCTGGGTGGGACAGAAGGCTTTGGGAAACCCAAACATCCTCTTAAACAGCCCGGGAACAGACTCACTCACTCGCAGGAACTCACCTTGGGCTCCAGCAGAAGGACGGTGACTCAGGGGGGTGTCAGAGGTATATGGGGGGCAGACTGAGGTGTGAGGCTTCAGTGTGAGGGCTGGAGGACAATCACCATTTTCCCTATGTGAGGTCCTCCTCCCAGACAGCTGGCAGGCAGGCGCCATCTTTCCTGTGTTGACCCTGCCCACACAGGCCAAATCTGAATCTGATTGGCCTGGTGAGCTCCACTGCTCCACCCCGCTGACTCACTGGGACCCTGCCCCACCCAACTCCCCTAACGCTGGAGGCACTTTCTCCTAAAGCAGCCAGCCCTGCCCATATTGACTGTTTCTTGAAAAACTATCAGAATCCTCAGGCCCCAGGTGGGCAGTGACTGGCCTTGGTATGCTCTGAGACTTTTGCTAAGTAGCTACAGGCTCAGCACTGGCACCAAACCAGAGTCTATATTAATCTGGTGACCACAACTCTTCTTACTCTGGTGACTCCCTAAGACCCTGTCTCACCCACCTCGCACACCTCACAAGCTTTATCAGTGGCTGAACCGCTGGCAGGTGGCAGCAGGCCTCAGGGTGTCCTGGCTTTTTGCAGAGCTACCCCAGGCCCAGTACTGGTGGCAGCCATCCTCAATTCACAGCGTGGCCTCTCCCACGTGCCTCCAAATTTAGCACAGGCAGTGAAAAACTGTGGATCGCTTTGTAGCTCCTACCAGGTAGTCCCCAGCCAGCCACAGGAAGTGGATTACCTAGGTCTGCACCACAGCCCCTCCCCAGAGGCCCCAGAACCAACATACTTGAAGGTTGGCTTCAGACCACAGCAGAGCACTGCCCAATTAGCACCACAAGTGGCACACCCAAAGGGTGGTCTTAACAGGCCTCAGAGTCCACTGGGGCAAATCTCACTCAGTGGGGTAAGCCCCCAGCACAGCAGCTTTAAGCTGTGGACGTGGCCAAACCCCAGAGCTAATCAGCCTGAGGGCCAGTCCCACCCACTGATGTACCAATAGCAATCAAGGCTCAACTATAACAGGAGGACACACAACTCACACAGGGACACTCCTGTAGCACCCAAAGCAGGGGACCAGGGAGACTATGCCAGGGCCTCACAGGGCACCTACTATGTAAGGCCACCGGACCAAGACTGGGAGACATAGGAGATCTATCTAGTACATAGAAACAAACACAGACAGGTAGCCAAAATGATGAAACAAAGAAATATGTCCCAAATGAAAGAACAGGAAAAAACTCCAGAAAAAAGAACTAAATAAAATAGAGGCAAGCAACCTACCAGAGACAGAGTTCAAAAAAATGGTTATAAGGATGCTCAAGAAGTTAGTGAGAATTTCAACAAAGCGATAGCAAGCATTAAAAGAACATAGAAACCATAAAAAAGAACCAGTCAGAAGTGAAGAATACAATACCTGAAATAAAGAATGCACTAGAAGGCATCACCAGCAGACTAGATGAAGCAGATGATCAGAATCAGCGATTTGGAAGACAATGTAGCAGAAAACCACTAATTGGAACAGCAACAGGAACAAAAAGTAAGAAAATGTGGATAATATAAGAGACCTCTGGGACAACATCAAGCATAACAATCTTTACATCATAGGGGTATCAGAAGGAGAAGAGAGAAAGCAAGGGATAGAGAAACTATTTGAAAAAATAATGACTGAAAACTTTCCTAA
>NW_017731445.1:448929-451081 GCF_001890085.2 Hipposideros armiger | reverse complement strand
ACACACACACACACACACACACACACACACACACACACACGGTTAAAGTAAGTTGCCTGGTGATTTCTTCCCAACCCTGATGCTTAATGAGTACCTTTCTTCACCATGACCCTCCCACTCCACCCAGGCTCTATTACCCTAATTTCCAGACTTCTTCAATGGCTCTGTAATAGTCTCCCTGCTGCCAGCCTCTACCCACTCTCAAACCACCTGAACAAGATCATCAGCTTAATAGTCTGCTTTCCCATCCCCAAACTCTAATCGTTTCTTATTGTCTACAGCACAAAGTCTAAAACACCAGGCCCAATATTTAAGATGCTTGAGAATGTATCCCAAGAGAATATTTCCTTCTTTTCTATGCACATATCCTTCATTAGAATCCAATTTTTTCACTTCTCCCAGAGCTCTTCTCCACCTGGTCCTCCTTAATGTCAAAAATAAATTTTTGGCCCTCTTCCCCAACACGCCATTATTTCTTACCTCATGGAACCTAGAAAAGTAACAGTATCTTGTGTTACATAATCAGATATTGCCTTATATTATTTAGTCAACATGAGACTTGATTATAACAATGATATGGAGGGGGTGGAGTTACACTCTCCATTTTACCCCAGTCCCCATCACTCACCATTATTTCAAAGCCCACTACTACCAACAGTCACAAATCCTGCCTGGTCCTGAAAGCATTTGAGTTTGCAATACCTTTTGATAGGCACACTTGAAACATCTCATTGCCCTAATAAGTCTGGAGACTCCAGGAGGGCACTGGCTATACCTTTCTTTAGCATAATTTGTCCCTCCCACATGGCCTTGTATAAGACTGAGTACATAGTAAGAGCTAATAAATACAAGTTGAGTGATTCCATGCAAAGTTATAGAATCAATTTAATTATTTGGCGACTGGGAGACCACGTGACTCAGTGAACAATGAATGTCATCATTCACTTGTGTTGAACTTCCCTTATGCAATAATAAGTGAGCTTTCATGAGGATGAGCTCTCACCATGAATCCAGCACTTCCAACCATGGCACCTATTACATATAGTCTGTTCCGGGAAGTCATCCCACTAAAATAGGTGTGATATTTATCTCAGTTCAAGATACCAATTTGAGTGTCAGATCCTGGAGGAAAAGGAATAGGGATATTTATTTTGGGGTGGGGGGTGGCTTCATAGAAATGCCATTTACAGACATAAAATTCCAATGACAGGAAATAAGAGCAGAAAGTACCTCTTGTTAGCCTAAACAAGAAGCGGTTAACCTCATTCCAACTTCTGTCAAGAGACCTTAGTTACCCTGTCACTCCACTGAAATGCTCTGAGTTCATCTGTTTCAAACCCTTTAGGTTGAATTATGCAGCATGCACCAGCCTCAGCGACAATCAGGTGACAACCAAGGGCTGGCAGAAAGTGATAGAAAGAACACAAGGTTTGGAGACAAGACAAAACAGGGTTTGGAAATTGCCTCTGATACGCATTAGTTTTTCTGAGCCTCAGTGTCCTTAGCAAAAAATGGTGGGGGAGGAGGGATGTTTTCCTCCAATGATTAAATGAGATGAGAATAATAACAGCTAATACTTACTGAGTGCTTATTTTTTACCAGGCACCAATTTCAAGTGCTTTAAATGTGTTGATTCATCTATTTACAACAATATTATGAAATAGATACTACTACTGCCTCAATTTCACACAGAAGGGACACTGAGACACAAGGAGGTGAAGTTATTTGCCCAAGTCACTCAGCCAGTAAATGGCAGAACCAGGGTTCAGATACAGGTGCTGTCACTCCTGAGCCCTCAGTCTTCACACCTACACGATAACCCCCATGAAGCACTTGATACACCGCCTGACAAACGGAGGCACTAAACAAAGAATAGAAAAATGAGAGAAAGGGGGGAGCCGGAAGAAGGAAAAAGACCTTTACTCCATTTCTTTATTGGGATTCCAGTCTCCCAAGGTTAGGCAGTAAGGTCTTTAAACACCGGTAGCTCTCTCAAGCCCCTCAACATCGCCCTTGTCTTGGCCTCCTCTGTGGAAGAACCTAGAATAAATTGCCCCCCACACACATACCCAGGCTAAGCAGAAACATACAGTAACTGTACCTTGGCTGGTTCGAAAGCATCCCCAACCATTTGTAAACCAAAGGTTCAAGA
>NW_017731445.1:442073-446004 GCF_001890085.2 Hipposideros armiger | reverse complement strand
CAGATTTACCGAGAAAAGCAAGTTGGCAGTCTTTTCCTGGAAGATTTATCAGGTTATGCCTCTAAGTACCAGCTTCTTCTAGTTTATGTAAAATATAAGTTGATTTTGAAAGAAAGAGGGAGGAAGGAAGTGGAGGAGGGAGGAAAGAAAAAAAGAAGAACTTTTCAAGAGCATATCCACGGCCAACAAAGAGGAACACCTGAAAAGACATCTTGACATTTTTATTAGAATTCTTAAAAGTACTTTCCAAATGAAAAAGCACCTTCTATTCAACTACTGTTATTTTCTATTTCAAGCTCAAAACAAACACACAAACTAAAACACAAATTTTCCAGCTTTACAGGAAAATATGAGCCCCAAACAATGAACACTTTAATCAATGACTCTTACCTGGGTACAAAAGACTGAGTACAGGGTGTGATTTAAAGAGGATTAGACACCCTCAACCTGATACACACAACAAAAATGGTTGTTCATTTCTCTAAGGATATGTCAGTTGACTCGATGAGGGAGTTCTTCATGATGCTCCTCCACTTTTCATTCCATTTCCCCTCGGAAATTTGAAACTTCACATACGGCATGTGAGACAGAAAAAGAGCAAACCAATCAACACAACCATGGAGAAGAACATGATTTCATGCTGTCCTAATCTTGGCACGTCTCTCCACCTTGGGAGCACTTGGTTTCTGAGCCCCTTCTCCATTCCCAGTGAAGACTGAGGCAATATTCGTTAGCATGACAAAGCAGCTGTGTGGCCCTGGGCAAGTTACCTGACCTCTTTGTATAAATGGGGGATGGTAATAAGCCGAGTATCCACCTCGGGGTAGGGTGTTATTGTGAGGAGTTAGAACAGTCCTTGGCACATAGTAAATGAACAGAAACTACCAGGACAGAAACTACTGAGCTAAACTCTTAAACATGCCCCCAATCAATTCTATTCTATGGAGCAATTATTTTTGAGCATGGAGAGGATCTATAGGATTGGAGGGTGTTCCAAGTCCCCCACCCTNCAACTTGGGCCAGTGAAGCAATGTCCTCCACAACTAGACTGAAGAACAAAACGACAGCAACTTGTCTGTTCCCCTTCCCCCAATTCCCCAGTGCTATTCCCATACCCCAATTCCCCAATAAAAATACTTTTAAAAAAAATAGGGTAATTGAATGGATAAAAAAACAAAACCCTTATATATGCTGCCTACAAGAGACTCACTTCAGATTGAAAGGCACACAGACAGAAAAGTAAAGGGATGGAAAAAGATATTTCATGAAAATGGGAATGAAAAAAACAAAAAGTTGGGGTAGCAATACTTATACCAAACAAAATAGACTTTAACACAAAGGCTATAACAAGAGACAAAGAAGGACCCAGTAATCCCACTCCTGGGTATTTATCTGAAGAAACCCCAAACGCTACTTTGAGGGGACATGTGCATCCATAAGTTCATTGCAGCATTGTTTACAATGGCCAAGATGTGGAGGCAGCCTGTGTGTCTGTCAATGGAAGAATGGATAAAGAGGGGGTGGTACATATATACAATGGAATATTGTTCAGCCATGGAAGGGAATGGGTTCTTGCCACCTGCAGTGCATTGATGGACCTGGAGGGTATTGTGCTGAGTGGAGTATGCCAGACAGAGAAAGACAGATGCAATGTGATTTTGCCTGTGTGTGGAATCTAAAGAACAAAATAAACAAACAAAACAGGAAAACAAACTCATAGATACAGAGAACATTTTGATGGTTGCCAGATGGGAGGAGTGTTACAGGGATGGGTGAAAAATGGGAAAGGGATTAAGAAGTACAACTTGGTTGTTACACAGTAGTCATGGGGATGTAGGGTATAGCATAAAGAATATGGTCAATAATATTATAATAACTATATATGGTGTCAGATAGGTAGAAGATTTATTGGGGTGATAGATAGGAGGGGTTGGGGGACCAGTGAAAATGGTTAAGGGATTAAGAAGTACAAATTGGTAGTTACAAAATAGTCATGGGGATGTAAAGCAAAGAATAGGGGATATAGTCAACAATATGGTAATAACTATGTGTAGTGCCAGGTGCATAGTAGACTAGTCAGGGGGATCACCTCTTAAATTATATAAATGTCTAATCACTATGTTGTACACCTGAAATTAATATAAAATAATACTGAGTTTAAACTGTAATTGAAAAATTTTAAAACGGGGGGAAAAGGTGAAGGGGAATAAAAGGTCCAAATTTCTAGGTATAAAACAAATAAGTCATGGGGATGTAATGTACAGCACGGGGAATATAGTCAATAATATTGTGATAGCGTGGTACAGTGTCAGATGGTTGTTGGATTTATCATGGTGATCACTTCCTTAGGGTTATAAATGTTGAATAACTATGGTGTACCCCTGAAACTAATATAATATTGTAGGGTAGCTATATTTTAATTTAAAAATCATTAAAAAATAAAACAAAGAAAAGAGAAATAAGAAACTTTAAAATAAAATTTAAAAGGCGCTATATGACAAGACCACAGGTAATATCATACTCAATGGTTAAAAGTTGAAAGCTTTTCCTCTAAGACCAGGAATAATATAAGCTCCAAGGTAAACCAATGCCCTGCTTGTGAAATCCAATAGGCATTTTCTCAGTCATTAACTTTTACTGTTTTGCAATATTTGTCACTGTTAATGAGCTCTTTTCTACTGAGTTCTCTTCCCTTGGCTTCTAAGACACTACAGGGTTCTGTCCTGATCCTCTTACTAAGCCTGTTCTTCAATAACCTGTGTAGCCCCCTCCCCTCTCCGCTCTCTTCCTGTGAGCCTCAGCTCTGCCCAGTGCTCGGCCTGTGCCAAACACACAGCGGTCCCACAAATATGGACAAGCTCCATTTCCTTCTGGTCTCTCTCTCTTTACAACATTCTCCACCAGAAATTCACCCATTATTATAGCTTCAAATGCCACCTTTATCCAGATGATTAACAAAAATGTGTATCCACAAAATCTATAGCCGCCCTTGGTTTCTCCTGTCCTGACCTCCCAGCCAAACTTCAGACCCACATTTCTAACTTCTATTGGACATTTCCCTTTGATCTTTGCACCGTCATTTTGAACTGAACTTATCCAAAGTCAAACTTGTAAATTTCTTCTGTGTTCTTTCTTCCCTACATTGGGTATTGTGTTTTCAAAATCACCATTATTTCTACGGCAACCTATGATTATAACAATTTCCTTGACCCTCTTTGACCCCAAGAAGTTGGAGGTGGTCAGGCAGGTCTACAGAGGTTCAGTCATTTATCTGAATCCCTGCACTTGGGTGGAAGCCCCTGAGTGACAGTGCTGCCTCTTTGTGAAATGGGCAGTTCCTGACTTAGCCTCAGTTCTGACATGAATAACTGGACGTGGTACATTCCTGAATGTTCTCTTCCCATGTAATTCTTAAACAAATAATGTGTACTTTGATACTCCTCAATTCTCTTTACAACAATGAAACCTTCAAAAGCAGAACAAGATTCAGAGAACAGCAACAAACAAACCTAAATCCAAGAGGAGGCTTCCATTGCCTCTGAGCACCCACCCCGCCTCACAGCACCCCAACCCCCAGTAATCCTGAGTGTTCCCTACTCTGGCCCTACTGCCAAAAAGACACCATTAAAAAAGAAAAAAAATCCCTGCCCAAAAGGTTGTATGTGGCCTCCTGTTTTGTTCCCTTAGTCCTGAGATCGATCATGTTACCTCGTGGCATGAAGAATGTGAATCTACAAAGTGAAGGACATCTGCAGAGCAATTATTCTCTCAATCAATACTTCATTCCTGATGATTAAATACTTCACCTTTATTTTGCAGCTCAGCCCAGGCCTTCTGACTTAACTGTTTCTTCCCTAAAGGAGCCAGACTCCCGCTCCCCTCAACACACACACACACACACACACACACACACACACACACACACACACAC
>NW_017731445.1:438666-439536 GCF_001890085.2 Hipposideros armiger | reverse complement strand
AGAAGCTTTGACAAACCTAGCCATTCTGCAAAGGACCCATCTGCACCAAGGAAAAGCTTGTGTCCTAGGCATGACTCTCTGCTGAGTCTCCTAGTTCTGAAGGTGAAACTAATCAAAGGCTCTTTCTTCTGATGAACCAAATACAGTAAAACCTTAGATTGCAAATAACTTGGTTTGCGAGTGTTTTGCAAGACGAGGGAACATTTCTAATACATTTTAACTTGGTAAATGAGCGATGGCTTGCAATAGGAGTAGTTTGTTTCTGGAACGAATTATGCTCGCAAACCAAGGTATTACTGTAATTATTGCTGCCCCTAGACCCAGTGTGAAGGAGCGAGAGGGAGCGGACCCCAGGAGCCCAAGGGCTGCAGCTCTTCTCATTTTCAGCCAAGCTCCCAGTACAGGGGAAGAAAGGAGGGGGTGCTCTCCAAGACCTGCACGTCCCCAAGGAGTGCTAGGATGGGTCCCTATTCAGAGAAGGACAGCTGTCCCATTAGGTGGTGCTAGCAGATTCATCGGTCACACACAGACTAGAGGGCATGTCCTTTCCTTGGGTTGCCTTTAGAGAGGCCAGAGTGCTCTAACGGAACTGAGTAGAGCCATGGTTATTACTAAGAGTGGCCAGGCATTCGGGCGCTGGGCTGAACTTGCACACATAATTCATCCATCCTCTTTAAAACCAACCACATTTTCTTTATGTTAAATTTATCATGTACACTCTAATTTTTTAAATCCTATGTATAATTCAGAGTCTGTAGGCTTCAGCTAACTTGGGGTCAGTCAGGTGACCATAGGGAAATGGCCTCACTGGATGGTGGCTTTTGCTTAGAGGTCCCAGGCTCCATGAGGGAGAGTTTCCCAAGAACCTCT
>NW_017731445.1:415950-432656 GCF_001890085.2 Hipposideros armiger | reverse complement strand
AGTTTACTTCAGAGATAGAATCTTCCTGTAACAAAAACAAATACAGCAGTTGCAGTGCTCGTAATGTAGATCAATGATAGCAAGATGTGTAGTTTTGCATTTAAGAGCTCTGTGAATCCCGTATATGCCATATATGTGGGGTTTGCTATAAATGTGAACCTACCTATCTACCTACCTGCCTACCTTCCTTCCTCTCTCCCTCCCTTCCTTCCTTTTTCCCTCCTTCCCTCCCTCCCTGTTCCTTCCTTTTTATATTTTGAAGGATTTTCTTACTTGAAAAGACTGGGAATTAACAAAGCAAAGCCAAGGCTTTGCCTAGAGGAAGTAAAGTAATTCAATACCCCTGTGGTTAGGGTAATCATTATTCATTTATAAGTGTCATCCTATAAATTAGGATATGACCAGTTCAACTACATGGCATCATGTGAAACCCAACCACTGGGGGCACTGTTGACCTTTCATTTGAATTCTTTTGAAATGGTGACAGGTAGCTTAGCTAATGGCTGTAGACCAAGTACTGGGTGTTATCTATCGAGGCATTAGAAACACTCCCCATACCCCCATAAAAGTCAAACAGCCAAAACACCTTATTAACTTTGAGGGGGAAGTGAAGACACGGAATATATAAAATGGGGTTGCTTTAACCAAGCTGTTACAATTGTTAGCATTATGAAGGTTCAGGCATGAGGAAGACTCCATTCTTGTTCTAACTAACCTGGGAACTTAAAAAATTGTTTGAACTTTTCAGTCCTGTGTCAATGCCTGGATACCCATCTGGGCCTCCAGATAACTTTTTAATTAACTCCCTGAAGGACTCACGTATACATCCACCTGACGTCTAGAACACCAGACTTGACCAGATCTCCTGGTACCCATCTTCCATACCACCTGGCATCCATCATCCTGACTCCCAGCCATCTGATAACCGTCCTGGACCAATCCTAGGGCTATGACTACAGGACTGACTATTCTTAAGAACATACTTTTTACCATAAGAATTTTTACTTTTCTCTCTTCTTTGGAACACTGGGAGTTTTGCCTGACTGTGTTTCCAGGTTGCAAACTCTAAGACCCTTGAATAAATCTCTATCATTTATTTCTAGTAAAACCTCCAGACTCTCTTTGAGTTCATTCGACAACTTTTAGGAAAGTTTTCTTCCATACTATGGCCTTACACAGATCACACACACTTCCCCGGATTCTGCCTTGGACTAGGGTTCCCATGCTTAATGGGAAGGAGTGTGCTTTGGCCCAGTTACACTGTCTTCTCCAAGCCCTTTGAAAGGACCATGCTCCCTCTCACTGCAGGACCTCCTCTTGGTGCATACTGTGCTCCAAATTGGCTGCTACTCATTGCTCAGATCACAGCTCCACGGTCTCTTCCTCAGGGAAGCCTGCCCTGACTCCCAACAAAGTCAAGTACCCCTTTTCATAATACACTCTCAGGACACCATGTACCCTCCTTGGTAAGTGTCACAATTTTACATTTAATTCTGTGGTTACGTCATTAATGTCTATCTTCCCCACTAACCTGTAAGTCCCAGTTCCCTTACTATTTTGTCAGCAAAGATCTAGTTTACCAGAAGCCCTAACCTTGTTTAGGTGTTGCCGAGCTCTCTGGGACGCCAGAAGACCGCACACACTTTCGTGGATCTTCTTCCATGTGGACTGACAGCCAGGGTGGAACCTGCTCAGCACATTAAACAGGATAGAGCATTATGTAGCTAATAAAAACAACATTTGGAGGACCTAACAACATCGGTTGATGTTTATGACAATAGTGAGAAAAAAGCAGCAATATGAAAAAGAGCATACATAATGTGGTTTCAATGTCTTTATTAAACTTACACATAGGAAAATTACAGGGAATAAATATAACCAAGATGTTAACAATAGTTTGTGCTTGTGTGTGTGGCTATGATTCCTTTCTTCTTTGTACTTTACTGTGTATTTTAGCTATTTCACTAAAGAACAAATCCTGCTTTTACACTTAAAAATTTAATCCAGGGCCGGCTGAGTGGCGCGTTGGTTAAGAGCTGGCTTGGGATGCCAGAGGGCCCCAGTTCGGATCCCACATATGAGGGCCAGTGACACTGCCCTCTACAGCTAAGATGCTGAACAACAGCTCAACCTGGAGCTGGGCTGCCCATGAGTCACCAGTGACAGCATAGGCTGCAGCCCCTGCTGCAGTGGGTTGCCATGGCTACTGTGTATAGCCAGCAGCCAGCGTGAGGGGCCAGCAGCCAGTGTGAGTGGCCAGCAGCCGCCATGAGTGGCCGTCCAGAAGCCAGCAACTGATCTGCCTCGCCCGGGAAGAGCGCAATGATGGTGCCAACTTGGGCCAGTGAAGCAACATCCTCTACAACTAGACTGAAGAACAAAAGGACAGCAACTTGTCTGTTCCCCTTCCCCAATTCCCCAGCGCTGTTCCCATCCCCCAATTCCCCAATAAAAAATCTTAAAAAAAATGTAATCCAAAAATTTTTAATACAAAATTTAATCCCAATTATTTTCTACCATAAGTATTTTATTTTATATCTCATTTACTTTAGGTCAACCAGACACAAACTTAACTACAGGTCTTACAGCATCTTCAGTTCCTCAAACATGAAGCATTTTCTCCCTCCACAGGCATATGCCAACACTGCTCCCTCTGCCTCAAATGCTGCAACCTCCAACCCCATTCTCCACTCATGTTAACTTCTACCCACCCTCCAGAGCTCAGTTCAATAATTTTTTTAAACATCGTGAACAGGCTTTATTTGTCACCATGAGAAGACTGAATTTTAAATGGATTGTTGGACTAGGAGCTCATATCCATCCGCTCGCTCAGCTTTAGCACCCGTCTCATCCCCAGTCGCTTGTACAGAACTGCTACCTTCACCATGAACTTCCATGACTTTTCCCAATTCAAACTTGGGCTTCTTCAGCATTTTGACTTTTCTAACAAAGACATCATGGGGCAGATAGATTGGCAAGCCTTTTCTATGTCTTTTCCAATGCTATCTGGAATCAATTTATTGACCACTTCGTTCAAGTCATTTGTCTGCACCTCTTGGGGCATGATTTCCATCATCTTCTTCTGAATTTGGTGGACCTGTTGATGCTAAGCATAAGTGGTCTTCCAAATCTGATCGTTGTGTTTTTTAGTGAAACCAACACAGAACAGATGGAGCAAATAACTATCTGCAGTTTTGACATCAACATGAGTTTCAGTCACGGTCTGCCATTTTTTGACCATGGAGCACATTTCGTTACAGGTAAGATCCATGCCACGGAAACCAGTCAGGCAGTTTTTGCCCTGAACATCTTCAGTAATTAACTTGAATTTTCTAAATGCAACTTCATCATTCTGCAGATCACCTAGGCTCACTCCAAAAACACAACCCTTGAGATACAATTTAGGTCTCCTGACTTCTTATAACAAATGTTTTCCCAATATTTCTTATATTGAACATAGCTGGTGCTTTCACATAATACCAATCTTTCTTAGAAAATGGGTCAATCACTTTTTTCTTGGCTCCCTTCTTGGCACCTTTGGTAGAGTGCTTTTTTTTGCCAGCTGCCATGGTGCTGCTCAAAAGGTCAGCTTAATTGATTACCCAGGAAAATCCTTCCTGATTCTCCTCCTATAGAGGAGGTCAGCTTCCCTGTTTTATGCATTTGGAATCCATTTACTCCTTATTTATAGTGCTTCCCCAGTGGACATTTTGTCATTATTTGATTAATGTCGGTCTCTACTCCTGGACTGAAATTGGGACTAAAACTCTTGGGTTAATAGTTCCTCCCAGGGCCTTGTAGATATTGAATACCACAATATGTGTTTAATAAATATTGCTTGAGTGATTGAATTCATCCTTTATTTGATGAATTCATTCATTCATTTTCGTGAGGGGAGTGGGTACCAATTTCTAAAGTCTGAGGCAGAATTTGCAATTTGATTATGAAAAGCACAGATATTGTTTTCTTAAAATGCCTAGAGGATTTTAGCAATTTGGATAAAATCGTTCTCTTTAATACATGTGCAACAAACTAGAAATGACAGGAACATTTGGGAATCAATCAGTCATTATCATGGCCACCACACCAATGAGCCTCTCCCGGTGTAGCTGCCCTTCTGCTTAGTTTGAGACTCACATCCAGGCCATCCATCCTGCTCTTCCTGTAGCAAGCTTGTACTGCTGATTTCCAGGGAGACAAGACCAAGGGTATGACTGGATCTACACAAATCCATTACCAACCCAGGAAAACTCAGCAAATGAAAGCACCGCCTAAAGCGCTGCCCATGTTTGCAAAGGCCAGGAACATTATTTTTATACTCCTCTAAGAATTTTTAAGAGGAAGGCACAGAAATATTTTGAAGCTATAAATTAAGTTAGCATCTAAAAGGAGCCACCAGCTGAACACTGTAAATGTTTTTTCACAGGTCTTGAGTAATCAGTACCAAAACAATTCCTACATTTGTTACTATTATTATTATATCCAATCAATGTTACATTTGAAGATCTCTGAGAATGAAGAGTTAACAGACAGGAGCAATGCTGTGCCTTTATTACAGCCTTCTCCTCATGCAGGGGAAGAGCAAGGATGTGTGCGGAAGGGATGTGACACTATCCAGATGATGGAGATAGGAAACAGGCTCGAGAGTATTCCTCCCTCCCCTTTGGGACTACCATTTTCTTACCCTACTAGTTAAAAGGTTTTTTACTTCCTCCATTAAACTTTGGGCTGTTACTCCAAAATTTGTCTCCCAATTCATCTGGGCAACTTTGGCCCTTATTGATTTCAGTATTAAGCTAGCAAAAATTCAGTACACTTCTCTGATCTGGGCATAGGGAGAGTGGTCCCAATGGTGCTGACATGAGTGAGGCTGGGGCAAAGTACTTGGTAGCAGCTAGTATTTGATCAAGCTGAAGTTGACAGGGAATGAATTCGTCCACAAGGATACAAAGGGATGTCCTTCATTCAGAAAAGCTGTCTTCAAAATGTTATTTTCAGTGCCACTTTCCTGGTTTGCCCAGGACAAAGATGTTTCCCAGAATGCAGGACTTTCAGAGCTAAAACCAGGACAGTCCTGGGCCAACCAGATGGCCTTTCTGTGACTATGTTATTCTTTGTCACTGTTGGTCACGCCCTTATTTATAAAATCATAGTCCAATTAATCCCAAAGTTATTATATTTGAGCACATAGAATTTGCTGACTCATCAGAGATAGCTGATTCAGCTGTGCTTATTCCTGTGCCTGAACTTGCAAAAGCTCCCCACGGCCTTCCAACAAAGCCCAAACATTTTAGCTTGGCTTGCACGGTCCCCTCTCAGACCCTCAGCATTGGCACCCACCATTCCCCTAAGCTGGCCAAACTTCTAGAAGCTGACAGTGCCCTTTAATTTCTTGCCTCCCTTCCATTAATCTACCATAATCCAAGCCCCTTCCTCCAGGCCCATATGCAAATACCTCTCCTCCGTAAAACATTCCAGAAGTGCCTTCCTTATCCTTTATTCTCCGAAAGTATTTGGTCTGTACTATTCTCAAAGTCCTGCCTTGTACAAAGTTATCTGTGTACATGTTTTTTACATCCTCTGTTGGGTTGCAAGTTCTGAGATCAAAAGAAACGTCTTAAATGTTAACATTTCCATTATAGGCCTAGCAGATTAACTATCAACCCTGCTTTTCCTCTGAGGCACTATTTTTTTTTTCTTGTAGTCAGCAAATATTTATTGAATGTCTACTAAGCACCATGAACTGGTAACTGATTCTTCACATGTCTTTTTTTTAAACTGAGATTAATTGATGAGGCACTGTTTGTTTTTTTTAAGGTTTTTTTATTATTATTATTTTATTGGGGAACAGTATGTTTTTCCAGGACCCATCAGCTCCAAGTCAAGTAGTTGTTTCAAACTAGTTGTGGAGGGCGCAACACAGTGGCCCATATGGGGATAGAACTGGCAACCTTGCTATTATGAGCCTGTGCTCTATCCACCTGAGCTAGCCGGCCGCCCCAATGAGGCACTCTTTTAACTGCAGAGATTCTACACTCCCCTATTCAGGCCCAGTTCCAATCCCAAGGATTTTTACTCAATATATATGAGACAACTCTTTATTGAGCCAGAGTTCAGAATCAAAGGATTGCTGCATAAAGATACTGGTGAAAGACTGGCTGAGTGAATGCATAAACCATCTAACAAATTTATTTTAAAAGGAATAAGGCTTTCCTTCCTAGATCTCCCTCCTGCTGGAAATAACCTCCTCTTGCCCTGTCTTTCCCTCACATTTGAATTCTACTTCTGTCAAGCACATACCACAGTCCATTTCATATTAATAGGGTATGCCTGCCTCTCTGTCTAGCATGTGAGCCACTGGAAAACAAGGACATATCACCATCATGTACACTGTACATAATAGGTGCTCAATAAATGTATACTCAATTCAATCCCTCGGAAAAGCTTGCTATGCTGATTATAAGGAGTTTGGGCGATGTATCAAAACAAGGCACATGGACAAATGCCGTGGGTTTTCTCCAGTTCTGGCAGCAGAGAAGCACTTTGTGGCTGTCAGAGGATGGATCTTTGATCAGTACACTCATTTTACAGCTGAGGAAACTAAAGTCTAAAAGTCCAAATATTTGTGTGAGATCACATATCACTTAGAGATAGATGAGCACTAGAGTTCAAATCTCCTGACTACCACTCATTGAAGGTTCTTCCCCCTCTCCATTTAAAATCAATTCTCTCTAGGTCTTCACATCCGGGGTAACCCCTCCTGCTTTGTTCCAGGCTGGTAGAAAGAGGATAAGCCACCGTGGGTGGAGGCCAGGTGTCAATGTGTCTCTGACCACTTGTCTCTGGATGTCAAGGCCAATTTTAAAAAATGTATGTTATATTGATTTCTTCCAATAAAGTAACTAATCAAGAACTCACCATTCTTTAATAGATTTTATTAGAATATTTTATTTGGTTTCCTCAAGTTGATTATTAAACATTTTAATATAAAAGTATTCTATCATTTCTGAAAAACACTAAGAATGCACTGTCACTTTCTTAGTCTACCTCAAACTTAATATAATTCCTATTATAATTTCAGGGCCACTTTTGTTCTGAGATATTTACTATGAGCCCCTTTGTAAGCAATTGCATTATTTTGATATAGGGATTTCTCTTATTCTCATCACCAACAATGCAGAATAAAGCAAACTGGCATATTCATCATTCAAAACAACTATCTTACTAATATCTTTGGTGCTACTTCCCTGGAGTTGAGGTGACCAACTGTCCTGGCTTGCCTGGGACTAAGGGTTTTCTCAGAATGCAAGACTGTCAGGGTTAAAATCGAGACAGTCCTGGGCAAACCAGATGGTTAGTAACGTTACTAAAGAGTACAGTTAGGAAAATAAAAGTTCCTGCTCTCCATCTCTGGCCTGCCCTCCAGACATACACAATCATTGTTTTTTAAATTTGTAACAATAATATAAACAAATCAAGAAACCAAGTCTAGAAAAAGAGAAAGGAGATATACCCATATACTGTTAATGTTTGTCTTTGTCTGACAGGACTATGGGTGATTTTTTTCTCACTCCTTTTTGTTTTTGTGTAATTTCCAAAATTTCTATAGCGAGCACTTTGATACTGGTGAAATCAAAAGCTTGCATTTTAAAATTTATAACAGCTAAAGGTGGATAGACAAATAGTATCTATACCAAGTTAGCTGTCTGTCCCATTTTCAACGAACATCCTGAGATATGTTTTCCAGGGGCAAGAGAAAAGGCCCAACTCTTACTTGGAGGAAGAATTTTAAAGGAATCATAATTTTTCATATCAAGGTGTCACCTGATAAGCTGAATATTTCTAAGGAAGCAAAACTGATGAAGTGACCCAGCTGTAGTCCTGCCAGACCACAGGGCAGTAAAGAGATAGGCACTTGCCACTGACCTTTCTCTGAGACGAAGCTGACCCATAAGAGGGCTGGGAGATCTGGAGGGCTGGGAGGTGGCAAATGAAGTTTCTGGGTGGAAGTCAGCATCCCCTCGGTGACCGTAACTGGGCGAGCACTTCCCAAACTTCCTTGAACCTAAAGGTGATGGTGACTCATTCCTTAAAACAATCCGTTCGTCTGGCTCTTTGATAACCTGAGTGATAATGTGCAATATTTTTTAGTTGTAGTTTTGCTTTTGCTTGCTTAATTTAGAGCTGGGGTAGGATGGGACAAGGAAGAGAACTGGGGCCAAGATGATACAATACCTGCCCCGAGGATCTCCTGCAATAAAAGAGGGCAGGAGTAGAGAAGACTAGAGACAAAATGCTCAGGAGTCAAGGTCAAGGAAAGATAACCAGAATTCTGTACATTTGGCATGCATTAACTAGCCAAAATAAACTCATGCTCTGAACTTTGATTTGTGAGAACTGGGGATTATTGGGTTTGGGAAAGATGTAATTTTTTAATGAAATACTTAAATACTATGGCATAACAAGCACAGTATACTCCATTTTCTTTGCATACATCTATTTTTCATGTTGTAACATAAAACTTTGTCCCTTCACCTTGACAAACCAATCAAACTTCAAGAATAAGCGATTTATTATCTCTATGTATAAAGGTATTCAAAAAAGCAGTGAAAATTCTACTGATAAAGTAGCTAGTAGGCCTACATACACCCTCATTAGTGATTCACCCTACAAATGAAAAAAGCTTATATGAAGGCAACAAACCAATTAAAGCAAAGCAAAGCAGACAGTGCAGCCCGGGCACCTCTTAAACTCTAGTTAAACTACAGCAATTCATTCCATAAGGAACACTAGTTAGAAATATGCTTTTCACCACTCACTGGAGAAAGCACAATAATAGACATTAGATAGCTGGAAATCAATCATTTTACAAATGCTACTTCTAAAATTACCTTTACGTTAGCTGCACAGATGTCAAGAGAAGAAGCTAGAAGGAAGAAGAACAGGTGTTTTAATGACTCATTGTTACCAACCCTAAAACTGCTGTTACATTTATTCCACAGCAGTGTAAAAATATTACACAATGAATGAATTATTAAAGAGCTTAAATGTTCCCTTGTGAATTGCACTATCACTTTTAAGCCTCCCTTGAGTTGCAGCAATTCTAGCTATGAGTTTTTCTGTCCTCTTGAGGTCAACAATGAGGTTACATTATTAATGACAAAAATATGGGAAGGGTCAAAGAGAATCTAAAATAATATAATAAGTTCAGTAAACCTCAAGCAGCCTGGAAAACTCATATTTGCCCGGGTGCCCACAGCCAAAAGAAAGCATGTAGCTCTAATATAAAATTCATATACTCTTCCTCTTCTGCCATTCCCTTTATATTTAGTTACCGTGAAATCCTATTTATGCAGAAACTCTTGAGTACACTTGTCCAAGGTAAACATGAATGTTAGAGACAATTAATATGGAAGAACTTGGAGAAATATAATGCAGCAAAAATATATATCATGGGGCCGGCTGAGTGGTATGTTGGTTAAGAGCTGGCTTGGGATGCCAGAGGACCCCAGTTCGGATCCCACATATGAGGGCCAGTGACACTGCCCTCCACAGGTAAGATGCTGAACAACAGCTCAACCTGGAGCTGGGCTGCCGTTAGTCACGGCGATGGCATAGGCTGCAGCCCCTCTGCAGTGGGTTGCCATGGGCTACCCTATGTAGCCAGCAGCCAGCGTAAGCAGCCAGCAGCCGCCGTGAGCGGCCATCCAGAAGCCGGCAACTGATCTGCCTCGCCCGGGAAGAGCGCAATGATGGTGCCAACTTGGGCCAGTGAAGCGATGTCCTCCACAACTAGACTGAAGAACAAAACGACAGTAACTTGTCTGTTCCCCTTCCCCCAATTCCCCAGCACTGTTCCCATCCCCCAATTCCCCAATAAAAATCTTAATATATATATATATATATATATATATATATAAATCATTATGATTACCCTAAATAATCATAATAAATAAGTAGGTCTAATGCCAGAGAATAGTAAGAATGACTAGGAAGTGAAGTAATTAATGCACATAGACAAAGCCAAGACTAAACTGGATTTTTCGAGGTTGAGAGAAAAACATGCTCTTGTAATGAGTATTTGCAAGGCTACCTAGTTGACTGGGGCTGAAGCAGTGACGAGGGGCTTTTCCTGGACTGCTGATTCCCCTGTGCCACCGGCAGTAGAGAAGGAAACTACGAAAAGGGATTTTTAAGCCTGGCGACTGTCATATCCTCTGGGCATTCACATTATGTATGTCCCTCTCATCCCAGCTGAGCCCCTAGGGAGTCGGTAATGCTAAGGCCCTTTTCAGCTATGGCCACAAAACTGCCCTGTGGCCCCCTTGCTACTGGCCTTGAGCTCACCCCTCCACAGGGGCTTGCTTGCCTTTGTCCCCTTGCTTCTCAAAGTGCAGTCCGTGGACCAGCAACGCTGGTATCACCTGGAAGCTTGTTACAAAGGAAAGATCCCAGGAGCCACCCAGCCCTACTGAAAATCTGCAGTTTAACACGATCCCCAGGTGATTCAAATCCACATTCAAATGTGAGAAGCACTGCATTATTCTACCTTAGGCCTGGATGAATGAGCTGACAGGTGACCTAAGCAAAGGTCTGGCTTAGAAGCTAGGGGTTCCAAGGATCTGAGCCCACAGGTCTGAACGTCTTCTCTAACTGGAGGTTTGTCAAAAACTTGGTGTGTGACCTGTACACGCTCTGTAAGCTCTCTGAAACCTGAGTTCTCCTCCTGCCAGGATTAAGAAAAGACAAAGGCCGAGACCAGTGTGATAGATGAGTCCCTGAGCCAGCATTAAGCCCAACTTGTCCTCCCCGGCAAAGGACATTTGCAGGTGCTTGATTTCACAGTAATAGGGAAAACAGTGCTGCTTCAATAGGCTACAAAGGCCTCAAATTAAATGTCAGAGGTGATAAAGCACTTTCTGCTTCAAAGTGTACTCTGTCCTTGGTTGGCTGCTGTAGAATAGTCACACATGATCCAAGAACACTGGCTTGAGTTACCATAAGACACTGCACAGCCTTTGAAAGTATAAACCGTTAAGCCTAAAATAGGGAACCTGTTGTCAGGGATGGTGCAGGTCCAGTCCTACCAGGAGTCAAAGAGAATGGGCCACCACCATCCCGTTCTAGCCAAGAATGCTTCTTAAGTTAAAAATGGTTGGGGGGCCGGCCGAGTGGCGCATTGGTTAAGAGCTGGCTTGGGATGCCAGAGGGCCCCAGTTCGGATCCCACATATGAGGGCCAGTGACACTGCCCTCTACATCTAAGATGGTGAACAATAGCTCAACCTGGAGCTGGGCTGCCGTTAGTCACGGTGATGGCGTAGGCTGCAGCCCCTCTGCAGTGGGTTGCCATGGGCTACCCTATGTAGCCAGCAGCCAGCGTAAGCGGCCAGCAGCCACAGTGAGCGGCCATCCAGAAGCCGGCGACTGATGTGCCTCGCCCGGGAAGAGCGCAATGATGGTGCCAACTTGGGCCAGTGAAGCGATGTCCTCCACAACTAGACTGAAGAACAAAACGACAGCAACTTGTCTGTTCCCCTTCCCCCAATTCCCCAGCACTGTTCCCATCCCCCAATTCCCCAATAAAAAATCTTAAAAAAAAAAATGGTTGCACTTCACTGCCATGACCTTCAATGTTGACATGGTTCATGTATTTCAATCGTAAGGTAAACACCTTCAAGGGATGCTTTCATCCAGTGACTCGCAGGATGTGCGGTCCAGGGATCTCCTGAGGTGGTTCCAAGACCTTCAGGAGCTCTGCAAGGTCAAAACTACTCTCCTAACAATACTAAGAAATGAGTTGCCTTGTTCACTCTCATTCTCTCATGACTGTACAATGAAGTTTTCAAAAAGCTACATAACGTCATGACATCTCCACTCTGATGGATTCTGGAATGTGTGCTTGTGCAGCCTTTGTATTTTACAAATTTCTCAGTTTTAATTTCTAATATGCTAAATATTAATAGCTATCATCCACATAAACAAAAGCTCTTGGGGGTCCTCAGTGTTTAAGAATGCAACAGGGTCCTGAAGCCTGAACTTTGAGATCCCCTGCCTTCCCCTAACTGCTTCAGATAGCGTCGGCTCCCCTCCTTGCTGACACAGAATCTTATGAAGCAAATGTTAGGTCTCCTGCTCTTCCCCAATCAGAGACATGGCGACTCTTGTTTGTTGGCTATCAGTGGTGCCTTTGCAAGGAATTCACATCAGGGCAAGCTGCTCCCTCCTTTTCCAGCCTGGCCAGGGAACAGCTGTAACCAGAAGACACTTGGTGACAAGTCTCCTTCACAAGCTAGAGGAACTCTGAAACGAACCCTCAGCTGACTCTGCTCCATGGGAACTCTGGGAACTCCACTGCTGGAGAGCACTTGTGAATTAAACCCCAAGCTGCCAAAGAGACTTGTGATTCCACAGAATAAAAGAAGATTTAGAAGGATACATTTGTTCCCAGAGAAATGCACAAAAGACTTGAGTACCTCTTCTCATTGAAAAGGGAAAGTTTGAAAACTTAGATTTTCTTCTAGACTTGCGGGAATGATGCTCTGAAACATTCTCACCAAAGGGCTTTGCACTGTCCACCTGAAAGTAAAGGAAAGAGGTAAGACTTGAAACTACCATAGCTTACATTACCCTCTCTTCATTACCTGCAATGCCGTTTTCTCCCTGTGCAGGTCATGCAGGTGAGAAAAGAAGGTTGGGAACAAATTAAATCATGGTATCCAAGTACGTTAAATATAATCCCAATAGGGAAAATTGTTCGTCCTTATCTTCATGGAGGCTAGAACATGAGTATATGGGCTCAGTGTTCACATAAAGAACTAAAGTTGGACTTATATTCTAACCATTGGTAAGAATCAAGCCCATAAAAGAGCAAATGAGGTTTATTTTACAATCTTTTAAAACAAGATGGAGTTTCAGTTCCTGAAGAGTCTGAGCAGTGCTGGCCTAGGTGGGGTCCTCCCTGAAGAGAGGGATTATCTATCATAAGGTGACAGTTCAGCCTTCCACATCCCCTGCCAGTCTGAGCGTTTATGCCCTTGAAAAAAAGAATAGTGACGACTGTATTATTTTACTTAAGGGGACCATACTTTCCTAAATTGGACAACATGATCTGCAAACAGGTCAAAATACTTGAAACAGGAACTCTTCCAGAATATCTATGACATAGAGTTGCTGGATTTCTTTTTTACCTTATTTGTTTGTTTGCTTTTAAATTTCAAGAAGGTAGGTTGTAATATTACTCTTCATTCTACTTTAAGAAATATATTCATTAGAATTCACCATCTTCACAACATTAGGTCCTCTAACTTTTAACGCTTCTACTTAAAGAAGCATCAGGTATCATAAAAAAACCTGGCTAAATAAACAAGTTAGTATGTATAAGGCACCTAGAAAAGAGTTTGGCACATAGTAAAGGCTGTATATGAATTTGTTAAATAAAACAAATATCAAGCAAGTTTTATTTCCTAAGAAATCTAACGATACTTTAAGCTTATTGAGACCATAATGGCATAGGCTAAAGTTGTATTTTACAAAATTTTTTTTCAAATGGAATAAATCAGATTGTCCAATAAACTCAGTTGAATATTTTTATGATGCCATGTTTAAAGACTGGTTGCTAGATTTTTGCAAGACATTTTTACCCAGGTCACCATGAAGAAAACAGCTGTTCTGTAGTTTGTAGCCAAAGAACATCGCTGTTCTACCTGAAAACCAACTCTGTATATGGTTATCTCAACAGCACCTTGACTTTGGGGCTTACTATGCTTCATATCTAATACACAAACATCACCACTAGTGACTGTAAGTCAAACTACCAACTTAATAATATCAATATTTAACTACTGAACTTAGAAGTACTACTGGAGAATAAGTCATGAACTAGAATGTGGAATTATGTTCAAGAAGATTATGAAATAATATAGAAAATGCTTTTAATGTAATATTAACTGTGTATATTAAGAAACTAATTGGTATATAGTACAGTATAACTACAACTGTGTAGAAAAATTAAACAGTATGAATATTTAAAAAGGTGAAAGAAAATGCATTAAATTAAATAAAATTTTGATTTGTATTATGCTGGTGAGCCTACGGGTAATTTTTTTGAACTGTTCTATTTTTTCCACTACTTTTATAGTAGTCAAAATGTTTAAGGCGACTAAGAGAACTAATGTGATTAAATTTTCACACTACTTCTTGAGGGTTACATCTAAGATGCATTTAATCAAGGGCTTTGAGTATGGCATGCCAGTGCTTCTTCCTGAAGACACATTTTTCCTGCTCTTTCAAGTACAGCCAGTGAGCAACAACCTCATCTGAAAAACTCAAGCAGTTTTCTTTAAAGTTGGTGAGAAGCTTTAGTTTCAGGTTGGTACAGAGGATATGCTGGCCTTTGTTATGCATCTCCTACCCCCGTCAGTTCACTGATTCTTTTTGCCATATGTAGACATCACATTCTATTAATATTTTCAAAAATTAAAACTAGGAATGGCTGGGGGCTCGCCGAGTGGCTCAGTTGGTTAAGAGCGCAAGCTCTGAGCAACAGGGTTGCCAGCTCGATTCCCACATGGGCCAGTGGGCTGCACCCAAGCTGAGCTGCTGCTGAGCTGCCAACAGGTGGCAGGACGGCTCAGCTGGTGAGAGCACGTGCTCCTAACAAGGTTGCCTGTTTGACTCCCGCATGAGATGATGGGCTCCACCCGCCTGCAACTAAAGACTGAGCTCAGCACCTTAAGCTGAGCAGCTGTGAGCCGCCCACAGGCAGCCAGATGGCGACTGGACTTGGAGCTGAGCTAGCTGCGCCCTCCACAACTAAGATCAAAGGACAAAAACGTGGCTGTTCCCCTCCCCCAATTCCCCAACACTGTTCCCCTTCCCCACTTCCCCAATAAAATCAATATTAAAAAAAAAATAGGGATGGCTGACATTCACTGAGCAAGTCCTCTGTACAAGATATTGTTATGGCAACTTCCTGACAATGACTCTACCAAGAGAACATAATGTAATCATAGTTATTATTGAGTTTGAGTTCCCTCTGTATTTAATGTTACCCATTTGTTTTTATGGCCCAACCTTCCTTTATTCTGCCCGCATTCACACCCTCACCCTTCCAAAGAACTCTGAAAAGTAATTTTAGGCTTACATGTCTAACTACAAAAGGAGGTTTGCTTTCTCTGGAGATTCTGAAATTATTTCCAAGCTTCAATTGAGCTGGCTGGTCCTGGAAGGAATGCCTGGTAGAATATGGAGAGGGCGCCCGGGATTTCATGTTTTGGGGTAGTCTGTTGAGATTATTCTCCTTTGGCTTCACCTGTTTATTATTTAGAAGGAATTTGGGTCCATATGATGTAGATAAAGGCCTTCGGGACTTATATCTTTCTTCCTGAAACCAAAAGAAGAAACAATACTTTTAGAAACAAAAATGTGAAAACAATAAATTCAACCAGAATATAACTGTATTTAATTGAATTTTGTCTAACTAAGCTGGAAGAATGAACATGTCAGATTTATAAAATCTGAACTTAAGGAAGGGCATTTCTCTAATTTTTCTTCAGTTCAGCTTAACATCACTAGTATTTATAACTTGCTAATATGCTATATTTCAATTAGTAACAGTAAGATTTGTATTAGGAGAAAGTTGGAAAGTACCAGACACCCTCTTTCAGTCACAGATAGATGACTGATGGATATGGAGAGACTGAGATCAAGAAAGAGAAAAAATTGGCATATACTCAGATCCAGCAATTTCACTTCAAGGAATTTAATATAAGGAAATAATTATGGTTATGTGTATATTATAGCTACAAGAATTCTTATAACAGTTCAAAAATGAGAAACCAACTCTATTGGTGAGTGGTAAGTAAGCAACTGTCTCTCAACTCCGAACTCAACTTTCCATACTCAGCTTTATGATACTGGGGCTGGCACTCTGCAAACCCCGTTTCCTCTTTTCCAGCTGTTCTGTTAGGCTCCACCACTAGAAGGCGCTAGAGGGAGACTGCAAGACTGAGGGAGGAAGACAAGACTGGCCACTTGCAGTGTGGCATCTTATTCCACCACAGCAACCATTTCTCACCTTGGCAGCGGCAAATGGTTCCAGTTTATAGTACCACCCCCACCCACAACCCACAATCCCAGAACTAGCCTCATTGTGCTCCCCCCAGGCATACCAGCACTCAGACATTTGAGTCTAGCCCCGCATGATCCTTGCTCCAAGCTCCTGAGACACCTGCAGTGAGCAGTGTCCCTCCTTGCAGGTCTGAGTCTCAGCTCATCAGAGTCCTACCTCTGAATTCCTGAGGAAGCAGCCGGGAAAGCAGCCCCTCCCCAGGCTCCCTTTTCTGTGGCGTCTCTTCCTCAGGCTTCTATGCTCTTCGTGACCCAGCATCTTCCCTTTGTGTCCCCAGCCCTAGAGGTGGGAGCTACTTCCTGCGATTACTATCTCCACCACTTCAGTGATCCCCTTTTACCTTTCAGTACTCCAACCCCTATTTAGCCTTTAATTTTTTTTTTACATTAAACCTTTCTATTAAAATAACAGGTGTGGTTTGTTTTCTTGACTGGACCCTGACATATCAATTAAGTGTCGAACAATAGGAAAATGATTGGCCAAACAAATTGTGGTACTTCCATACAGTGGAAAACTATGAAGCCATGAAAAATTGCCTGGTATAAGAATACTTAAGTACAGAAGAAGATGTTCAT
>NW_017731445.1:409414-412918 GCF_001890085.2 Hipposideros armiger | reverse complement strand
AGCCTAAACAAGTCATCTCTTGAACCACAGACTTGTGTAATCTTCTCATTGCCTCATAGGGAGGTGGTATTAACCCTTCAATGACAGTATAATAAAATATAAGAGTTCACATTTATTGTGCACTTAACTATATACCAGTATTATGCTAAACACTATACATATATTATCTCAATTAACCCTCACAATAACCCTATAGGGAAGTGCTATCATCAGTCCCATTTTACAGATGAGAACTAAGGTACACAGACATTCAGTAATTTACCTTAAGTCACAGTCATTGAGTGACAAAACTGAGATTGAACCCAGACAATCTGAGTCCATATTTAACCACTATCCATGCAGCTGCTTAATAGATCTTCAAATCCCTGATCCACTTTGTCTAGAGAGGAGAAGGGGGTCCCTATCAGTAAGGAATCCACATTCTATAACACATCCTTGTTCACCTTATATAACCTCCACTCCTGGCAATGATTTACAGACAGTAAGGAGGAATGTGTTTTCTTTTTCACAACAGCACCAGTAGTTTAGAACTAAAATTTACAGGCTCTATCTTGTCCAATCTCCTTAGCAATGGGATAATGATGATGATGATGATGGTTAGGTCGATAAATGGATTTAACAGTAGGATTTTTCTAGAATCACTACACTAAAGAAAAAAATGAAATTAACTAAAAGTTAATAATTTTTTTAAATACTATTCTTTCTACTTACCTTATAAATTCAGTTTTCACCTAACAAGAAAACAGATTATGTAAAAAAAAAAAAAAAAGTCTTGACCTTGGCCGAAAAAGGGGGGGAAAGGGCTGTTAGGGTATCAAATAATTAAAATAAAACAAAATATGTAAATACAAAAAAAGTCACATTTTCATGGAGGAAATACATCAAATTCTTGGTGAATTAATAAATAAAAAGAAAATAAATGAAGTAAATGATTTGCCTGACCTGTACATTCTCATGTCCTACAATATTAATGAAAAGAAATTGCAGACTGGGCTGAAATAAACATTCGAGAATTGGCATTGAGCAGTGATAAAGAGTGCAAACAGTGAAGTCTGACAGGCCAGCATGAGAACATTTGCTCCATCGCTTACCAGCTCTGTGACTCCGAATACCTTTCTTAAACTCTCTATGCCAACGTCCCCATCCATAAAATGAGGGAAAGAATAGTAGCCACCTTGCAGGATTAAGGAGGATTGAACAAGGTAATCTAGGTAACGAACTCAGCACAGTGGCTGGCATCTAGTGAGCACACAATGAATGTTGACTGTTATTAAAACTGCAGCAATTGGCTTTATTTTGCTTTACAGGACATTTGAAAGAAACTCAGCTCCTCTACCTTTGTATAAATTGTTTAAAATATATTTGATTAACTTCATTGTAAGAACTGATACTTTACCTCTAACACACGATGGTCTTTCTCCACAGTTTTAAAGCCCTTTTCCTAATGATTACCTGCATTTATGAATAACTACAAACACAAGTTCCTATGAGTTCTTCTTCCTACTTATGCTCATTAAGTTAAACAGAGATAACATTTGGAAAAATATAAAAAGGTGCGTTTCCCCTTGTCTTGAAACTTAGCTGGTTACCAGCCCAATGTTTATAGATGGCTTTTATTTAATAAAAAACTCAGGCAAACCAAAGTTAATATAAAGTGTATTCTCCACCTGATTCTCACCAGTTTGTATCCCCTTTTAGCTTCTAAAGAGTAATAACCCANCCACATTTTCAAGGTCTTTTCCAGGACACCAGGCAAGATTTAAAATGACAAAGTACTTAAAGAAGCTTTAAAAATTACATTCATTTATTCTCCATATTGTCCTAGAAAGGACTTTAAGTGGTTGCAAAATTGTGTAGTGTAGCATAAGTTAAAAGAAACACAGAAAGAAGTCAGGGTTAAGGAGAAATGAGGGCTGAACAAGAGAGTAAAATGGAAACAGTGCTCATGGATGCCCCAAGACCCTTCATGGTTACCAAAGATAGCCCACAAATATAACTTTGAGGTTTAGCCTTGACAAAAGAAAGAAGGAAACACCACTGTTCTTAAGATCAAGAGTAAAAGTCATGGAACAGTAACAACCATTAAAGCTATAACTTATACGTCAAAGTTTTGATCTTAGCTTCTGGATCATTCTGCTCCATCAACTATACCATGATAAATATGTGCCAAATATTCTCATTCTAATGTGACAAGCTGAGCAAATAGCTCAAATACAGAAATTCAAACTGAGTAATAAGTCTTCAGGTTTCTATTTGTCCAGTTGCATCTAAACTTTGTAAACTGAGTTCTTTGAATTTGTGGAGAAAATTCCTGACTATACTTACAAGAAATCTGTTTCTGTGCAGAAACACACATTCTCTGATGGCTGTCTTCGTAGAAAACTCTAGTTTGGGAGCAATGCCCTAAAAGTAAAACAGCATAAAAGAGGAAAATAAAATTATTGGAAACAGGTTCTTTGCCCATCTCATCCTAACTTGAAATCATACAAGCTCTTTTGTGTGGTTGGCATAATCCACACACATTATCTAAAATATACATATAACAAACATATATACAATGAAATATTATTGAGCCTTTAAAAAGAAGGAAATCCTACCATTTGTGACAACATAGAAGAAACTGAAGAGCATTATTCAAAGTGAAATAAGCCAGACACCAAAAGATAAATACTACATGATCTCACTTACATATGAGCTTTAAAATAGTCAAACTCACAGAAGCAGAAAATAGAATGCTGGTTGCCAGGGGTTGGAGGATGGGGGGAATAGGGAGATGTTGGTCAAAGGATAAAAAGTTTCAGTTAAGCAAGATGACTAAGTTCTGGAGATCTAATGTACAGCAATGTGACTATAGTTAATATTATATTGTATATTTGAAATTTTCTAAAAGGGTAGATCTTAAGTGTTCTCACATACACACACAAAAAAATGGTACCTAGTAACAGTAAGTTATAGATATGTAATTAGCAATTATTTTACAATGTAGACACATAGCAAAACATCAAGTTGTATATCTTAAATGTGTACAATTTTTATTTGTCAATTATGTATCAATAAAGATGAAAAGTAAAATATAGTATATACATAATAAGAAGAGCTAAGCACTTACATAAATAGTATTATGTGCCAGGTTCTGACCTAAGTGTTTTGCATATATTAACTCACCTAACTCTCAAAACAACGCCATGAGGTGGGTCCTAATAATATCTCAACTTTGTAGAAACTTAGATATAAAAAGTTAAGTAACTTGGCGGAGCCGGTACTTAAACCTAGGCATTCTAACTCCAGTGTCCATGCAATTAGCTACTCGATTTAAAATATTGGACCATGGAACTGAATGAGATATCCTAGGGGGAAGGATGGATAAGAATTCTCCTTTCCTAACTACTTGCTTTAAAAAACTTGTTTTGTATCTTCTACCAAATATTTATGTTCATTTGATCTATTTCCAAACTCTTTATTTTACTTTGTTGATTGATACTTCTATTTTTGCTCAGTACTAAA
>NW_017731445.1:400654-407734 GCF_001890085.2 Hipposideros armiger | reverse complement strand
TTGCTCCATCGCTTACCAGCTCTGTGACTCCGAATACCTTTCTTAAACTCTCTATGCCAACGTCCCCATCCATAAAATGAGGGAAAGAATAGTAGCCACCTTGCAGGATTAAGGAGGATTGAACAAGGTAATCTAGGTAACGAACTCAGCACAGTGGCTGGCATCTAGTGAGCACACAATGAATGTTGACTGTTATTAAAACTGCAGCAATTGGCTTTATTTTGCTTTACAGGACATTTGAAAGAAACTCAGCTCCTCTACCTTTGTATAAATTGTTTAAAATATATTTGATTAACTTCATTGTAAGAACTGATACTTTACCTCTAACACACGATGGTCTTTCTCCACAGTTTTAAAGCCCTTTTCCTAATGATTACCTGCATTTATGAATAACTACAAACACAAGTTCCTATGAGTTCTTCTTCCTACTTATGCTCATTAAGTTAAACAGAGATAACATTTGGAAAAATATAAAAAGGTGCGTTTCCCCTTGTCTTGAAACTTAGCTGGTTACCAGCCCAATGTTTATAGATGGCTTTTATTTAATAAAAAACTCAGGCAAACCAAAGTTAATATAAAGTGTATTCTCCACCTGATTCTCACCAGTTTGTATCCCCTTTTAGCTTCTAAAGAGTAATAACCCAATAACTCAAAATAATAAAGGCAAGTATCTCACGAGTACCATGGATGTAAGTGATACACAAAGAACATCTCTAAGAAACAGGGAATCTGCATGTTATATATTCTGCACAGTACACTCAACAAAACACAGAAAATAACACTTTATTAAACTATAAAATTAGTGATTCAGAACACAAGTTGAGTATTAAATACACTTTTTATAATTCACAAAGATGTGGCCCTTAAAATAGCAATCATCCAAGTAACATAAAAGTTGAGAAAATTGTCAGAGTTGCTGCAGAGTTAGAAATCACCACAGATAACATCAAAATGAATATTTTGAATTTGGGTTCAGATTATTCCCCCCAAACAGTTAGATTATCAACTGAATAACTGCTGTGTCTTTTAAGATCCTTCAATAGTATCAGTCTGTGAACCTCTGTCAGTTTCCCCTCCATTTAGCAGAGACCATAATATCTGCCTTGGCTGACTTGAAAATTGTTATGAGAAAAATAAGGTATCATATGAAAAACTGAAGTGCAAAATAAATGAGAGGTAGTATTATTACTATTACTGCTCTATTTTACTGTTGTTATTATTACTAAAATAATAGCTATGATTAAATAAACTGATACTAAATGATTCAGTTAATCTGCATTAAGAGATTTTTTAAAAGCATCCTTTTTATAACTATGTGACAGTGTGGATATGGTAATGATTTAGCCAAATAAGGTAAGACTCCCACCTCTCAGATAAATAATGGGAATCAGTATAATTTGGTATTTTGAGCAGGGCATCTAAAGACGTCTGCTAAACAGAGTAACCAAGATGAAGTGATCTGCGCAAGAGCAAGCCCTATCAGGAATGAAATGTTCATGTCCCAAGAATTTTTTCTCCCAATAGAAGGCATGCTGGGTACAATCACTTACTGGAAAACCTGCAGCCGTTTTCATGAGCACCTCCCTACACATCCCAGGGTGAGAAGGTGTCAGCTTGGGCTCAGGGAAAAGAAAATCCCGTGTGTTTTCTTCATAGTAGGCCAACTCTTCCCATGCTAGAAAGATATAAGAAAAGGCATAAGTAGATTTACATGCTGAAAATGATGTACCTACATCCCTGAGTTTAACAAAATAAAAGCTTAGACAGGTGATGAGAGAAACAGCACGCACACAAAAAACAGACATTTTGATTGCAGTAAATGTTATTCAAGAGGCAGATGACTTCTACAAGTTTTTACCTCATGCATAATTTTTAAAAACCTTCCCAAATCATAAAACAGAAGAAACATTATCAAAAGGGTGGTTCTACAAAGCAGAACAAAGAGGAAAATCTCTTTCCATCCATCCACCCACTCATCTGTCCATCCACCCATCCGTCCGTCTGTCCATCCATCCATCCATCCATTCTTTCCTTCAACAAATGTTTTCTAACGACATACCATGGGCCAGGTCCTAGGGATAAAACAGGAACAAAGCAATGAATGCCTTGTTCACACAAAGGTGACAAACTAGACTGGGGATCAGTATCTTCTGTGATGTAGGGACGTTGGTGTCCCAATGGCCCAAAGAGCAACTAGAGAGAGCTGTGGTTCTTAGCAGGGCTGGTATGAACTTCAGGGTCATTTCCAAAATCTGTGGGGCTATTTCATGGGCAGGGGCCAAAGGTGCTAGGGTGTCCTGCAATGCTCAAGTCACTCCTGCACAACTTTCTAACACCCTACCAGACAGTCCTTCAGTGAGAAACCATTGTATAACTATCTGAGCCTGGAACCTAACTGTTACATATAAACATAAAGCACATTTTTGCACAATTTTAAAATACACTAAATTTTCACAAACGCAGGTACCGTGTAAATTGAGGAAAAACTGTACTTTGCTTTGTTTGGATCTTTACTGAGACCTTTCTGGCATTTTGAAAATCACATCACATCTACATACTTCATTATGCTCAACATTTACATATTGGTATCATGTTTCTTTTCTTTCTCCTTTATATTACAGTTGAAATACTGTGATTCGTGTAAGTTGGTTCTATTAACTATGAATATTATTTCAATATTGTAGAAGGTATGCTACAAAACACTCATTACCAAAAGAACATCTTGGGCCTAACAGGATTGAGAATCACTGAGCTCAAGGACGGAGAAGCTGCCATCTGAGCCTTCTTTGTCTGCAGGGCAGTTGCTACACAAAGTGGTTTGGACTCAGAGGGGCTTCTGTGCAGAGCACCGCCAAAAAAGTAACGCAGTGGATGAGGTTAACTTGACTGTTTGGTGACTGCCATTTTATTTGTGAGAAGAATTCTGATGAGGGTATTTTTTTGGTACATCAACTGTAGAAAATAATTGACCTTATATCAAAAACATAATGGATTAGGTGGAGTGCAGGGAGGGAGTCCCGGTCGCTCCTGCCTCCCAGCGATGGCGCCGCGGGGCCGCGCCCAGTTCCCCACCCGCCGGCCGGTACTCCTAACTATCGGGAACCCCCTCAGACGGTGAGAATTGGAGCGAGTCCTGGGGAGCTGCAGAACACTGCCTGCGACGGGGACCACGAGGAGCGGCCAGCCCCTGCGCCGATAGCGGGAGCAGCCGCGTCACCTGCTGAAAGGAAACAGGGAGCGGCCGGGTGCGGCGGCGCCGCGGAGGTTTGCCGGCGTCTCGGCCATGTCGCTGCCCTGCGTGCGTGTTAAAAGAGCCAAATTCCAGGGTTCACCAGATAAACTTAACACCTACGTGACCTTGAAAGTGCTGAATGTGAAGAGCACAACTGTAGCGGTTCGTGGTGATCAGCCTTCCTGGGAACAAGATTTTATGTTTGAGATTAGTCGCCCGGACCTGGGTCTGTGTGTGGAGGTATGGAGCAGAGGTCTGATCTGGGACACCATGGTGGGGACCGTGTGCACTGCACTGAAGACGATTCGACAGTCAGATGAGGAAGGGCCCGGGTGGTCCAACAGAGACGTTAATGAAAGGTGATGAGATCTGTGGAACTAAAGACCCAACTCCCCATAAAATTTTGCTTGATACTAGATTTGCATTGCCTTTTGATATCCCAGAGGAGGAAGCCAGATATTGAACCTACAAATTGGTGCAAATCAATGCCTTGGGAGCTGACAATGAGTATTCTATTCAAGAAGAAAGCCCGAGGAAGCCATTGCCCAATGCTGCCGCCCCAGTGTTCGTTCGAAGATCCCGATAGTGCTGTCGATGACCGAGACAGTGACTGTCGCAGTGAGACCAGCAACAGCATCCCAGGAACCTCCTTAACCACACGACCGCCCTGCCCAACGCGTCTGCGCACCAGTTCCCTGTCCCTGTCTCCGCTGCGTCAGGGCAGTCCGCGGGATTCTTGCAGTGACTCTGTGCAAAGTTATGACCTTGATTACCCAGAGCGGCGGGCTCTTAGGTGGGTATTGGGAACAGAGCACTTTCTTTTCCCAGCATGCAGGTCCCAGGATGCAGCTGATATCAAGGGTCTGGGTGCTTTAACCTCAGGTGGTACTGGAAGTATAGCAGTAGAATGGACCATGCTACAGCCATCCTGTGTAGATTCTCAGTCTTTTTTCCCTCTCCCACTCATCCATGTTTATACATTTCCATCAGTAGTATTTCTCTTTGTGATCAGTGATTCTCAACTGGTGAGAGCATGCCCACTTGGAGTGGATGACTGAAAAAAACTCTGCTCACTTCTCTGCCCAGCCCAGAGGTTTTGATATACCCTTCACCAAGATTAAGAAAAGAAAATCACAGATGTTAGATGTTTGGATAATCCTTCCTACCTAAATGTTTCCCTGGGAATTTCCGAAGAAAACCAATATGATCACTCCATAAAAGATTTAGTACCTTTGCTGGAACTTTAAAAAAAAATTTATGTTATTAATTTCTTAAATATATAAAACATTTAACGCTTAAAAAAATGTTAAGGCACAATACAGCATACAGCAGAGAATCTCCCACCCACACCTTTTGTCCTCCTCTACCCTATCCCCTTCCTGTCTCCTAGTTCTCTTATTTTTGTTTGTTTCTTATGCATCCTTCCATTATTTGTCATATATTTATGAATATAAAAATAAATACATAAATGTGTCCTCCCTGCTTCCCCCAACTTTTAAAAATTCAAACTTATAATTTAGAGAAATTATAACAGTGAACACCTGGATTCATGTTGCCTAGATTCACCAGTTAACATTCTGCCACATTTACTTATCTCATTCTCTCTAATATTAATAAACACATACTTTTTTTTCCTGAACCATTTGAAAGTAAGTTGCAGATACCATGCTACTTCACCAGGAAGTACTTTAGCATATGAATCCTAAGAAAAAGGACTTTCTCTTATATAACCTCAATACTATGATCATACTCAAGAAATTTAATAACACAATGATATTTAATATGTAAACCATATTTAAATTTCTCCAGTTGTCCCAGTAATGTTCTGTGTGTGTGTGTGTGTGTGTGTGTATTCTTTTTTCTTTTTGATCTAGGATCCAATCAACAATCATGGTACATTACATTTGATTTTCCTGTTTCTGTAAGCTCCTATAGTTTTTTTTTTGGTTTTTTTTTTTGGTCTTTTAAGGCATTAACATTTGTTGAAAAGTCCAGGCCAGTGTTTTGAGAATGTCCCTTAATTTGGGTTTGTTCAATTGTTTCTTCATGTTTAGAATCAGGTTAAACATTTTTGGCAAAAATACTACAGAGATGATATTTCCTTCACAATGCAGGCACATAAGCTTACTTTGTTTCCTTATTGATGTTTAGTTTGATCTCTTGGCTACGAAATATGGCATATACCAGAATTTTCCAATGTAAATACCTTTCCCCTTTGTAATTAAGGATATCTGAGGTAATATCTGGGATTGTGTCAATATTCTGTTTCCCCATCAACTTTTAATCCACTGATTTTAGCATCCATTGATGATCCTTGCCTGAATCAATTATTTCATTAGTTGGAGGTTGGTTTTATAAAACCAAACCAATTTAGCTCATATTTTTGGTTGCTAAAATTCACCGCACCTTAGAATGATCTCATTTTTTTTTTTTTGCCCACTTTTACAACCTGGTGAATATTGTTCCTGAGCCTCAGATGGTGGTCTGTCTGCTAGACATCATCCTGTCTGTTTATCATCTTTACTGAATATAATTTCAATGAAATTTTTTTCATATAGCAATCATCACATAGAATTCTCACTCTTCATAATCTGATTCTAAAAAGAAATATGCCAGGAATCCTTCTTGCTGGTTTATTAATTAAATATTTGCATATTTTATGCATTGATTTTAATTGTTTATATTGTCCTACTTTAAGAAAAAAACATAATAGTAAAAAAAAATGTTTTTGGCTTTCTTTCCCCTCTGTATTTGCAACATGGTATGTGCAGGCCAGCAGTAAGAATAGCACATCAACTTATATGAATACATACTCAGCTGGACAACTGCAGCTTACCTAATTATTACCCTATTATCATTTTGGTTATTTTCTGGACTACTACTATAATAAATAACACTTAGAGGAGCATTAGTGATGTATTTTAATTTGCAAATTTTTTTCCTAATATTTTTCTTTAATTGATCCCTAAAATTTGATTTTACTGTTAGCAGTATATGAAATGAGGTTAAAAAGTAAATATTTTACCATCTCCAGCAGAGGAATAGTTAACATGATTTTTAAGTAAACTTTTATTACAGACATTTTTAATTTAAATGTTTGAAATGATTTCTGCTTTAAAAAGTTTTGAAGAAATTATATCACTAGCATTGATTTTTAAACTTTTTGATTGATGTAAATACTAAGTTCTTGGAAATAGTCTAAGTCCTTAAGTTATACAATTTTGTAAGAAGAACATTTAAAATCCTTGCAGGAACAAACGTGTTTGCAGTACCTTCCAGTCAATTAGAAGTATAAAACTAAATAGCTTCATTCACTACAGCCATGGCTAGCTATTGACTTTTAGATGGAACTATAAAGACTTCTTCCAGGCTGTGTTAGTTTAGTTTGAGTTTTTGAAGGCACTGGAGAATAATGAAACTGCATGTAAAAAAAATATGTAAAATTGAATTTCCTCACTCTGTTAAATGGGCTTTTGTCTAATGAGTCCAGAATAATGGGGAATGTACATAAACTATGTAAAAATAGATAATTTGAAGTTTGACAAGAGAATTGAAGTTCGTTAGATATTATATAGCCAAAGTATCTTTAGTATTAAGAGGTGTCAAAAGAATATCAGTCTTACTCTTGAAGATTTTTAGTGACTAAGTGACCACTTTGGTCTTGTTTCTGTTTCCTAAATAAATACCATAGGATGTTAGATCTATAAGAGAATATTCCATGCTGACAAGCTCCTAATCTACAGGCCCCCTCTACATCCCTACTTCAGTACACAGGAATCAGGCAGTCTCTAACCTAACTGAAAGAAAGGTCAGCTGTATTCTGTGTTCATTGACTTCAGTTGGACATG
>NW_017731445.1:392499-400314 GCF_001890085.2 Hipposideros armiger | reverse complement strand
AAAAAATATGCCTGATCATATCCTTAGCTATACTGCCTCAAATATAACTTTCAGCAAGTTAACAGTTTGGCTTCTTTTCAGATCCAAATTCAACAAATTTAGGTTTCTTGAAATCCCTTGATATATGTTCATAGAATACTGAACAGTTCTGTCCTTTGGCATTTAAATACATTGTAGATATTGATGAAACATGTTCATTTTTTTTTTATTTCTTAGAAAATAAAAGGATCCTAAATAGCTAACACACACACACACACACACACACACAGAGTGGATTAATTTCTTCTTACTTATTCCACTTAATATGAATGTTTGGGTTCTAATAAGGATAAAAGTGTAAAAAAAAAGAATGTATTGTATATTTTTCATCATAATATCATTTGTTTCTACTCTTCCCCTCTCAGACATTCTCTAAACACAATAAACGAATGACATATCATTCTCTCCTCTGCTGTGTGCTTCCTCAGCTTAGGCTATTCCTTCCAAAATGTCCTTGCTTCCTTCCCATCCTGTTGAGATCTTATTCATCTTTCAAGTTTCACCTTAAAATGTTCTATAGTATATCCAAAATAATAGGTCCAAAATAGAACTCTTGATTTTTTTTTTCCATAAATAAGCTCTTCCCTATATTCCCATCAGAGAAACCACTACCAGTTGCTCAAGCCAAAAATCTAGGGTTTATCCTTGATTCCATTCTTTCACTCCTTACCTCAATCCACTAGCAAGTCCTGTTGACTCTATCTCCAGAATAAATCTAAAAACTCCCCTCCTCTCCATTTTTACAGCTACCACCCTGGTCTAAGCCCACACCACCTCTCTCCTGGACAGCTACCATGACCGTCTAGGTGGTCACCCTGCTTCCATTCTTCCCACACGCAAATCTATTGTCCACACACTGTGATGTTATAAATACATCAGGCTGTGCCTTTCGCATCTCCCTGTGATGGGCATGACCTCACCAGTTTTCTTAGCCAGAGAGTCTTCCTCCATTCAGAGATCTCAGAAGTGCAACCTGAAAATGGGAAGTGATATGACAATTTCCTCAGCCGTTACTAGCAACAAAATACAACTTTCTACTAAAACCTATAATGCAGTGGTTAAGAACTCAGGTTCCAGGTTCAGACATCAGACAGAGCTGGGTTCAAATCCTTGCTTCACCAATTTACGAGCTATGTGACTGGAAGCAAATTACTTAAACACCTTAACTTCAGCTACCTCTTCAGGAAAATGTAAAACTCATAATAGTACCTGTTCCTTAAGGCTTTTGTAAGGACAGATGGCAAACATATGTGAAGTGCAGAGCACATGCCTGACCCTACCTGCCATTACCATGGTTGCTCCATGATACCAGCCCAGCAGTGGGCCCAGCACTACTGTGGTCTCTATGAATATCATGTCTTTTCAATCATATGTTCCTTGTTGCAACAAACCCCTTGATGCAGTGTATCATGCTCCACACACTGAGATTTCCCTTTTCCTTTCATATGTTTTTAGCTAGTTCTTATCACTGCATCCGAAAATGATAGCTACTAAATTACTATTCCTATATTTAGGAAGAATTAAGATGCAAATAAGGGGCCGGCCAAGAGGCTCAGTTGGTTAAGAGCTCGCTCAAGGCAGGCTCATCCACCATCTTTGAAATCACAGGAAGAAAAAGAGACAAACAGCATTAGAAAAATAGAAGGCTATGAAGCCTCTCAATTCTGTCTCTCTGCTTTGGTCATTTTCTAGAGATCCAAAGTGCCATCCAGTGTGAAAATGTCAGCACACCAAGGTGATGTTACAGCAAGAGCCTAGGTTATAAATAATACATAAATATATACACAGACTGAGCAATTCTCATAAGCCAAATGAAATGTCTGAAAGAAGTCCATGTTCTTAATATGCTAATGTACAGACATCACCAATGCCATTAATGCACAAGTTCTCCCCACAAAAGGAAACAATTGAGACTACAGATAATAATTTTAACAACAATATTGGTTTGAGAAATATCTAACATTTATAGAGCATATCAGAATTGTCAGCATGCTTCCCAATATGGGTTCTCATTTGACTCCCTCTTTACCAATAAGGACACTGGGCTCTAAGAGTTGAAGACATTTGCCATGATGGCACACACAAAGTAGGAATTCAAAACCAGATCATCCAAGGCAGAAGTCTTCCTTGCCAATGCTTCATAAACATCACAATGAAGTACAAAATCAAGCTCTGATTCAGGGAATGGGTGCCTACTAAAATAGCATTTTACAGCTGGGCTGAACACACATGGCAGTATAAAGTAGAGGTTTTTATTTAAGAGGTCAGTAAAAAGAAAACATCAAGCTCACTGTCAACCGGGATTATGCTGCCCCCCTGTGTCCATTTGCTTTTTCCCATCTTTGTAAACTGAAGAATCTGAGGAATCTATTGTTTCTAAAACAAATAATTGGACCTCTTCATTCTTTAGCAGTAAAGCTGTATGCAAATCTGAGGTACTAATATCATTAATTTAATGGTCATAATATGTCTTTTGACTATAATAATGGTGTTTAAAAGTGATGTGAGAAATATCAAACAATAAATATACATACAGCAAAATGAAAAGGTAACAATTCAGCCATTAAAGAACTGGTCCCTGAGAATCCAAATGTGTCCCGTGTGACCACACAGTGCAGTCCACATGAGACTTTAAGGAAATTGTTTTTACTTAATTATCTAGTATCAGGACTAGCAAATTAGGAGGGTTCACCACTGCCACTTTGTGAGTGGTGCCACCTGTGCGATACCAGGAAATGGCACATAAACATATGTGGGGCATATACACCCTTAATAAACACATGTTGGACAAAATAATGAATCAACCTACAATGCATCTGAAACTGACTGAAATTAATTGTTATTTTGAGCAATTCAAATTTAATTACAATCTGAAATTGAAGGACTATAGACAAAAGGAAGGCAAGTATATAATAAAGCCTCCATTTTGTATCTGATTAACTTTTGAGTTATAACCATTGTGTGCACACCCAGCTTGTACACCCAGCTTCAGTAGTCTCTAATCACCAGTCAAGATGGCAGAGTAGGTAAATGCTATGCTTGCATCCTCACACAACCACATCAAAATTATAACTAAACTACAGAACAACCATCATTGAGAAGCGCCCAAGGTCTAACTGAACTGAAGTCCTACAACTAAGGTTATACAGAAGAAGCCACCTCAAGACTAGTAGGAGGGGCAGAGACACAGAACTAGCTGGTTCCACACTCAGGTGTGACCGTTAAAGATCAGGAGGGATATCTCAGCTGCAGAGGTCCCCCCAGGAGGAAAAAAGGTTCCCAGCCCCACACCATGCTCTCTAGCCCAGGGGTCCAGTGATGGAGAGAGAAGTCCTCATAACTTCTGGCTATAAAAACCAGTGGAGGTTGTCGCTGGGTGAGACAGAGAGAGGCTAGTGTCCTAGGCACTCCTCTTAAAGGGCCCACGCACGGACTTACTCACTGACAGACTCACACCCTCTGAGCTCCAGCATTGAGGCAGCAGCTCCAAAGAAGCCAAGGACTTACAGGGAGGAACTGAATTATCTGGCTTCAGAATGAGGGCTGGAGGGGCAGCTTTCTCCCAGACAGAAGTGCTGGCAGAAGCCATTGTGTCTTTGTTGAGCCCTCCACACTCTCAGCACAGACTTAGGCAGGCACCATTTCTGAATCTCCATCAACTTGGCTAACACCATTTTCCCTGCCCTGGTGGTTCTCTGACACTCCAACCTACCCAACTTGCAGGCCCACCAAAGCCCCTTCCAGTGGCTTTCCACACAAATGGCCAATCTTGGCTCATGCTGTGGACTTTCCTAAAGTCTCTCAAAGGTTCACAAACCCTAAAAAGCAGCACCTGGCCTTGGTAAGACTCATACCTCTTACTAAGCACCTCCAAGCATGGCACTAGCAGCAACCAGCCTCGGTTTACAGCTTAGCCTCTCCCAGGCACCTGCAAGGCCAGCCCAAGGGGGCAACCATCTGTAGATCACTTTTCAGCTCATACCAAGTAGCCTCAGGCAGGGGCACAGGCAGTAGGTGACCTTGGCCTGCAACAAAGCTCCCCCCTCCTCCAAGAGGCCCAAGAACCAACATAGCTGGTGACCATCTTCAGACCACACCAGAGCACCATCCAATCATCTCCAATAAAGACACACCCAAAGGGCAGACTGGACAGGCACCAGAGTCCTGCTAAAGCAAATCCTGTTCTGTAGGGTCAGTCCCTGCACATCAGCTCCTCCACTATAGTTACTGCCAATCCTAAAATCAATCAGCCTGATAGTCAGTCCCTCTCACTGGCATGCAAACAGCAATCAAGGCTCAACTTCAATAGGAGGGCACATGCAACTCACATAAGGGACATACCTGGAGCACTAGGGAGACTGCACCACTGGGCCCCAATGGACACTTACCAAATAATACCATTCTACTAAGACTGGGAGATATAGCAGCTCTACCTAATACATAGAAACAAAGACAGGTAGAGGTAAAATGAGGAGACAAAGAAACATATTCCAAATCAAAGAACAGAACAAAGCTCCAGAAAAAGAAATAAACAAAAAGGAGACAAGCAATCTATCAGATTTAGCATTCCAAACACTGGTTATAAGGATGCTCAATGATCTCAGGGAGAACTTCAGCAAAGAGATAGGAAACATAAAAACAGAAATAGAAAACATAAAAAAGAACCAGTTAGAAATGAAGAATACAATAACTGAAATAAACAATATCGTAAAGGGAATCAATAGATTAGATGAAGCAGAGAATCCAATCAGCAATTTGAAAGATAAGGTAGCAGAAAACACCCAAATGGAACAATAAAAAGAAAAGAATTCCAAAAAAGGGGAAAAAAAAAGAAAAGAATTAAAAATAATTAGGATAGTTTAAGATATCTATGGGACACCATCAAGCATACCAATGTTCTCATCATAGGGGTATCAGAACAAGAGAGAAAGAGAGAGAGCAAAGAATTGAAAATCTATTTGAAGAAATAATGAGAAAACTTCCCTAACCTGGTAAAGGAAATAGATAGAAAAGTCTAGGAAGCACAGAGAGTCCCAAACAAGGTGAGCCCAAAGAGGCCCACAGTAAGACACATCATAGTTAAAAAGTGAAAGGTTAAAGACAGGCAGAAAATCTTAAAAGTAGCAAGAGAAAAGCAGTTAGTTACTTACAAGGATAAATGTCAGCTGATTTCTCAATAGAAACTTTGCAGGCCACAAGGGATTGGCAGGCAATATTCAAAGTGATGAAAAGTAAGGACCTACAACCAAGATTACCTAGTAAAGCTATCATTTAGAATCAAAAGACAGATAAAGAGCTTCTCAAACAAGAAAAGCTAAAGGAGTTCATCAACACCAAACCAGTATTGGAAAGGTAGAGGGAATTCTTTAAGATAAAGGGGGAAAAAAAGATAAAAATTATGAGTAATAAAATGGCAATAACTACATACTTATTAACAATTACTTTCAATGTAAATGGATTAAATGCTCCAATCAAAAGACAGGGTGGCCGAATGAATAAGAAAACCAGACTCTTGCCAGCGACAGCGTAGGTTGCAACCCCTGCTGCAGTGGGTTGCCATGGGCTACCGTGTGTAGCCAGCAGCCAGCGTGAGCAGCCAGCAGCCACAGTGAGTGGCTGTCCAGAAGCCGGCAACTGATCTGCCTCGCCCGGGAAGAGCGCAATGATGGTGCCAACTTGGGCCAGTGAAGCAATGTCCTCCACAACTAGAATGAAGAAAAAAATGACAGCAACTTGTCTGTTTCCCTTCCCCCAATTCCCCAGCACTGTTTCCATCCCCTAATTCCCCAATAAAAATCTTTAAAAAAAAAAAAAGAAAACCAGACTCTTACATATGCTGCCTACAAGAGACTCACTTCAGATTTAAAGACACACATAGATTGAAAGTGATGGGATGGAAAAAGACATTTCATGAAAATGAAAAAAAAAATGAAGTAACAATACTTATTATACCAGACAAAACAGACTTTAAAACAAAGACTATAGGGCTGACCGTGTGGTTCAGTTGGTTAAGAGTTAACTTAAGAGTATGAGCTCTGAGCAACAGGGCCGCTGGTTCAATTCCCACATGGGTCAGTGACACTGCACCCAAGATGAGCGGCTGTTGAGCTGCCAACAGGTGGCAGGATGGCTCAGCTGGTGAGAGCATGTACTCCTAACCACAAGACTACCTGTTTGATGGTGGGCTATGCCCGCCCACCCGCAACTAAGACTGAACTCAGCACCTTGAGCTGAACTGCCATCCGGATGGCTCAGTGGGTAGAGCATGCACTCTCAACAACAAGGCTACTGGTTCAACTCCCGAATAAGATGGTGGCTACGCCCACCCACAACTAAGACTGTAACACAGCACCTTGAGCTTAGAGGCCACAAGCTGCCGGCGGGCAACCAGATGGCAACTGGTGCCCTTCACAATTATGATTGAAGAACAACAACTTGGCTAGTCCCCCTCCCCAATTCCCCAACACTGTTCCCCTCCCCCATTCCCCAATTAAAAAAAAATCAAAAACAAAGGCTACAAGAGACAAAGAAGGACCCAGTAATCCTACTTCTGGGTATTTATCTGAAGAAACCCAAAATGCTACTTTGAGGGAACATGTGCGTTCATATGTCATTGAAGCATGATTTACAATAGCCAAGATGTGGAGGCAGACCTTTTTTTTACTCTGTATACCCACAATAAGGAAAAGGTCAGGAACCTGACAGACCACACATGTCAGGAATACCAATACCCAAGATAGCTAACTTAGTGCCTACCTTATTTTCTTTAACTTCATCTTCCTTGATGAAACAGACTGACTATTTTTTAAAGGGTCGATAATGTTAAAGGTATAAATTTGTTTCACTTTTCTTTAAATAAAAATCATCTCACTAAGGGAAAAAAAGAAAATGACAAAGAAGGAAACTACAGGTAACAATGTAGAGTGAAAAACAAAAACCCAAAATATTATATATATCTGTTTATATACCTAGAGAAACATAAGTAAATTAATGAAATTCTTTATAGCTATTAAAAATAATGATGTGCTATTTGTGACAACATGGATGGATCTTGAGATTATTATACTAAGCAAAATAAGTCAGACAGAAAAAGTCGAGAATCATATGATTTCACTGATATGTGGGATATAAAACTGAAAACAACAAAGGAAGACAAACAAATAAAGAAATAAAAACTCATAGACACAGACAATAGTTCAGTGGTTACCAGAAAGTAAGGGGAAAGGCGAAAAAGTAAGGGGTGGTAAATGAGGGTAAAAGGGATCAAATATATGGTAATGGAGGGAGAACTGACTCTGGGTGGTGAACACACAATGTGATATATAGATGATGTATTTCAAAATCGTACACCTGAAACCTATGTAACTTTACTAACCAGTGTCACCGCAATAAACTTTAATTTAAACAAATAATAATGATGTGAAACTATGCTTTTAGAAATGACAACAGTGACCTAGAATGGGGGAAACTACAATAATAGTAGAAGAAAATGTACATAATATTATTTATGTAAAACTCCCATATCTATGTGTTCTTCTATCCACAGGAAAATATCAAGAAACATGTTCACCAAAATATAAATAAAGGTTTTCTCAGCATTTGGGAATGCTTTTTACAACAAGGTAAAACTGTGAAGATACTTTCATTTATGAAAGGGAGAAAGCAAAAATGTACAATAGCAAAGGTGAGAAGACAATTAGAAATGTTTCTGTGTTTTAGGTACATTCTTTCTTCTCTCTCTCTCTCTCTCTCTCTCTCTCTCTCTCTCTCTCTCTC
>NW_017731445.1:379117-392450 GCF_001890085.2 Hipposideros armiger | reverse complement strand
ACACACACACACACCTCTAAAATCACCAGATCATCAGCTACAAGTACATTAAGAGACCATGTATGAGAACTACTCTCATACCAGGTGGCAGCACCTACTGTTTCTCACTAGCTTAGGTCTTCAGCCATTTGAGACATACTACAAAGCAAAAGCACCACGGAACAGTTTCTTCCTAAAAATCCATGATTCTAGCACAGGGGTCACAAGTTTTCTGTAAAGGGCCAGACAAACATTTTATGTTTTGAGTATGGTCACAACTACTCAGCTCTGTCAATGAGGCATGAAAGCAACCATAAGCAATACTTAAACGAATGAACATGGCTACATTCCAATAAAACTTTATGGATAATGAAATTTGAATTTCATATAATTTTCACATCACTAAATGATCACATTTAAAAATTTTTTTCCAGCTGCTGAGAAACATATGAACTGAAGACAGTTTGGCCGTTCCTTAAAAACTTAAACACGGAGTTACCCAACAATTTCACTCCTAGGTATATACACAAGATAATTGAAAACATATATAGTCATCCAACAACTTGTACAAGAGCATTGATAGCAATATTATTCATAATATCCAAAAAGTAGGTGTTGCCTTACAGCTACATCCACGACCATCCCCCAGCACTAACCTCTGACCCAAAAGATCCTGAGGGAGTGTCTCAGAACGACCAAAACCCGGTGGAATGATATCAGTCATCTCCCTTAATTATATAGGACGCGGTAGAATAACGCTGTCCTGGGGGCTGTGCAGGCTGTATGAAGGCACAGTACATTTTGGAATACAATGGGAGCTGGTTAATGGAAAACAGCCTTAATGCACGTGACACAGGGGTCTTTGAGTAATGCAGTTTCACTTCCTTGAAATTTTCTCCATAAAAGCCATGCGACGACCCGATTCGGGGCTCAGTCCACGAGGCTGATGCCCCCTGGTCCCGCTTTAGCCTTATCTCTGTCTCCTGTGCTGTTTAACTCCGTGTCGCCCCCCTCGTTTCCCGTTGCCCTTGCCACGCAGGACGTGACAGTAGGAGCAACCCTATGTCCATCAACTGATGAATGAATTAGCAAACGGCAAAATATCCACATAAAAGAATATCATTCAGCCATAGAAAGGAATGAAGTAGTGATACACGCTATAACATGGATGAAGCTCGAAACATACTAAGTGAAAGAAGCCAGACATAAAAGGTCACATATTGTCTGATTACATTAATGTTAAATATCCAGAAGAGGCAAGTCAATAGAGACAGAAAGTAGATTTGTGGTGGCCAGGGGCTGTGGGGAAGACAGAATGAGGAGTGACTGCTAATGAAAATGGGGTCTCCTTCCAGGTAATAAAAATGTTGTGAAATTAGACAGCAGTCATGGTTGCACAGCCTTCTGAACATACTAAAATAACAGAATTGTACACTTGTAAATGGTGAATTTTTAGTATATGAGTTAAATCTCAATTTTTATAAATGTAGAGATTTAGCTCATGAGTCATATAAAAACATACTGCAGCTGGATTTGGCCTGGGAGCCAAAGTTTGCCAATGCTATCCTAGCATCTAACAGACAAGATGGCTTTGGGTTTTACACACACACACCACAAATTAGAACACAGTCAAAGGAAAAAAACTTGAAAGGTGCTGAGTCGGCACTGAAAAATTATTTGATAATAATTACATAAAGTTATAAAAAATGAAAAGTCAAAGAACCACCAAACCCATAAAGTCACTCTTCTAAAAGTGAACAAAATTCAACAGACTAGTGGGGGGGGGGAGGGAATTTATATGAAGCACAACTTTTAAATGCCAGTTTTCATTCTGTCATTCCAAAATCCTTTTAAATGTAAAGTAAGCTAATTTAGAAATGCATTTAGTGGCACTTTACCTGGAGACACTAGCTGTACTAATTCAAACCTGGTTAGGAAGCCTGAAAAAGAAAAAATGAGATTTTAATACTTTAAAAAATTTCCAGAGTTTTTCATTAATTGCTAAGTTTAAAACTGCCATAATGTCCCATTTACATTATTAATAATAAGTGCCATACCAACAATAACTCAGCTATTTCTACACCCAATAAATGAAGGGCATAGAGTAACTATGCTATAAAAGTAGCATTTCATCCCCTGAAAAATACTGACAAAATAAATGCAATATTTTCTGTTTTAAAAATACAATCATTAATCACTTAGAAAACAATAAATTTTTCATTTAAAAAACTCAAAATACAATTGTTATCCATTAACCTATAAAAGTTCATCTTGCTTCAAATTGTATGATATGGCTATATGTTAGACATAAAATTAACATGTTTTTATATTTCCTGAGTTCAAAATATATTTAGATATAGTGAGCCCATATATAATGTCTACAAGGACAAGAATAAAATTCAAATCTTAAAAGTAATTTAAAACATAAATGTATAACACTAAAAAAATCAAAGATAATTCCCACAAAATACTAAAAGTGAAAACATCTAAAAATAGACAATAGTGGTAATTATAGTTAATAATACTGTATTATATACAGCTGACCCCTGAACAACATGGGTTTGAATTGCATGGGTCTACTTATACATGGATTTTTTTCAATAAATACAGCCAGCCCTTGGTCTCTAAGGGTTCTGCATCATAGATTCAACCAACCATGGATGAAAAACAGTATTTTCACATTCCCAACTGTGGTTTCCCAACTGTGAGCACAGATCGAAAATACCATTTTCCATCTACATTTGGTTGAATCCTCTGATGCAAAGGGGCAACTCGAGAGTCAAAAGTTATACCGGATTTTCGACTCTGGGGGGGTATTGGTGCCCCAACCTCAGTGCTGCTAAAGGGTCAATTGTACTTGAAAGTTGCTAAGACCATAGATCTTAAACGTTCTCACCACAAAAAAGAAATGATAATCATGTGATGTGATGGAGGTGTTAGCTAACACCTATGGTGGTAATCATTTTGCAATATACGAGTATATCAAATCAACACGTTGTACACATTAAACTCACACAATGTAATATGTCAATTAAATCTCAAAAAACTGGAAAATTACACAATAAAAATAAAATTCTTCCTTTATAGACATGAAAAACATATAAATGCATGCAGACAGAATTTTAAATACCAAGAAACTTAAAAGCCAAGACAGCCCATAATTTAGGTTTTGTAAGAGGGAGGAGGAAATTTATCCTTGCCAATATTCATCCCAATGGTAATGTTAAACAATTTGTCTCAGGCTCTAAATTCCTTACATTCATTTAATTCCCACCACATCTCATGTTCATGGGTTAGAATGCTTAATATTGTTAAGATGGTGATATTCCCCAAGTTGAGTGGCAGGGACCACACAACCCACAACAAAATCTTAACTGGCTTCTTTCCAGAAACTGATAAGCTGGTGCTAAATTCATATGGAAAACCAAGGGAACCCAAACAGCAAAAGTGGTTTCGAAAAAGAACTAAGTTAAAGAACTCACGCTTCCTGATTTCATAACTTACTACAAAGCTACAATAATCAAGATTGTGTAGTATCAGCATAATGATAGCTATATGGATCAATGGAATAGAATTATGAGCCCAAAATAAACCTTCATATTTATAGGCAATTGATTTTCAACAAAGGTGCCATGAATATTCAATGGGGAAAAAATACTCTTACCAGCAAATGGTGTTGAGACAACAGGATATCCAGATGCAAAAGAATGAAGCTGGACCCCTACCTCATGCCATTTACAAAAATCAACTCAATATGTATCATAGACCTAAATGTAAGACCTAAAACTATAAAACTCTTAGAAGAAAACACAGACATAAATCTTGTGACTTGAATTAGGCAATGTTTTCTTAGTTATAACATTAAAAACACAAGTAACAAAAGAAAAATAAATAAAATAGAATTCATCAAAATTAAAAACTTTTGTATTTCAAAGAACACCATCAAAAAAGTAAAAAGAGGGCTGGCCGAGTGGCACAATGGTTAAGAGCTGGCCTGGGACGCCAGAGGGCCCCGGTTCGGATCCCACATATGAGGGCCAGTGACACTGCCCTCTACAGCTAAGATGCTGGACAACAGCTCAACCTGGAGCTGGGCTGCTGTGAGTCGCCGGCGACGGCATAGGCTGCAGCCATTGCTGCAGTGGGTTGCCATGGGCTACCGTGTGTAGCCAGCAGCCAGCGTGAGCAGCCAGCAGCCGCTGTGAGTGGCCGTCCAGAAGCCGACGACTGATCTGCCTCGCCTGGGAAGAGTGCAATGATGGTGCCAACTTGGGCCAGTGAAGTGACGTCCTCCACAACTAGACTGAAGATCGAAAGGACAGCAACTTGTCTGTTCCCATCCCCCAGTTCCCCAATAAAAAAATCTTAAAAAAAAAAAAAGTAAAAGATAATCCAAAGAATGGGAGAAAATGTTTGTCAATCATACATCTGATATGGGACTTATATGTATAATATATTAAGAACTTGCAATTCAATAAAACAGACACCCAATTAAAATATAGGCAAAATAAAAAAATAAAATAAAATATAGCAGAAGCTGAATAGACATTTCTCCAAATAAGATATACAAATAACCACATGAAAAAAAAAAGCTCAATATCATTACTATCAGGGCAGTGCAAATCAAAACAACAATGAGATACCACTTCACGTCCACAAGGATGGCTACCAATAAAGAGAACAGATAATAATAAGTGTTAGCCAAAATGTGGAGAAATAGAACCCTTATATATTGCTGGTGGAATGTAAAATAATGTAGCTGCTTTGGTAAACAGCCTGGAAGTTCCTCAAAAGATTAAAAAGAGTTACCATATGACCCAGCAACTCCACTCCTAGGTATTATACCCAAGAAAAATGAAAACATATGTCCACAAAAGTACTTGTACACAAATATCCATAGCAGCATTATTCATCATAGCCCCAAAGTGAAAACAATCCAAATGTCCATCAACTAATGAATGGATAAATGCTATGTGACATATCCATACAATGGAACGTTATTTGGCCATAAAAAGAAATTAAGTACTGACACATGCTACAGCAAGGATGCACCTTGAAAACATTTTGCTACGTGAAAGAAGTCAATCACAAAGGACCACATATATAATTCCATTTGTATGAAATATCCAGAATAAGCAAATCTAGAGACAGGAAGTTTAGTTAGTAGTTGCCTAGGGATGGGAGGGATGAGAAAGAATGGTATAGTGTTTCTTTCTGTGGAGATGAAAATGTTCTAAAATTGATTATGGTGATGGTTACACAACTCTGTGAATAAACAAAAACGATTTAATTGTAAAATATAAAGAAACAGAATGGTACCAACCAGTATACCATCTATATCTAGGGTTTATAATTGAATCAAAACCATGATTCAAATTTTACAGACTATCTTAAGTATAATCATGGATCAAACATGGAAGTATCACAACTTAGAAAATAGTAGAATTTCATATCTGTAAATTACATACACACAATAATTTCTCTCTCTCTCTCCCTCCTTTTTTTTTTGAAGAGTACCTACTTTCTAAAGTGTCTGCTACAGTTCCAGGATCTATTGCATTTTCGAATAACTGCAGGAAAAAAATGGGGAAAATAAATTTTAAAAAAAATAAAAAATAAAAATAAATAAATAAATATATATATATATATATATATACACGCATACATACTGTAGATTATATTCTTCCAAATAATTAACACATATTAAATCCAGCCATTTAATATTTTAGGATTAAACAGGAATACCTTTAACAGGTATGTGGTTAAAAGTTCAACAAATTATTATAGAATGAATGAGGATTAACAAAACAATATCAAGTGCAAGGAAAAATCTGAATTAGCTGAATCTACCACATGCTCAAAATGTCATCAACTTGACCTACAGTTTGTTGCTAAAAGTACATCTGGCATCAACCTCAAAAAGTTTTGAGTACCGAGAAAAACTTTCTGCATACCACAGATACTCATAAAATGTTGTTAACTGAATGAATGACTTCTCTTGCCAAGGAACTGGTTGCCCTAAAGAGGAACATAAATAAAAATTCTATCTACGAGGTCAGACAATTAAGTTCGTGAACTCATCCTAGAAAAAGTGCTACATACCTCACTGCTGAATATCACTATGGTCACCTTCAAAGTACTCCCCTTGGGAAGCTATGCACTGATGCCAGCACCTAGTCAACCTTTCAAATAAATTTTGGAACTCTTTCTGGAATGGCCATCAGAGATGTCATCGTATTACCGTTGGTGTCCTGAATGTCATCAAAATGTCTTCCTTTCAATATTTCCTTTATCTTCCAGGAAAGAAAGAAGTCATTGGGGGCCAGATCAGGTGAGTAGGGAGAGTGTTCCAATACAGTTATTTGTTTACTGGCAAAAAAACTCCCTCACAGACAGTGCTGTGTGAGCTGGTGCATCATCATGATGCAAGAGCCATGAATTGTTGGCGAAAAGTTCAGGTCGTCTAACTTTTTCACGCAGACTTTTCAGCACTTCCAAATAGTAAACTTGGTTAACTGCCCAGTTGGTATAAATTCATAATGAATAATAATCCCTCTGATATCAAAAAAGTTTAGCAGCATCGTTGCAACAAGTTCTCCAACTTAATTGTCCGACCTCGTATGTGAAATACAAAGGAAAGGTAAGTGCTAGTAGCTATACTCCCACAGAATTAAAAAAAAAAAACTGGAGTAAATACAGTAAAACCTTGGATTGCAAATAATGTGGTTTGCGAGTGTTTCACAAGACGAGCAAACATTTCTAGTACATTTTAACCTGGTAAGCAATGTTTTACAATACGTGTAGCTTGTTTCCGGAACGAATTATGCTCACAAACCAAGGTATTACTGTAAGCACAAGAAATCATGAAGCACAAGAAATACATTGTGATACCTATATAACCATTGCCAAATCTGTACATTTTGTCCTTGAGATAAAAAGGGCCTGGAATAGGACTGAAATAAAATACCACATCCCTCTTCCTGAATTCTAGAACTCTGTAAAAAAACAAAAACATTTCAGCAGAGTTTGATTTCAGGCATTAAATTCTGATTTAAGTGGTGTTTAAACTTAAGCATGGTTAAAATCTGCTCTTGATCCAAAGCCAGGTCTATTTTAACTACAAAAATGAAAACTGTCCCTTGTAATTTCTGTCTTACTGACTCGAATTTATCAAGCAAAAGTGGGTGATTTTTTCCCCCCTAAACTATTTCAGTAATTGTATCCCTTCATTTCATCCATATCTGAGGATTTTCTCAAATATGATTTTGGGGAGTAAATGACCAGCATGAACTGCTCAAACACAATGGCTCATACATTCTTTACAAATAATTTCTTGTTTATCCAAATGCTTTATATCATTCAATTCTGAATTACACAAAAGGTTCAAAGAGAAAATGTTTTGCACTACTAGAACGGAACAGATATAACAAAGCTGGAGCCAACTGGAAGAAAGCTGAAATATGAACTCAAACAGCTCACACAAGAGGGCAATTTTGAAAATTTAAAATTAAGCATTTAGTTTCATTTTATAAAGTGAAAAATGGTCCATAATGTGCTTAATAATCTCAAATGCAAAGCTTTGCAACAGAGAGAAGTGGCATCTAGAATGTGACTCTGAGGCTCACTCTCCTGTTCTACAAGTCAAGGAGGTTGGACCAGATGACCTCCAAGGCCATTTACGAATGTATCATTCAGTGCTTCTATGATTTTGTATACTTGGGCTTCTTATAAAAATATTTTTTTATCTTCTATAGAAGCAAATTTAAAATTGACAAAACTAATAAGAAAATTCTTAGGAGGAAATAGGCTGGATTTTTTACCACCCACATTTTACCATTACCAACATCTAAATGGTAGAAGTAGGCTCCTTTGGATTCTGACTGTATGTTCCAAAGTAATCTCCATTTATTCCTCTCCTCTTTTCTAACCAGTTTGGTAGACTTTATTTAAATTAATAGACTGTGATTTATAAAAATATTACATGCAGCTCTAGCCATCTAGAAAATCAATCCTCATTTCCTCTCCAGTTCTCAGGTAGAAACATTTTCTGAACCGCCGGCCGAGTGGCCCAGTTAGTTAAGAGCTCGCTCAAGATGCAAGCTCCAAGCAACAGGGTCGCTAGTTCCATTCACAGCCGGAGCTGAGTTGCTGCTGAGCTGCCAACAGGTAGGTGGCAGGATGGCTCAGCTAAAAAAAAAAAAAAGAAAGAAAAAAAAAAAAGAAACATTTTCTGGGCATCCTATCCACACCTTTAAATACTGGGGAGCCTTCCCATACTCATCCCTTCCCCCAAAAGAACCACTTCAGTGATATCGTCTGGAGCAAAATCATCACTTATCAAGGTTCAAAAAATCAGACTGATTCCATCTCCAAATTCCAAAACAAAAACTTCAAAGGATTGTCAGTGATTGCATAGTAATGAAATTAATATTTTAAAGTGGGAAGAAGGTTGGTAATGTTTTGACTATTTATATCATGATCATATTCATTGGAATGAAATCTAGCTTTATCACTGTAACTAAATAAACCAGGTATGACCTAAGAAAACTCAATAAATCTGTAGAGCCTTGTTTTGTTACAGGATTTAACTAATTTGGTTATGATTTTTCTGTGTCTAACGAAGTTTGTTTCTAACGTCTGCTAGTTTGATAATCCCTGTCATAAATGTAATGCAGCTGCCTCTAACACCTCCAAGAACATTCAGAAAATGCTCTCTTTGCTCCAGTTAAGAAAATGCCATGGGAGTTCCCAGAATAGAAAACATCAGACCAAGGTATTTAGCACTAGGTTGATGGAACTTGGCTCAGACCTGGGCTACAAAAGCAAGTCCTCCAAATACGGTTTTGTACTGTGCTGAGGTGCCTTCAAGTAATTTTTTAAAAGGAAACTTACAAAATAACTTTATTAGAACTGTGCTCTTTATAAGAATCATTAAATGATCCTCACACAGCAAAATTTTAATTTCTCTACGTAGCAGTGAGAAAGTCAAGATTACCTTTTCAAATCTCATTCTCTGCTGAATCATAATAGGGAACACAGAGGGAAAGCAGTCTGTCTCCTGGTACTCATTCAAGAGGTAAACCCCAAGGTACACATCTTGCTTGTCTGGAAGGAATACCCCTGGGCAAGAAATCTTAAAAACAAGATAAAAAAAGGCGGGGGGGAGACAGAGAGGGAGAGGGAGAGAGAGAGAACAGGATTTGTTTTGTTTTCTAAACGGGGCTCTATTTTCCCTAACCAATAGACAATGTCAAATTTCCCCCACTACCTCACCCCCTCACCTGTACCTCCCATAACACCCTCCCTTCTTCTCCTTCCATAAATTGGAAATCTAGTTTCATCCCACATCTCCGCCAGGTGTCACAATCGTCCTTTGGCGGTTTCTTCTCCCCGCCCCTCCAGGATGGCAGTGCGGAAGCGGAAGAGGCTGTAGGGCCAGGGAGCCTGATTTTAAGCCGGCTGGGTGCTGGGGTCCGGGCCGCCAGCCGCAATGCCGAGCCCCCGTAGAACAGTCGAGGGACGCCCCCTGGGAGCCTCCGCTTCGAGCAGCAGCAGCAGCCCCGGCAGCCCGGCCCATGGCGGCGGCGGCGGCGGCAGCAGCAGCAGCAGCAGCAGCAGGTTTGAGTTCCAGTCCCTGCTCAGCAGCCGGGCGCCGGGCGTGGATCCCACCTGCGCCCGGCTCCGCGCGTCCGAGAGCCCTGTGCACCGCCGCGGCTCCTTCCCCCTGACTGGAGCGGGCCCCTCGCAGGCGCCACCGCCCCCGCTGCCCGAGGAGGACCGCATGGACCTGAACCCGTCCTTCTTGGGTATTGCCCTGCGCTCCCTGCTGGCCATCGACCTGTGGCTGTCCAAGAAGCTGGGGGTGTGCGCAGGGGAGAGTTCGTCTTGGGGCAACGTGCGGCCACTCATGAAGCTGCTGGAGATCTCTGGACACGGCATCCCCTGGCTGCTGGGCACCCTCTACTGTCTGTCCAGGAGCGACAGCTGGGCCGGGCGCGAGGTGCTGATGAACCTGCTCTTCGCCCTGCTGTTGGACCTGCTGCTGGTGACCCTGCTCAAGGGGCTGGTCCGCAGGCGCCGCCCCGCACACAACCAGATGGATATGTTTGTCACCCTCTCTGTGGACAAGTACTCCTTCCCCTCAGGCCATGCCACCAGGGCCGCCCTGGTGTCGCGGTTCATCTTGAACCACCTGGTGCTGGCCATTCCTCTAAGAGTGCTGGTGGTACTGTGGGCCTTCATCTTGGGCCTCTCCAGGGTCATGCTGGGGCGGCACAATGTCACCGACGTGGCATTTGGCTTTTTTCTGGGCTACATGCAGTACAGCATCGTGGTCTATTGCTGGCTTTCACCGCACAATGCTCCAGTCCTCTTTGTACTGTGGAGCCAACAATAACACCATCTCATTCGTTATGGCACCAGGAGATCTGAGGGTTTCCACATGCGATCATGCCGACATAAACCAGCAGCCATTCCACTTGTCCCTCTTAGGACATTTCGTGCTTCCTTTGGGATTCCAGGTGTCCTACCATCTTGATGGCCTGCTAGGCTGGAGCACATGCTGGCCATTACTGATCACAGCCATACTACAGAAAGCAAAAATCCCTCTATGATATATGTATTCAACAACTGTTTGTATCTCCAGGACAACTGCAAAGAAACCAGGCTGGGGTGATTATAATGTTGCTGTTTTTTAAAAGTTGACATCAGTAAAATTGTATTTTGTAGTAATCCTGTAAGTTAACATATCACTTGTAAATTGAACTTTGAAAAGGAAACATAATCTTCATTCTGTAAATATACATGCAGATAAGCCACATACTAATCCTAGTTCTTTTCCTAAGGTAGATTTTAAACATTTATTGGGGAAATTTCCCCTTATTCCTGCTTTTCTTGGTAAGGCTTTTTTAGTTTATTGTCTCTTCCATCTTTGTAGACTTTGTAGTGAGAAGAGAGGTTGTAGCACATGTCTTTCTCTCCTTTCCTTCTACCTCCTCAAAAGATCTTTAAATTTATATTTATTTCCCACTACTCTCTAATATTGTCTTTTAGCATTAAGAGAACAAGCTAAGAACTTACTTGAAGAAACCCTTAAAGATGGGCATATCTATAATCCGTATAGAAAAGGAAGGATTGGACTATGGCCTCATGCTTAATTATGTTGAGAACCATTAACATGGCATGAGAGAAGGCAGAAAAGCTAAGCTGCTGAGGAGGTCAAAGGAAGTGAGAGTTTGGGGGTAGGCTAACCACATACAATGTCAGTGGACTAGTATAGCAAGAGATGGGGCTCTGCTGCCCATCCTCTCTACTGAATAAAGAAAAATGTTCCTCTACTGAGGTAATAAAATGGGAAAATAATGTGTAAAATTTTTCATATATACACAAGGATGACCTTGTATATTCGTTTTTCATATGGAAGTCTGTTTCCCTGTTTATAGCACAATTTATTTAGATAACAGTATTTAATTTGAATTTCATCAGTGGAGTCTGCAGCTATACCAGGCACAAGGTATAATTAACTCCTAAATTTCCGTTTACAATGACCTTTACATTTTTTTTATGACCTTTACATTTAAAGCAGTTTATCCATGGTGCCTCCCTAAATCACAAGACCAAAGACCACCAAATGCAGGAAAGTCCGAAAAGGTATATGCTTAAAATGCTGCTCTACCTGAAAATACGAACCTTTAAATTACGTATACAATTGGTGTCTTCAAAAATCTTAATGACCAATTATTTTGACATTTATAAATAGAAAGAATTATGGCCTTTGATCTGTCATACAGAGGTACACATAGGAACCTGAAGAATGGCTATGAAGAGTAGGCTCTGATTGGGATGGAAATGTGAACTCTGTCAGTATCAGAGGCACAATGAAAGAAGAACAGCTACTCCAAAATAAAATGAAATCATTTGTTTTCCCACAACATCCTGAACACAGACTACCTCTCACTTGCTGAATCAGACAAACTGTGAAACCATAAGTGGTTTGTTTTATTGTTTAATCTTAGAAAGATCCCTCATTTTAATTGCAGCAATATTCAGGCCAGATATTTGGAAGCATGATATTTCCTCTTGCAGAGCCCACAAGTCTGAATATTGGCTCAAAATAAGGCTTACCTTCTGGTTCCTGGTTATACTTCTGGAACTCCCTGTCTTAGTTGCTGAGGCCTGAGTTGGCTGGCTTTTAAAGCACAGATCAATTCACCCTGTTTTTGGAGCATCCTAAGTACTGTAAAGTAGAAAACTGATTTCACTGTTAATTAATGTATACTGAGGAATGCTTTTTGGAAGTCAAAATAAAATTAACAAATAATGTTGCAAGAAGTGCGATGAAAACTTGTTTAATTCTTGCCTTGATGAGGAAGACTGATTTATCACTCAACTTCTCAAGAATTCCTTCACTTTACTGCACAACTTTGAGAGCTTGCAATTGATATAGCCTAGTCTATTTGCTGTCAAAGAGGGACAAAACCAGTAAGTTCTCTTGATTTCATAGCTGCATGTATGATAAAACCACACCATTTGTCACTTGTATGGAGGTTAACCAGATTTTTCCATAGCCATAACCTGTTGGCATTTGTGCTTATAATCATGGACAGGAGAAAAGCTCCTATAGCTTGGAAGCAAAGTTGCAATGACAGCCTGTCACTAACTACAAATGGAAGCTGAAATAAGAGGAATGACTGACCCCAAACAGGAACAATGGAGTCACTCTGCCACAGCATCTCACTTAAACAGGATTTGGTGTATACTTATGAAAAAGCTGTTTGTTGATCGATTGATTTCCCTTTTGGAATTGGCAAGCCAGAGGCATTTCTATGAGAAATAGCTTAGATAATATTTGATTGGTTCATAGAGAGGGGAAATTATTAGAAAGTGATACGGCTTTTTGAAATTAAATTCTTCCCTGGTTATTTAAGGTTTTTTTAAAACCTTTCACAACATCTTTATCCTGGAAAAGAAAAGAAAATCCTTCGACTTAATGCTAGGTTATTTTTTAAAAAAACAGAAAATTCAGGATAAAGCTAAGAAACAAGTTGGCTTTGGGGGCAAAAAAACGGTTGGAAGAGGTTGAGCTGAATTAAAGGTTAAGAAGTCCGGAAAGACCAATGTAGAGAATCTTAGGGACAGAGTATGATTTATTCCAAAAGATAATGATATATGTGTGCTGAGGTGGGGAGGGGTGGTGGAAACGACCCGGGACCATTTAAGAACCCTGGGGAGTCTGATTTGAGGCAAGGAGTGGGGAAGTTCGTAGATCTCTTACCGCCCGGATCTGCAGCTCCACCACCACCTCCAGAGGCATCATTCCCTGCGTGGGTGAAAGGATCTTGTAATGAAAAAAAAA
>NW_017731445.1:300634-379017 GCF_001890085.2 Hipposideros armiger | reverse complement strand
GTCCCCCCTGCCCAGATCCCTCCCACCCGGACGGGTCTCACACTACGGGAGCTGAAGCTAAGGCTTCCAGAAGGCGGTAGTGTCGCGTTGCCATGGACACACAAATGCTCAACCTTCCACCGTAGAACGCAAGGTCCCCGGCACAGGCGTGCGCGCCCCCAGTGCCCCACTGGGAACACGCGGTGCCTACGTCCACTTCACAGGCTGTATGGTAGTGGGCGAGAATGACTCAGTACTGAGATGGTAGCCGAATCGCAAGATGCTAAAAGTCCTAATTTCCACCAACTCTTTCCATCACCTCTCTTTATGGTGCCAATCACTATGTTAAAATGTTTACAGTGTCCATTCTAAAAGTAGAATGTGACCATAGCTCTATTATAATTTAAGTGCTACCCATTTTTAGTAGCTATAAGGATCCCCCCCCCCCGCAAGCCCTGAGAATTTCTGTAACATTCCAATTACATAATATAATAGCCTGTCCCTAAAGGTACTCTCTTGCTTATGAAACGTTATGTTCTCATGTTTGGTTCGGAAAACATAGCCACTGTCAATAATAAAAAATTAAACGTGTGTTAATTAGAAATACAAGAATAATTCTTAAAGAGGTTTAAAAGTTAGATATCCTGTTTTAGTCACAATAGAAATATATTTGTCAGTCTATCTTTTCTAGGGTTTAGTTAACCTAAGGCAAGCACTGAATTACATTATCTCCCAATGGGTAATTACTATAGTTGCCAAAGCCAGGGTTACACTGCAAAAACCCTCAGAGTTGGTAGGCAGAGCAAAAGTTCTTGACCCATAGGGAAACATCGGTTTTTTTCCCCCAGTCACTGTATTTAACAGATAAAAATGAAGGAAGGGAGGAAGTAGTGGCTACTTCTAGCCAATCAGAAAAATCTGGTAGGGCCAATGCTGTCTCTTAAAAAAAATTTAATTGTGATGAGTCATTTATTATTTAATACTAATATTTTGCATTGGATTTATGCAATTGCAAAATGCAAGTGCAGAAAGATGTCCTGAGAATTAGGTATTTATTTAGGTAACTGGAGTTCCTTTCCTTGGAAGGGAAAAACTCAGAGTGATGAAGGAGGGTATATTGTGTCCTTATCCAATCCTTGTGTAAGAGGTACACAAGTGGGTGCTAGGCTCCCTACTGTATCCAGGGCACTGATTGGTCAGCTCACAACAGCTTGCTAACACCCAGACTCAGTACAGTGATATATGGGGAAAGGACCTGTGTTGACCCTCACAAGTAAGTCACCAACGCTAAGTCATCAGGAGAATGACAACCAAAACAGATTTAAAAAATAAGTGGTCAGAGACATAACAGAAGGGAGGAATCGATCGAAGCTGCAAAGTGCTAGGCATATCGCATATGCTAATTTATTTCATGCCCACAACAACTCTTTGAGGGAGATATTATCCCTGTTTACAGATGCAGAATCCAAGGCCATGAAGTCTTTTGCCCAAGGCCACACAATTAAAGGGAAGCAGCCACACGACTGCCACATCACTGCCCCTGCAACATAGGCATCCTAGAAACACAATGTCCCATTCCATGCTCTCCGTAGCCTTAACTGGACTCTCCTTGCCTAACTGAACTCTCCTGGATATAACTGGACTCTGCTTGCTTTTCTCCTACAGCACAGCCCTCTTCTGGTTTCCCTCCACCTCTTTGGCCATTCTTTCTCTGTCTCTATTCGTCCTCTTCTACCTGTCTAAGCAATGTTTCTTGGTCTTTCCTTTCCTCACTCTATCCTTTACCTAGGTTGTCACCCACTGTATGTGCATCCGCACAAGTACACAGATTTACATATCCCACTTAGGCCACTCTCCCTGACAAGGTGAAATCTCACTATCATATATAATATATATAAATATGAATTAACTAAAACTAAATAAAATTTAAAGTTTAGTTCCATATTGACACTAGTCACATTTAAAGTGTTCAATAGCCACATGTGGCTAGTGGCTACTGTATTGGGTAGTGTAAGTAGAATATTTCCATCATCACAGAAACGTCTATTGAGCAGTGTTGCTATAGGGCTAACTTCACTAAAAGGAAACATAGGGGATACAGAAACATATTAGTGACACCACAAAGAAGCAAACAGACATATCTAGAATGTGGGATATTCTATAGGACAACTGACCCAATTAGTCTGCAACAAGTCAATGACATTGAAAAACAAAGGAAGGGGGAAGGGAAATGCTCTAGATGGAAAGATACTTAAGAGACCTGACAACCATGTGTAATATGTGAACTTTGTTGGAACCCTGATTCAAAGAAACCAACTTAAATAGAATATTTGGGACTATGAGGGAAATTTGATTATGGTTTGGTTATTAGATAATACCAAGCAAGTAATTTTGATAGGTATGACAATATCCTTATGTTTAGATAAGGCAAATAATATTGTTTAGAAATAAATATTAAGGTACATAATAGAAATGATCTAATATCTAAGATTTTGTTTTCAAATACTCCAGAAAATGAATAAAATGGATAAAGCAAATGTAGTTAAATCTTGATAACTGTTGATCTAGGTGATGGATATATGGAGTTTACTATAATTCCATACTTTTGTGTATTTAAAAATATTTATAACAATTTAAAAATCTTTAACACATGCTTAAGTAATAAGAGTAATCATATTCTTTTGGGGACCTCCTTCTGTCCTATAATTCCCATTAAGAGGATTCTTGGTGGCATCACTACAAAATTCCCTTCGATAGAAGTCTTACATACATTTAAAGAGAAACATATGGTGGATCTTTTCACCTAAAATGCAGATGACATAAGAAAATTATTGTGGTATATAATACTTTACAAGTAATTCAGAAGGAAACTGACTTAAAGAAAAAAGGAGCACTGTATTACAAGAATAGTGGTCTATGCATGAAGGTCCAAACATGAGCTGGCAATTTGAGTAGTGTTTCTTTAAGTATATATACTTCTCGAAAATTTTCCCCAAGTATCAGAAATGCTTCCAAGGAAGGAATTAAATTGCTACTGAATGGCTTTTAACAATCTTTAAGTCATTTGGGATCTGGGCCCACACATGGAATGCATTTCAGAAACTTTATTAGAGCTTATAAGTCAAGTTCATATGTTACTCTTTGGCTTCTGCTTTGACTCACTATTTGTAGGCTCAATACTTAACTATACCACACAAACCCTTCCACAAGGACTGCCCTTGGGCATTCTGGACTATATAGTCCATATATTTGCATTTTAAGGTAATTTCTATTCAAGAAAAACTTATTTGCTCCTTTAAGTTTCAGCTGGTTAGTTCTATGTCCATAGCAGTACTAGGCTAATTATGCCCCAAAGCAATTTCCAAGGAATTATATTTATCACGCAATATAAGACAGTAGAAAAGAGTATGATTTAGTTCCAAGGCTTGTAAAAAGTGTCCACTGTGCCTGGGCACAGGATTTAGGCCCCAAAGTCAGCAAGAGCTAAGATAAGGCTACTTCTAATGTTGTTATATCCACCCTTTCTTCTCATACCAAAATATACCTATTTCCATTCCATTTTTACCCTCTTCTGTCTTTATTTAATCCTACACCTTTCCTTTTATCCTTGTTTCCATGCATCAGTTCCCTATTCATCTATTCGGCATGTATTTATTGAGTACCTACTATGTGCAAGGTACCATTCTGGACAGTGGAGGGTGAACAAGAAAAAAATATCCTCTTGTGGACCTTACATTCTAGTGCAGAAAGAAATACAATAAATAAGTGAACATAAATAATAATAGTATGGTAAATGCTAGGAAGGGAGTACCTAGGGGGTGAGATGGAAGGTTGAGGGAGGAATAAGAACCTAGTTTAGACCCAGTAGACAGGTCAGCTTCTCTAACAGTATGACAGTTAATCTAAGATCTAACGACAACAAAAAGCATGACCACTAGCACAACTTTTAAAAGAACTAAGAGAAAAGACAGCTAGGCAAAGGGAGCAACAAATGTAAAGGGCCATGGGGTCAGGAAAGAAATTGGTATGTGAGGAATTGAAAGGAGGCCAATGAGTATACTAAGAGAGGCCTGGGCAGGGAAGAGAGGAGGTTGACATGACACTCAAGAGTTAGGCTGGCATTAGATATTACAGGAACTTAAACAGTTATAGCAGACAATATGATTTGAGTACCTAATACCCATAATAAGGTCTTCTTCCTTGCTAATGGAACCCCAGTTTTGCTTGGATGGCAATGCATCTAGATCCAGGGAATGAACCATAATTATTTAAGCCTGTTCTGACCAATGATATACACAGAATATCACTGAGCGCTTCTGAGAAATATTTTAATGTAATTTCATTAAAAGTAACGCATTTAAAGTTTAAAGTAATAGAAGTTACTTTAAATGAAAGCTACTAGTGACTAAAGCTGGTCTTGCCTCCTCTCCCTTCAGGCTTTAACTGCTGTCATATTTTCTCCTGTGGCTTTCACTCGTAAACTCAAAAGGTTTAGGCACAGTGTATCTCAATTTTTATTTGTAATTAATTATTAAGGTATAACATATATTCACTGGAAAATATTCAAACAGAATAATACAGGAAAGCTAAAAATGGAACGTAAAGATGCTCAGAAACTTTCCTCATAGCCTTACCCACCAGGGGTAATCATTAACATTTCTTGTCTACTCTCCAGGAGTTTTCTATATACATGTACGTACACGTACACATACACATTTTTACAAAACTTGGATCATTCTCTTTCTCCATAAATATGCACACACATAAAATTAATTTTGCAACTTTTTTTTTAACTCAACAGATTTTGGAGGTATTTCTATATTAGCACATTTATATCTATTTTACTTTTTTTAAAGACTGATAATATCCCATTGTATTAATCGACCGTAATTTAAGTTCCTCTATTGACAGGCAATTAGGCTGTTTCAATTTTTTTTGTTGTTTTTTTGCCGCAAAACAAAGCTGCAGTAAACATCTTTGTAAGTAAATCACTGCATAAATGGAGCAAAATTAACTGCTGGATAATTTCCTGGTAGTGAAACTGCTGAATCAAAGCAAGTAATTCTGATAGTCAAATTGCCCCTCCCAAAAGGTTACTCAAACGACATTTTCTCTAACAGCATTTCCTCACATCTTGTCAACACTCAGTATTGACTAACTTCAAAAGTTGGCCAATCTAATAGACTGAAAAAAATTGTGTCTCGTTTTTAGGACTCTTTTTGAGGACAGCAATACCTGAGTGTTAATCACGCACGTTTTGAAGTCAGACTCCCTTGGCTATCATAGTTCTTCCCCTTAATACGTGTGACCTTGGCATGCTGGATCTATTTCTTCTTCCAAAAAGGGGGACAGAGAACAAATATTTAGGTTTAAACGACATATGTAAAAATACAGGAATCCCTCCCTGTACGGTTCGCTACTGGTGCTCGTCTTAATTTTTTAAAGCGGCGCTTGGTCCAGTACTTCATCTTTGGCATCCTCCTCCTAGCCAAGTTCTGTAGTATTCTTGTTGCTTGTATTTCGAAATGATAGGGAAATTGGCTCTGCTTTTCAAAATTCTCCCTTCTTTCCCCCCAACCCCGCTTCGGAAATACTGGCTTACATATCAATGCACAGCGATGAGTTGCAGTTTTTAAACAAGTGGACAACACTTGGTCCGAGCACTACCCCGCATCCAGGACCCACTATGTACAAGCGTAGGGAACACTAGACAACAAGTATTTAATACTACATGTCCCGCAGCGCCGATAGGGTAAGTTGGCAGCGCTGAAAGTCTTCAGAAAGCCAAGTTTTAAAAGACTTCCAAACCCACCCACTACAGGGAGCTCCCGGGACACACTTCACAAGCCCCCGCCCTCCAAGCCGGAAGTGACGTCCCAAGTTGAGTCCGTCATTTTCCGCCGTCCGCCGGTGGCGCGGCCCAGGCTTGCGTGGAGCGTGCGTCGGCGTCGCGGCTAGCAGAGGGATTCTGGGTAACGGCCCCGGCCCGCTGGGGCGGCTGGCTCGGCGCAGCTGGTTTGTCTCACGCCAAGTCTGTTGGCAGTGGGGGTTATAGAGCCTGGGGCAGCCGGACATGGAGCAGCCATGGCCGCCGCCAGGACCTTGGAACCTCCCCCGGGCAGAGGGCGAGGCAGAGGAAGAGAGTGACTTGGACGTGTCCCCCAGTTCTCCCCGCTGCCCACAACTGCCGGGCGGCGGCGCCCAGGTGAGAGGGGTCCGCTTTCTGCTGGGGGAAGGAGAAGTGCCATCGCCAGGCCCCTAGAGTCCTGTCTCTGCGACCCTCTTCTGTGCCCTGTTCTGCGCCCCCACTTCACCCGCGGGGAACGGGGCCCTGATGCCATCCCACCGCTGTTGTAGCATCTTCTAAGGACTTCGAAGAGGGGCTGGCCATATATTTCCAACCTCTACCTCCACGCACACCTTTTCACTGTGGCTAAGTCCATCTCACCCTTGGAAGACGTTTCCCCACCCCCCATCCTGACAGATTGGGCGGCTCATGCTATTAACATTGACCCTTTGTCCTCGTGTGCGTGCTTTTATCCGAGGATTTTATTCTGTTGAAGACTCTAATACTTTGCATAGTTGATAGGAACAGTGAATGGTTGTATATGGTTGTGTTTCAGACATTCACTGAGCTCCTGACTTAAAAAGATTTCTCATCCAATTTCACTGACTTTTGACATCTGAGCAAATGCTTTAAACCTCGCTTTTGATGCTAGCGTAAATCTCTCCCATTCCTGTGACCATTTTACTCCTTAGCGTTGTTTTAATTTTGCTTTACATCATTCTCCAGTAAAAACATATACCCACACGTTTGCCTTTTCCTTAAGACTTCTTCCTAAGGTCCCTGAAGCTACTCATGGTTTTCACCCCAGCATTCATGCCTCTGAAACTTAACTAAATGTGATACACCATTTAAGGATTTTTCTGGGTGCTATCTTAGGGATTGCCTATGTTCTGGTTATTCTCACCTTCTCCTGGTTATTCTCCTAACCTCAGTGTGTTTGGAAGTATATTTCAGGATCACATTAAATGAAACGGAAGTATATTTCAGGATCACATTAAATGAAACAAGTATATTTCAGGATCACATTAAATGACACAGATTATGAGTGTCTGCTTTCTATTGTAGTTTCAGGCAAAATGGGATCTAAGAGCTTAACTGAATTAATATAGTTTCTCTCTAAACTCATCTTGCTAGCTGTTAATGAAAATGAACGACTTAAATCATTTGCCAATAAGTGTAGGGTCATTGATCCTATGCCCAGCTCACGGGGGTTGGCTTCACATAGGGAAAAATGCTGTTTCATAACTAGAGACTCTACTTTGGCCAGCTCTTCAGTGGGAAAGTGCAAGACATTTTTTAGGACGACAGAGTGAAAGTTGATAGGTCAGTAGTCACCCACTAAAATGGATCACTAGTGTCATCTTTATATACAAGATACATTATATAATCACATAATGAATGTTACAGAGAAAAAACAAATGAACAGCAGCTGCCATTGTTATTTTGAAGGCATATGGAGAGGATAGAAGAATTTCAGTGCATTGTGGTTGAATTACAAAAATAACCTAAAAAACTTAGTTTAAAAAATATTAATTTTTACTTGTACACTTGGAATTATAAGCTCATTTAGCTGAAAGGAATTTTAGAAGTGAATAGGCTTCTCTCTTTCATTAAAGTGATTTCCCTGAGACCATATGACTAGTGAGAGGTAAAATTGAAACTAGAACCCTAGCTTTGACTTCTAGTACAGTGTTTTTTCCAACCTACTGCATGGTCCATCCTGTGATGTAATGTAAACCTTTATTTGGCTGAAACTACCTTTGAATGATGTTAAAATTTGTCATTACTAATCCTAAATCAGTTCATATGTGTATAACCTACTTATTTGTCTTGCTGGCTTTAGGACTTATGTTTTAGATTGGAATATTTGGAAATAATAAAATGTGTAATTCAATTCATAAGCATTTTATAATCTTTATAAAAATAGCTTTGGTTTAATTTTGCCAAACATGGGGACTCTAGACAGCTTAATGTTATATGTGATGTGTAGATCTGAGATCCAATTAATGTAAAGGCAGTTTGGAATTTAGAGATCCTGTTTGAGAAGTTCTTTTTGTTTTTGTTTTTTTAATGTAAAGTTACATTAGTAGATCTTAATGCTAACAGTTCCTTTTTTGAATTTATATTCATTAAAGTTATGTTTAATATCCCTTTGAAACCTCAGTATATTCACAGATAAAATATGACTTTATTTAATCATCTCAATACATGTTGGATAGTTCGCTCAAGTGGCCAAATGTTGTCTGTGTAGTCTGGAAAGGAATTTAAACAAATTATTTTTAGAATTTGGAGATAAGATTTCTATGTTTGATTTGAGAAATGATTTGAGAATTTGCTCCCACATAATTCGAAATGCAAGATCTATTTGTCTATATCTCTTTTCTTAGTATATCTTTGTCTTTTCTTACAATATAAATTTAAGCTTCATTTTTCTCCTTTTCCTGGCCCCTTAAGCATAGCTAGTCTACACTTATTCTGGATTCTAAGTTAGCAAAAAATAACAAATACTTTACTTGGTTAGTTAGGGCCATGTGGTGCCTGGGCTCCAAACCTGCTAAATGAGTAACTAAAACATCTGAATAATAACAATGGCCACATTTGCCCCAATAGAAATCTAAATGCAGAAGACAAAGTTAGATAGGAAGTATGGGCCTTGCATGCTACTTGACTCAGAATTCTTTACCACCACTAGTCTGTTCCATGAAGTGGAGAGTCATTTATTCATCTAAGATTTATTGAATTCTAGCCCCTAAAGAAGCTGATCTTTGAGTAAGCAAATAAACACAATATTGTGTGACAACACCACTATAGAAGTACGTATGTATAACTTGGGTGGAGAGGGAAGGGATAAGGGAAAATTTAGAGATAGGATGCCAGAATCTGGAAGGAAGATAGGAATTTAGTGTGAGGGGTGGGGGTGGGTTTGGGGAGGGGTGCTATATTGAAGGAGTGGATGGAAAGAATAAGCAAACAAGTAGAAGAGTAGCTAGAACTGAGTCCAGAGAGATAATAGGGAGTGAGATCATGAGAGACAATGCCATGTCACAGAGTTTGCACTTTATCCCAAGAGCCTAAGCATGACTAAAATTATCAGGTTTGTTTTTTAGAGAGATCAAGTCTAGCAGAGTGGAGAATGACTTTAGATGAGAAAGGCTGTATTTATGTAATTAAGGTATGAAATTCTAAGAACTTGAATAGTGATGCAGATAAGGGAACAGACTGGAGTAAAATTATTCTGCTTACTTAGTTTGAAATTGATCTACATTTTGGCTAAGAAATCGTAAAGAATGTGTCTTCAGCTTTTGTTTTATAAAGCTGAGGAATATAAGGCACCCATCACAGTGCCTTACATTTAATGGTTCAATAAATATTAAACTAATCACTATTGCTTCTGAGGAACAGAATCACCAGGGTGGACCTTTTTAAAAAACTAACTTCACCTGTTTTGATTAGGAGTAAGTTAAAAGGTATCTATTTGATATAGTCAGTTATAAATAGAGATTCCCAATAAGAACTTCTAAGATTGCCAAGGATTGGGATGATACAGAAAGAAAATAGAAACCAAGAAATGATTACTTTTAAATAAAAGATTCGTTGCACTGAAGAATTTGCAGAGCAAAACTCTAAAGGTCTGATTTTTAGCATGTTGCGTGATAAGGTGGTGAACTAGAATTAAGCTTTTGTTCTTATTTTGCTGTGTCAGGGTTATGAAGACTATAAATCAAATGTTTGTTGAACACAAACTAGATGCAAGACACTGCTAGCTGCCAGGTTTTTTGTTGCTGTTGTTGGGGGAGGAGCTCAGATTAACAAAGAAGCTTATAGTCTAGTGGATGAAACAAGGCCTATAATGTAAAAATGTAACTGCATACACAGTAGGCAGGATACATAGGCACCAAAAACATTGTACAGAAATCCATGACTAAAAGAAAATTGGGGAAAAAATAAACGTAGTTTCATGGATTGATAATACAATTAAAAAAAATTGAACTGTGCTGCGTAAACATACCTGTTGCCTTCTTCATCGCTTACAAACATTATTTTCCATCCAGATGTATAGCCATGGAATTGAAATGGCTTGCCAAAAGCAGAAAGAGTTTGTCAAGAGCTCTGTGGCATGCAAATGGAATCTCGCTGAAGCTCAGCAGAAACTTGGTAGCTTAGCACTGCATAACTCTGAGTCCTTGGATCAGGAACATGCCAAAGCACAAACAGCAGTATCAGAACTGAGGCAACGGGAAGAAGAATGGCGACAGAAAGAAGAGGCTCTAGTACAAAGAGAGAGAATGTGTCTGTGGAACGTGGATGCCATTAGCAAGGATGTTTTTAATAAGGTATGACCTTTTATTGCACCATAATGGAAGATGAAAAAACTAAAGTGTTTGTACAAATCAGTTGTGCATATTTGACAGCAAAGCAACAAAACCTGTAAACAATATTCGTTTTTGATAGTTTATTAAAAGTGCTTATTGGAGAAACCTATATCCCCAATAGTGTTTAATGTGGGTGGTCCTTAAAACAAATATATGGCTACAGCATAGCACACTGAATATAAATGTGGACTCTGGAATCAGACTGCCTCAAATCTCTTTGTCACATGCTGGCTTTTGTGACCTTGGGCAAGTCACTTAACATCCACAAGCCTCAGTTTCCTCAACTATATGGGGGGGTATGAAGACTAGATAATAACGTAGCATGGGGCGTGGCACATGGTAAAGCTCAGACATTATAAGCGCTTTTCGATGTTGCTGTGCCATCAGCTTGCTATCAGTTTTGTAACACTAATGTATAGTTATTTGATTTACTAAATAAAGTCTTTTGTTGTTATTTACCTGTATGTAGTTAGTAAACCTCAGGTAGTAGTGTGCATTTAGTATTTTAAGCTTTACCAAGTGAAAGGACTAGTACAGCACTTACACTGAGTTAGTTAATTAAGAGCAGTTTTCTGTTTCTCACTGGATTATACAGGCCTTATTCTTTGACTTTTATATCTGAAGAAAATATGGGCAATGAAATTCAGTCATTTTCATCTAATGTCTAAAGTAGGACTTCTTTCTGTTTGTACTAAACTTAACTCTCAAGCTTCAGGGATAGACTTTTCATTCTTGTCTAAGTCCACATTCACTTTATCTTTAACCATCATTATTCTCTAGACTTCTGAGTCTATAGCTCCTTGTTTCAGTTCTGGCATCCATTCTCAACCTACCCTCTTAAGCACTGCACTCTTAATTTCTTTCCTCAGAGACCGGCTCTAGTTCTACTACAGTAAGTAACACACGTAGGTAAATCTATAACACCACTAGCCCTATTATTACTTTATTCTTTAATCAAGAAAAATTATGAGTACATATTATTGTAAAAAAGAAAAACAAAATACATATGTATGCAACATAGAATTGAAAGACTTCTTTCACTATCAGTTCCATTTCCCAGAAATACTATTACAGTAAGTCATATTTATCTAGACTTTTTCTGTGCTTGTACCAGTTTATATATTTTTCCTCCCCCACAAGAGGATCATTCTTTATCTGAATGATTCACTATGTCAGTATATATTGTTCAAAGGGGTGTATCTTAAGTGTCATTTTATTTCTGGTTTGCATTTATACCCCAAAACTATTCAAAAAAATTTTTTTCTTCCAGAGGGAATGATCAAAACAGTGTTTCTTTGTTTTATAAGTTAATGTCTCTTAACGTAGTGGTCACAAAAAATATAATTTCATTTGTCTCTGCTTTTAATTGTTTTTTTTTTAAACTTAGGTTCTAACAAGGCCTACATTTATACCACAAATTAATTAGGACTATCTTTATGTTCCAGTCATTTGCTCAAAATCGTACATTGATTTTGTCTGGGAGCTTGAGACTTGAGAGGACTGGTCTAGATCTGCGCTGTCCAACTTGATAGCCACTAGCCACATGTGCTATTGAGCGCTTGAAATGTGGCTAGTCCGAATTGAGATGTGCTGTAAGTGTAAAATACACACCAGATTCTGAAGACTTAGTACCCCAAAAAAAGTAAAATATTTCATTAATAATTTTTTGTATTGCTTACATGTTGAATGATAATATGTTGGATATGTTGGGTTAAATAAATGTTATTAATTTATCTCTTTCTTTTTGCTTTTTATTGTGGCTAATAGAAAATGTTAAAATACATTTGTGACTCGGATTTTATTTCTACTGGACAGTGCTGGTCTAGATAGCAGAATATATAAAGGAACAAATGCTTTTATTTTGAAGTATATAAACTTTGATAATCTTCCTGATTATAAACTGGCAGAGAGCTGGTTTGCAATTTTCATTTTTGGCAGTAATGATCTCAGGGTTTAAATGTGATCACAGAATGTTCTGAGAAACTGTTCTGCCAGTTTTTCTGGCCAGACACAAACTTCATCTTGGTCTGTTTTATACTTATTTAATTGAAAATAAGTGCTTTCTTAATAGAAATTTGTACTTGATTTCGGAATCAAACTCTTTGGCCTTTCCTGAGAAAAGTTTACAACTGAGGTCTACTTTAGGTTTATGTCTTATCAAATAATTTATAGTAAATGTACTTTATTCTCTATGTGCTTTGAATTTCTGAGTTTATTTCCAGAAAAAACTCCAAAGATTAGGCTACAGTTACAACTGTTTAATGGAAATGAATAATGAAAAGTATAAATTATGCATGTAAAGGATCTTTCTATACCTACCTTCGATAGGGAAATTTAGTTTAATAAAATAGTTAATTCATTTGTTTTTATGTATAATTTCTAAAATAATTCTATAGTTTTCCACACATCTATCATTTTTATACAAAAGTAATGAAACTCCAGTACAAGTAAATGTTAATTGTTTAATAGAGTTTAACAGATAAATTTTATGATATAATATCAATATAATACTATACCACCTTTTTATAGTGTCTATAGGAAGGATTGCTAGACATTCGGTCTCTGAGAAACAAGAGTCAATTAGAATATAAAATCTAATTTTAACTTCAAATTTTTTACTTAGAGTTTTATTAATCAAGATAAAAGAAAAGAAACAGAAGATGGAGATAAATCAGAATCATTTATGCAAAAATATGAGCAAAAAATCAGACATTTTGGTAAGTCTACTATTTTGAGTTTCCTTCTTTTGTAGAGTTCGATATCATAAATATGTGTACAAAAAGTGGACTCATAAAATGGGACCAAAAAGAAGATAAGTGACAAACTCTAGTTGTGTAATGACTTTTGGCACAGTTGTTCAGCTCTTGTTTTAGACTTGGTGGGGAGGTCCTTAAAAAAATGGATTGACAGAGTAAACCAAATGGTGAAGAGAAGCAAATGTTATTAAAATGAAGAGAAGTAATCTGTTATTATATAATACTACCCTCAAAGACACGGTCTTTACTCCATAGCCTCTTTCCATTTCTTGTCTAGTCTTTGCGTTTTTCTTTTTCCCTGTTAGCGTCCTTTGTTTGATATATGTGGTTATCATATGGTTATAGGATTTGCATTCATTTTTTTTTCCTCAGGTTTTGGATATGGTGCTATATAATTCATGCAGATCCTTGAACTGCTATTCAAATAAATACAGTAATAGAAATATATATACAAAAAACTGAAAAATAGTTTATAGGGGAAAAGTGGTGAGATAGGGATTGATGTAAGGCTTCCCAAAGGAAGTAACATCTGAACTAGATTGTGAGGAACACATAGGAGTTTTCCATGTCGATGAGGGAGGCAAAGCAACAGCATGTGCAAAGGCAGAGCTGGGAAACAGCATGCTGTGTTCTAAGATTTATAAGCAGTGTGATCCTGCTGGAGTAAAAGTGCTATGGGAAGTGTTAGGAGTTAAGGTTCAATGCATATTTTCTTGATCTCAAGTAATATGTTAATTTAGTAAACATAGTTTTTATTTGTAGCATGTTAATAAGCTTTTTTTTAAAAATAAGCTTTTTAAATAGCATTTTGAGATCTTTTTCCTATTGATATTTCCTTTACAAAGCCTTTAGAATTTCATCCATCCTTCAGTTATGTCAAGACAATGGATACCACTTTAGATTTTTTCCCTTTTGTTACGTAGTTTATTCATAAAATATTCATTTTTCTCATACTTTTTATTTTAAAAAAAGAAAAGCTGTGTATTCTATTTAATTAAAAATAATATCTGAAGAAATAAAGTTTATCCTTGTACATGCTATTATCATTCTGGTATTATTTATAATAGAAAAATAGAAGATAATATGTGTCACTTGGATAGATATTAAAATCTTACATGAGTAGAGCCCTGAATCATAAGGATGAAAAGCAAAATTTTTAAAAATGAGTTTTAGCTGTGATAATGTGAGTTGCCACTTTTACCTATAGTTCTTATTTCCTAAGCCTGTGGTTTCCACTCTAGGAAAAGAGTACCATATACTGATTACTCTTTCATAGCATAACTGAATCTGGTAGACAAGCATCCCTCAAGGTGTTGTCAGCCAGCTGGCATACTATAGGCTAATTGCTTTGGAGCCATGGGAAACCTAGTGAGTGTGAAACAGTTCCCTCACTTTTGCTGTAAACTTGGTCAGAAGCAATTTTGTGTGGGAAGATATCCTAACCTCACAAGCTGTAGTAACCCAAGCACTAAAACTGTATGTGTCTTCAATAAAACATTTCACCATTCCATGTTATGTTCATAAGACTAGTGAATTTCATGAGCCCATTGTCTTCATTTCTTTTGCTGTAAAATGAGTTTCTGGGTCAAGAAATAATGTGGTATGGGGAATAACTCATTTAAGACCACAGATGTATTACTGGTAGATGCATGGGAAGGAAAGAAGGCAATACCAGATCTAGAATGGGCTTGTTCAAAGGTGAAATGATACCAAAATAATCAACCCGTTACTTGATGGCTGGCAAGTCTCTCTGGCATATGGTGCTATATTGAGGTTTCAGCACTGGTTTCTGCTATTGGCAAATTAGGTGTTCAGTGGCTGTCCTAGAATATGGATGGGGAAATCCCAGGCTGTTGAATGTGCATAATCTCAAATCTGCCACCATGACCCCTTAATTTATAAAATATTGTTCAAGCAGTGAGATGGCTGAGGAAAAAGGCTGACATGACATCTGCAAATGATTAATAAGCAATTGTTTTGCTATTGTATGTGTGGGCTTCCAGTTTCTCATGCTATAACACTAACCAGAGCCTTACTATCTTCAAAGCCAACCAGACCTTATAGCCACGGTTTACATTGTGCCAGTTTCTTAGTGGAAATGCACATTGACTTTTACTTTGGAAGAAATAGCCTACTTGCTGCAGCCCATTGGATCCCAGAAATGTTACTAAGGTTGTAGGCTCCCAGAAATTACCTGTGTTTTATTTCCCACTTTCTGTCATGTTTATATTTTACCAAGACATCTGGGATAGCTGCTACTTTTTGCTCTCCAGGCTCCATCAGTGTGAAATAGATCATCTTAGAGTCATGTGGGATGATAAGATAATCAAAGTCCCTGTGGCCTAAATTATGGCACAGAGTTGATAGAGACCTGAGTTGAGACAGTGAATGTTTGTTTAATGCTGTCTTTGTTGGGTGGATGCACATGTTTCTGGTGTTGTATGCATATTGTGGTAAAGGAAAAAAAGCATTTGCCAGAATAAAGACTACATTGATATACTCCTTTGAAGTAAACACATCTGGAATAGCAGCTGTAATTCAAGCTTCCAGCTAGAGGCTTTCCAGACTTGGATTGCATTCCAGACTCTTGGAAGACATAGGCCTGGTACATGGGAGGCTGTGAGGGGCTGCAGACACTTCACACCAGTACTTCTCTGGGGTATACTTAAATTCTTCAAAGTTCTTCCTAACTTTCTCTGTGGTATTTGTTGACTGTCTTATGTTGCTTTTACCTTTATAATTGGATGGAATTTGCCATCTGATGATAGGTGGTACAACTATATCACAGAGTATTATGAAGCATTGAAAGCTTCATTTTTTTCCCCTACATTTGTGTTTAATTTATTAATTTAGCTAATTCGTGTTTTCTAAATATAAAATATCAATTTAGAAACACAATCTGTTTTCTTTCACATTTCACAAAATAATTTTATTCAAAGTCATATGCGTCTTTGACATCACTGTGTTTATGATCATCAGAGCTGCTTTTTGATGATCTAACAGTTTTTTGTGGCTCATCATCTGTTCAATTCCAGCCAGGGTTAGCTGTGCTACAGCATTTTTTTAATCTGTAGGATGTTGTCACTGGAAATTTTATCAAAAGCTGTAAACATTTGCATAAATACTATGACAGGATCTTTTTCAGTTATACTGAAGGTGGATATTCAGTCTCTTCTATGTAATCACTTATATATTGCTTTTCAAATATTAATATCCTAATTTTGAGAAACATTGAATATAAAGTATTCTTGAATAGAATGTGAAGTGAAATGAGTAGAAAATTAATATGTATGCTATGATTCTAATTTTGTTTCTTTAAAAGTCATTAAAAAATAAACCCAAGGGCTGGCCGAGTGGCTCAGTTGGTTAAGAACTCGCTCAAGAGTTTGAGCTCTGAGCAACAGCGGTTCGAGTCCAGCCCGAGTTGTGCAGCCGCTGAGCTGCCAACAGGTAGCAGGATGGCCCAGCTAAAAAATAAAATAAAATAAATAAATAAATAAACCCAGAAGAAAATACATCAAAATGTTAATATTAATTGTCTATTGTAGAATTGCAGATGAATTTTATTTTCTGGATTTTTCAAATTCTTCACAATGAATATACTTTATTTTTGTAATCTGAAAAAATATTTTTAAAGAGTTTATACTAAGAATTCAAGGATGGCTTAACATTAGAAAACTCAATATGATTCACCATATTAATTGATTATAATAATATAACTACAGGGCTTAGTGATTGGTTTGATGTGAGAGGAATGGAAACATCAGAGGAATTTCTTAGAATGCTTCATTGGTGACATGGTGCCTAGGAAGCACTATAGATGGCAGGGAAAGAAGAATGGGTTTAGTTTCAAATAAGATCAGTTACATAGGGGCATGATAGGTAGAAATTGTTGTCTGGTGGTAGGTGATTGCAAATACAGGAGATCTAGGGTCAGGAAATATACAAAAAGAAGTCATATATCTTTTCATTAAGAAATTCACAACAACCTAGTTAGGAGATTTTTAGCACCTAGAGAAATTAAGATGATTAGTATAATTTAAAGGATTAAAATCTATCTTATAAGTATAATGCAAAGAGGAAAAGGAAATCAACAAGATTGCGTATTTGGGGGCCATGTTAGGAATCAGGTGGAATGTTGAGAGCTGATAGATGGATTTAGATGTTCACCAGGAAAATTTATAGGTGAAAGCATATAATTAAAATATTTTAATTTATCAAAGTAAGGTTTTTCAAGCATTCAGAGAAATTGGTTCGCTAGTTTAAATGACTAGATAATCCTTAACCAAAGGATTCACTTTGAATGAATGAATGAATGAATTATTCATATTGTATTAATAATACCTAACATTTATCAAGTGTTTACTCTCTGTCAGACACTCTTTTAAGTGCTTTATATGTATTAACTAATTTAATCCTCACAAAAATCCTGTGAGTTAGGTACTGTTTTTAGCCCTATTTTACATATGAGGAAATAGAGGCACTGAGGTATAAAGGAACTTGCCCAAGGTGTAGTAAGTGGTAAGGCCAGTATTTGAACCTGGGCAGTTTGTCGTTAAAGTCTGTTTTCTTAGTCATCGTGCTAGATTGTGTTACTCTCTGTTTATAAGTTTGTTTACAAATTCCAAAATAACATTAGTAATTTGTTACTTTCTGTTCCACTCAGCCATTGATTCTCTTGATATATTTTGTTCATAAAATTTGCACAAAGGTCAGTATGGACCTAACTTTTCAATTTCATAATAATTTGGTATACATTTTTTAAATCAAGTCATAACAAATATTTCCAGATAAAGAAAAGCTATGGTCAACCTCAAGTGTTAATTTTGTCTTGGGTATTAAATAGATAGTTTAAAAACTTTAACATTTAATGACACCCTTCCTCATGACCTCTACAAGTGTCACTAACTCATATTATTTTTCCTGCAAAAGAAACCAAAATGGATAGGATTTTGGTTCCTCTGTGAATCATGGCTACCATTAAGAAGTAAACAGGAGAAGCAATGCTCTCTATGGATAGTAGATAGAGTTGAAAATATTGCCTTCTCAGAAGCGTAACAAAGCTAAGGCAAAACTGCTTTATAGGATTTATTTTATGGCTTGAGGTATAAGAAATAGGATTATGCCTTTAGGTATGATCCCCAGAAGTTATTAGACTCTTTAAGTATAGTTTGAGAAGTTTTAAGGAACTTCCATAATCATTCTGCTTCTCAATTTAAAATGACCTAATCACTATATCCAAAGTGTTGGGGAAATAACTTTATAAAGCTTGTAAAACTCTTTATGAGAAAATGCTAAAATGCTTTTTTCCCCTGTTTTTTTAAATGAGGGAAAAAATCATTTATTTTCAATTGATTCTTGTGTGTTGCTAAATGTGTAAGTAAGACATTACACATAAATGTCTCAGTAAGACATTTGTCCTAAGATTTGTTCTTTCTTGTGTTCTCATGTGGAACTTAAATACATGGAAGTTCATTTTGTGTCTAGAGGAAAGATTTACTACCAAACTATTGAGACAGCGTTATAAAATTTCCATGTTAATTCAGTAACATCCAGACTTCTAGGATGAACCTAACATGCCTAAAGCTAACAGTGTTAATACTTAATTTATTCAGGTGTAAAGCTGACTGCACAAAGTTAACTAAAAGCTAACCCTTTGGGCCGGCTGAGCGGCTCAGTTGGTTAAGAGCTTGCTCAAAGGTTTGAGCTCTGAGCAACAGCGGTTCGAGTCCGGCCCGAGCTGAGCTGCCGTTGAGCTGCCAACAGGTGGCAGGATGGCTCAGCTAAAAAAAATAAAAAAATAAAAAAAGCTAACACTTTGCTGCCTCCATGATTACTTGGGTGGTATCGACTTTTTGACTAAATTTCTTACTAATTTGGATAAAGATGAAGACACACTTTAAGTAGTATTTGGATTAGTTTGGTATTTTGAGTCAAAGTATTAGCCATTTGCAAATATGCTTAACTAATTTTTAAAAGATTTTGTTTTCTGTGTATATAAACAGTCACCATGACTAAATGGTTAACATGATTAAAATGGTTAAAGTATATTTGCTTTTATAACACTGACTGGATTGGTTTCCCATGCTGCCAACATTTTACCATATCATCGTAGATGTTTTTTAATAAATTAGAATATAGTTTTTCTGAACTTTCTATTAAATTTTTGTTTGCTAAGTATAGTTTCTTGAGGTTTTACTGTTTTTTCTTTTGCATCTTTCTAATAGACCAAATTGTATTCTATGACTAAATAATATTGAGCCTCTTAAAATCATCTGTATTCACTAAAATGACCAGCCATCTCAATTTGCCCTGGACTTTGGGCATTACCCAGATGAAGGAGTTTTGGCTTTAAACCATTGACTCTACTTAAGCCTGACTAACTGTCTGAAATAAACTGAATTTTGGAAGCTATTTTCAATATACTAGGTATTGCTTTAAAAGAGTTTTATCCATTTTCATTTGCTCTTTTACTGTAACATATTGCTGTGGTGATATGAATTGTCTTTAAAGAGAATAATTTCAAAGTATCATTTCTTCACTTCCAAGAAGAAAGTATTTAATATTCATGGTTTAATTCTTTTTTTACAGGTATGTTGAGTCGATGGGATGATAGTCAGAGATTTTTGTCTGACCATCCATACCTTGTATGTGAAGAAACTGCTAAATATCTTATTTTATGGTGTTTTCACCTGGAAGCTGAACAGGTATCGTGTGAACCCTTGAACTTCTGGGAACTTTAGTGGAATTCTGATTTTCTTTTTTGGTTGGTTTGTATTTTATATTACTTTAAATGAAAACAGGGAGGTAATTAAATAGAACTACAAGGTTTTTTTTGTTTGTTTGTTTTCAGATCTACTTGAGTTTACTGTGGGAATATTTTTTTAGTTGTTTCAGTTAGCATATGGAAACTTTTTTCTAATGTGCTTTCCCTGTTCCCCCATCTCTCTTGTTCCATATACTATAAACCTTGTTCTTTTTTAACCTATTAGAAAATCATGTTTTCAAAATCAAAATAGTAATCACAATATTAAATATATTTCCAGAGGTATTTCTTATAATTTTAACCTATTTATTTTCAGAAAGGGGCTTTAATGGAACAAATAGCACATCAAGCTGTTGTAATGCAATTTATTATGGAAATGGCCAAAAACTGTAATGTGGATCCAAGAGGATGTTTTCGTTTATTTTTCCAGAAAGCCAAAGTAAGTAGCTATTTGGTATTGTTAAATAGGAGAGGTTATGCCTTAGCTGAGACCTCTTTGTTCCATCCACATCAAAGAAAGCCATTCAACCAGGATGCCACAGGCTAAATTCTGTAGATTTTATAGTGGAAAGAAAAATCATATTGCTGATTTCATGCTAATTTAGACATAAGGAAGCTATATATGTGAAATTGAGACTCATTCAAATAAATGTATGTATTTAGGAAAATTAGATTTTCCATGATTTAGTCATTCGATAAATACTGAGTACCTACTAATGAATACACAGCAATTTAAGATGGCTGAAGATAGGGGCAGCCAGTTAGTTCAGGTAGTTAGAGTGCAGTGTATAACACCAAGGTTGCCGGTTCAATTTCCACATGGGCCATGGAGCTGTGCCCTCCACAACTAGATTGAAGACAGCTTCTTGACTTGGAGCTGATGGGTCTGGAAAAACATGCTGTTCCCCAATAAAATCCTTTAAAAAAGAAAAAAAAGATGCTAAGGATAATTATTATAATATTGTATGTCAACTGGAACTAGAAAATTAAAAAAGATGTAGGTAAATCATTTGAAAATAATAAAAGGTACTAGTAGCACACACATTAAAAGATGCTGAGGATACAGTGTTGAATGAAACAGATGCAGTATCTTCCATGTATAGAACTCATAGTTTAGTGAAAAATCAGACTTTTGTAATGAAAAAACAGGAAACAACATAAGAAATTCAATGAGGAATGCTTTTTTTTAAAAAAATATTTTATTGGGGAATTGGGGGAGGGGAACAGCCAAGTTGTTGTCCTTCAGTCTTAGTTGTGGAGGATGCAGCAAGTTCAGCTCCAAGTCCAGTCGCGCCACTGAGCTCAAGGGGCTGTGTTCAATTAGTTGCAGGTGGGCGTAGCCACCATCCCATGTGGGAGTCAACCAGAAGCCTTGTTAAGAGCGCACGCTCTATCCCCTGAGCCACCTAGGCAGCTGCTCAGCTCAAGGTGCTGAGTTCAGTCTTTAGTTGCGGGCGGGCATAGGCCACCATCTCAAACAGGCAACTTTGTTGTTAGGAGCATGTGCTGTCACCGGCAGAGCCACCCTGCCACCTGTTGTCAACTCAGCAGCAGCTCAGCTCGGACCCAGCTCACTGGCCCATGTGGGAATTGAACTGGAGACCCTGTTGCTCAGAGCTTGCACTCTTAAGCAAGCTCTTAATCAACTGAGCCACTCGGCCGGCCTGAGGAATGCTTGAAAAATAAAAATAAAAAACCTGTGATACATAGAATATTATGCAGCCATTAAAATTATATTTTGAGGGGCCAGCTGAGTGGCTCAGTTGGTTAAGAGTTGGCTTAAGAGCACCAGCTCTGAGCAACAGGGCCACCGGTTCGATTCCCACATGGGCCAGTGATGCTGCGCCCAAGCTGAGCTGTTGCTGAGCGCCAACAGGTGGCAGGATGGCTCAGCTGGTATAACAACAAGATTGCCTGTTCAATGGTGGCTATGCCCAACCTCAACTAAGACTGAACTTGGCACCCTGAGCTGAGCTGCCACCTGGATGGCTCAGTGGATACAGCATGCGCTCTTAACAACAAGGCTGCTGGTTTGACTCCCACATGGGATGATGGCTACGCCCATCCGCAACTAAGATTGAACACAGCACCTTGAGGTTAGAGGCCATGAGCTGCTGACAGGAAGCCAGATGGCAACTGGCACCCTGCACAACTAAGATTGAAGACCAACAACTTGGCTGGTCCCCTTCCCCAATTCTCCAACACTGTTCCCCTCCCCCAATTCCCCAATAAAATCTTTTTAAAAAAATTATATTTTGAAGAATTTTTAATAATCTGAGATAATGCTTTGCTATAGTCAGAAGAAGTGATATACATATTTATATATATACAGGATGATATTGGCCATGTTAAAGAAAAATAAGTATGTCTAGAAAGATTAAATACCATTTCACACACACTAAATTACTAATAATTTAAAAGTTGTACAAGAAGTAGAGCGATAAGAACTCAGATTCATTGCCTGTGGGAGTATAAATGGTTACAACCACTTTGGAAAATTTCCTTGCAAAGTTGAACAAGTGCCAGCACCCAAAAATTCTCCTAGGGATATATCCTAGAGAATAGATTTCTCAACATGTGATCCAGGAACACTTGAGGATCTGGAGGACCCTTTTAGGGGGCCCTGAGTCAAAACTATTTTCATAATATTTATACTAAGATGTTATTTGCCATGTTCACTCTTAATCTCTCATGAGTGTGCATTAGAAATTGATAGACAAGCAGATGTGTGAATCCAGCTATCTTCTATCAAGCTAGACTTCTCTCTAAATCTTTTTGCTTTGGAAATACAGTGTGTTTTTTTTTAATAAAAATATATAAATGTTAACCTATAATGAGCTTGTTATTGTTAGGTTTTAGTTAATATTTTTAAATTTTCTCAGTTTCTTGTAACATAGTAAATATTAACAGATGTAACCCACATAAACAGGAGCTCCTTAGATTCCTCAGTAATTTTCAAGAGGGTGAAGGAGTCCTGAGAACATAAAGTTTGAGAATGGTTGCTGCAAAGGAACTCTTATAGATGTGCACTCGATACCATAATGTTCTAGTAGAATTGTTCATAACAGCAAAAAGCCTGGGAACAACCCAAATGTCTTTTAACAGCAGAATGAATAAATTGTGGTATATTCATTTAGTAAAATACTAACCAGCATCAGCATGGATTAAAAAAAACAAGAGTGAATAAAACAAGTTACAGAATGATATATCAAATACCATTTTAAAAATATTTTATGTCTTTTATAAAGTTCAAAAACAAGCAGAACTAAATATATTCTTGAAGGCTACATATATAAGCAGTAAAACTAAAAAGGCAAAGGAGTAATTAAGACAAAAGACATGATAATTGTAAGCTCAGAGGGAATGCTCTCGGGAACTGATTTCTAAGGTACTAGTGTATAAACTACACATACGTTTTACATGCTCTTGCATATATGATATGATACATTTTAGTATACACAGAAGCAAGAAGGAAATATACCAAAAGTTTAACTTTGATTATTTTTAGATGGTGGAATTATAACTGATACCCATTTTTTTTCTTATACTACAATAAATATACTTCCTTTTATAACTAAAGTAAAACATTATATTTTTAAATTAAAAAATACATATCAGGGCCGGCTGAGTGGCTCAGTTGGTTAAGAGCTCGCTCAAGAGTTTGAGCTCTGAGCAACAGCGGTTCGAGTCCCGGCCCGAACAGAGCAGCTGTTGAGCTGCCAAAAGGTGGCAGGATGGCTCAGTTAAAAAAAAAAAATACATATCATTGTTATAGAAGTCCTACCTTAAATGCTGTAAACTCTTCTAAAGTATAACCTAAATAGAAAATTTTTCCAAAACACTAAAGTCTTAATGAATTAATGATTGAGTTGGTATTGTAGCTAAGCTTCTGGTGACTATTGTAAATTTTCACTTAACAGATAAGCATAAAAAATAATCATACTTTCTTTTTCATTTTACATTAATGGATATTTTTGAACTAGTGTTTAAAAGGATAATGGAACATGAACTATATACTTTGAAATTTATTTTGACAAAATTGAACTGAAAGGCACTGAGGTCTTTAGAGCTTAACATTGTGTTCATAATAATTTTTTCTTTAATTACAGAATAACTTTTATGGGTGCTTGGTTTTTGCCAGGTACTGTTCTAAGCACTTAACATGGATTAACTCATTAAATCCTCATAACATTTTATGAGGATTATTATTTCTGCTTTACAAGTGAGGAAATTAGCAGAGAGAAATTAAGCAAGTGACTGACCCATGGGTTACTTAATAAAATAGAAATTAGCCCAGTCTCTCTAGATCTAAATCCCTAGGCCTTAGGCATGCAATAAGATCAACAGTTATGCCACTTGATTCCTTGTTGCATAACCATTTCAGAAGGATTACTTTTGGTTATGAAGGCTAATATTCCATATGTCCACACGAGTACCATATATTCACCAAAGTGAAATGCTATAATATATTTAAGGAAATGATTCTAAACTCATAAAAAGACAGAATGGCAGCATAGAATATTGTCTGCATTATTTGTATAGTTACTGATGCTAATAACTAATCCACAAATTTTAATCTGGTTTCACAACCTAAAGTACATTAAAAGAAAAAATAACATTGCTGACAAATGGGCCCAGGAATTAGACTTTTGACAAACTCTTCCACCACTTGAACTTAAAGCCTGTGTTCTGTTGATGTAGGGCATACACTGTGTCATTCTTTATCTGCAAAGGAAACATTTGTAAATATGGAGGCTACTGCCAATAGGGTGATTTGTATCAGGAATTTTGCTTATACATTATTAGAGGGAGTTCCCCTTCCTCACATAACTCATCATACATTTTTCTTTCCATTATGTTGAAAATAAGGTACTTGCTTAACTAAAACACTAAGATATTTCCATAATGAAGTTGAAAGTTGAGTTCTATTTGGTTTTCATGGCTTTTACAGATAGGGAGCACACAGAGAATTACTGGAAACAGGTAATAGGGTCCCCTCACTAATTGGTGGAAAAGTATAAGGTTTTAAGACTATCCCTTGGTTTTTGACTGGCAATGAGAAGAGAAGAATGTGAGGACTATCTTGGGTCCTGTTGAGAATCCAGATAAATCATGAAAAATACAGAAAAAGCCTACCGTATTTGCCGGCATATTAGACGATTTTTTTGGCCCTGAAAAATATGCCTCCAAGTGGGGGGTCGTCTTATACGCCAGGTACACTTCAGATAGACTGCCCATAGTGCTTGCCCCGTGCCATAGTGGCCTCCCGATGCCCGCCCACTTCATTCCACATACCGTTCAGGCATCAGCAGCGCTGCTGGGTGTATGGTCGGCTGTGTGCGATTTTGCGAGTGTGGTAAATTCGGGTTACCGTATATTTCTTTACATATGCATTGAAGATTCGCGATTTTGCGCTATCATGGTGCCTGTTAGAATGTTGAAGAGCTCGCACTTGTGCACTAGTGAGGTCCCAGGGAGATGCTGATGCAAGGGTGGACCAGACTGCTATAGTGACAGGGCGGGCAAACAGGGAGCAGGGACCAATCAAATCAGGCTTTGTATACAGCCAACAGCCAACCACAATACTGCACCATTGTACAGTACAGCATAGAAAATGTCGACCAGTCAAACCCCTATCATCCCTATCATGGCACCGGCCAAAAGAAAGAAGTATGATGCAAATTTTAAACTGAAAGTTATAAACTTTGCTAAGGAAAATAATAATTGTGCTGCTGCAAGACAATATGGAGTAACAGAAAAGATGGTTCGGGACTGGAAATCAAATGAGAAAGCATTAAAGAGTATGCCAAGGGGTAAGTGTGCATTAAGAAGAGGCACCCCACACTGGCCAGAACTCGAAAAACATGTAGCAGACATGGTGGCTCAACATCGCCAAAACGGTTATGTGGTGACACGAAATACAATATGCTTGTTTGCACTTCAGTGGGCCAAATCAAATCTGATATTGTTTTACCTTTTATTTGGTGTGTGGAAGGTGTGCGGAAGAGGGGGTAGTCTTATACGGCGAGTATATAACAAACTCTGTATTTTGAGTGGAAATGTTAGGGGGTCGTCTTATACGCCCAGTCGTCTTATACGCCGGCAAATACGGTACTTTCTTTTGTTATATGTGTGTGTGTGTGTGTGTGTGTGTGTGTGTGTGTGTTTGTGTTTACAGAGGGCTTGTTTCTTATTAGTTTATTTTGCTGAAGCAGAGGGAAGTGAAACAAACCAATCATTACTCTTCCTATAAAACAGGAAGTTTTCGCAAATCTAATGGGGATCTTCATGGTGTCTGCATTCAAATTTTTCACCTCATCTTTACTTTCTCTACTTTAGACCTGATATATGCTTTTTAGAATTTACTGTGTGGTCTGAAAGTCTTGGAAAACACAATCTTTGCATTTTGTGTTTTCTAGGCTGAGGAAGAAGGTTATTTTGAAGCATTCAAAAATGAACTTGAAGCTTTCAAATCAAGAGTCAGACTTTATTCTCAGTCACCAAGTTTTCAACCTATGACAGTTCAGAATCATGTTCCCCATTCTGGTGTTGGATCTATAGGGTTATTAGAATCGTTACCACAAGTAAGTTGGAAAAGTAAATATGCTATAAATGTATTAGTTCACGTAATTTTTGTTCTTTTGGACTATTTTCTTATATCTAATATATGTGTGTCCATTTTAATATTCTTGCCTCAGAAGATAACTCTTGAGTTTCATTTCATACCATGTTTTGGCACTAAATCTCTTTTATCTCTTAGGTAGGTAGAGAGACACCGAAGTCCACTCCTTTAAATATAGAAGAGAAGAGTTCTACCTAAGCATTCTTAAGGGCAAGGGTTACCTACTGATCATCTCAATCATAAACTTCTCAAGATGGCTCTGAGGAACCTTTCATTCTGAGTAGAACTATACTATTTAAGAATTTATTAAAGTGAATTAGCTTCAAAGCATAGGTCCAAGTGGCAATCAAGGTGATCTGTTGCATGAGTTTATTTAGCCTACCAGATGTAACTTTTTTAGTCCACATTCATGTAGCTTATGCCAAGCTGCTCTTCCTAGTAATACTGGCCTACTGTGTGAACCTCTTCAAAGTTTACTGTTAGATCAAGATAAAACCATGTCACTAACATGAAAGAATCTATGTCAAAAAGAAGAGGAAGTTAGACCACTGGTCTACCTGATACTACTTAGGATTATGATTTTAAGTTATCATTAGAAAGTTGCTGCCCATTTTGATTTTAGTAGCATTTTAATTGAGCCCAGTCATCTCTCATTTCCAGGCCCCAAGGTTTTAAGACCAGCTTTAGCCTAAAGTTTGGTCTGTTGCCTACACCGTGAAAATGGAAGTCTCATTCAGAAGACAACGTGAGGAGAGCCCTGTGTTTATTTTTAAATCTCACTAAGTAGGAATTGAGATTTTCAATATCTTGACTTTATGTCTCTATAATTTCACCATTTCAGTTATATACGTTGTAGGGCAGTGTAGGCCAAAGGGACAACTTAAGGAAAGCAACTGGTCATATTCAGCTCAGCCAAAAATAATAATTCTCATGGATGGAAATAATCAAGGTCTGATTTTTAAATAATTAGTCATGCTACTCCATAGTTAGACATGTAAGTAATATTCTCCCTCAATTTGTCCTGTACCTTATCTCTTAATGCTGTTTAAATACAGTGGTGATTTTCTCTTAAGTTCCTTGAGAAATAGCACACAGGGAACTAGTCTTTCCAAGGGAATTTTACAACAAAAGCATTGTCAAGTCCAATGTATAAACCTGCCAAAATTAAGATGTCACATAATGAATGCAAAGGAAAAAAGAAACTTGAAGGATGTCATTGATTCTAAACATAAGAGGAAAAAGAGAAACACATTAAAAATCTCATAGGATATTATCAAAAAGTTGCTTCTGGTTTGAGAGAAGTAAATTCTTGTTCTACGCTATCAGATAGCAACTGAGATCTGCTGCTAGGGATCCCTTGCAGTCATTTTAATGGAGGGCCTGGGATTGTACAATGTGGACACTTTTGAGTTGCTGATATTACTAGGGTTGTTCTGACTTATTTCATCTGGGCTAACAGACCAAGTCCTCATTTTGGGATAAGAATATACTAGCCTAATCCTCCTGAGGGAGAGAAGAGATGAATAAGATTTCAGCTAGATGAGAGGAACTACTTGTCAACTGAGAGGAGATTTGGAAGAAAAGCTTACTATAATAATAATATCCCATTATTATCAAATCAGTTATGGATTGCAAAACACTGTTACATGTATCATTTAATCTTCTCAAATACCCTGTGATTCATTTTCATTCATATTATGGATGAATAAACTAAAGCTCATGGAAGTTGTTTAGTGATTTGCCTGACGTCAATACAATGAATGATGGAGCTGATAGTCTAATCTTGTGTTTCTATCCTACTTCACTGCTCATGAATTTATACCATAGACTTTTGTTGAATCATATATACAAAAAAATAGAACAAGGACATTCAGTCATGTGCTCTTGGGATGAACTGGTCAATGGAACAAGAAATGTGTTGCAAATGTTATTAGATGAGAATATGGTGTGATCAGTGGAATTTAAGTATAGATATGGTTAGGTAATATTGATTGCTTTTTGTTTTTTTAAGTCTCTTCATAATGACATCTTACAGTTCCTAGGGAGATGGATTAGATGAGTTCTGGAGAATCTCCTTAGCCAACTCTAATACTCTAAATTCTGTCATGGAAAACTGGAGCCTAGTCTCAAGAGGCTTTTGTTCTGAGGGCCTTTGGAATTGGGCCTGGATTGTCAGAAAATGTCTTAGTACTCTTTGGGGAATGGGATAATGTGATGAGAGCATTAATAATTTTTTATAAAACTTAAACTTGGGTAACAATGTAGCTTTTAATTTCTTTCTTTAATTGACAACAATCTTGTAAAATAAGCCAAATGCCATTATCCTTAGTTTTGAGAGAACTAAACCAAGGCTTCTTGGATAGAGACATAACATAAGTAATAATTACCGTAGTTTATCCTATAGACTAGTTTTTAATTCTATTAAGTTGTGATAAATTATTTTCTCTTTGAAGATTGCATTATACTAAGTGGTAGAGGCAGGATTAGAGCTGAGGTCCATGTTATTTTAGTGTCCCAGACCTCAGTCAGTTATTTGTGCCACTTCCTTCTTAAAGACCTGATTGGGAATAATCCAACTTGTGGCTAGCTTTTTTACTTTTACAATAAAAGAATCACAAAATATTGTACTTTAGAGGATCTTTTGAAAACATTGCCTCCCTATGGGATGGGAGGTTTAAGACATCTATCCCCAGTTTGGACTATTTTCCTCATTGGTGTTTATTAAATAAACAAATGAAACTAGGTGATACAGTAGTAAAACTCTAAGTAGCTAGCACATATTCAGAACTACTTAGTAGACAAATTGAATTTTGGGGTAAGACTTTCCTGAAGTCCTAGGTTGTAAGGGCTTATGTCCCTATTCATGGTGCTTTAAATAATGTTTTTATTTTTACATTTATTGAATAAGGTTTCCTGTTCCTGGTTTCAGAAATGGACAAATGGAACATTTATGAGTTCTTTGGTTTTAAACATAAACAAAACCTAAATTAAACTGTTCTTTTATTCTCAATTTTTTTTAATATGGGTCTGAGTACCTCTCAAAAGATAACAGTTTCTCACTTGATTTTGTTTTAGCCTTTGAGAAACCAAAATGAACTCTGAAGATAGCTGTAATTTTTACTCAGTATATAGACTTTTTTCCTTATTCAGGTGTTTTGCATTTTTAGTATTTACTGTTGGAAGCATTTCTGGCTTAAAGCAATGTTTATGTTTTAAATTTTCAATAACTGTACATAAAATCACATGGAAGATCTAGCTTTGTATGATTAAATAATTAAAATTATATAATTTTGTTAAAAGGAGCAAAAAGCTAGTGTTAATTACATTTTTATTTTTCACATACATCATTCTGTCTTAATCACATCTCTTTGGATTAAGTGGTAATAGTCTATTTTTCTCTTTCTTTTCTTCTTGGGTTTCAACCCAAGTCCAATTTTAAAGTCCATCTTCTTTCCTACTCTACTATACTGCAGAGAAATAGAGAATGTGAAACTGATATGTAGTTGCATATACTGGCATAAAACTGGTTATCATTCTTTCTTCCCTATACTTTTGTTTTCCAGAATCCAGATTATCTTCAGTATTCTATCAATACAGCTCTTTGCAGTTTAAACTCAGTGGTACATAAAGAAGACGATGAACCCAAAATGATGGATACTGTATAATTTGGTTAAGACTGCTGAGGCCAAGTGCTATTTTGTTACAAGAAAGGAAGAACTTGGCTATTTTCTTGACACTTTTATGGGTGCTGCACTTTATTTTTGTTCGGTTTTTGATGGGAGGGGAAAAAAGAGTACTGAAACATTTTGTAAATTTTTTTTTTAATGTGCTGCTAGGTTTTTGTTTTTTTTTTTTCTGAAGAGAGGAGTGGTACCATATGTTGCAAGAAGTCAAACTGGACTTTTTTTTTGCTACTAAATTTGCCTTTAATCTTATTGTTCTCAATTTTGGAATCAAAGTATGAAAATCTGCACAAATGCAATGTTTACAAGAACTGGTTGATTCTAGGAGGCATCTGCTATAGTCTCTTTTTATATGGATATGTACATGTCCTACTCTACAAAAACGATTAAAGATAAAAATGTACTTGTATCCACTGCTAATTTAGCTGTCAAATCTGGTGTTTCATCATATTAAAAGCAATAAATCAGTAGTTGATAATCTACTTTACTAAATAAGCTGGGTGATACATATTAAAACAAAGTCTTCCCCCTTAAAATAATTCTACATTTGTATTTTGGCACCATCAGTTAAATCCTTGACTATAATATCTATATATACACTAAATTAAGTATTCACTTTTTTTTTTCAATTACCCCATAAGTAGTCTCAAAACTATATTCGTTATAAGTTCATTTTACCCAATTGACTTTTTAATATTTAGGGTTACAGTGATTTAAAAAGTGATAAAGCTAATACAGATTTTTTTTTTTTTAATAAGATCATTTTCAAGCTCACTCCTACTTTCTTTACTTGACATAGTCTGGGATCTCTCAGGGAGCAAGTTTAAAAGAATACTAACAGTCTGTAAGAACAAACAGGAAGAAGAATCTGATTTTTAAATTACAGTTATTTTTGTTTCACTCTGATGTAAGCTAAGGGCTTTTTAAAATAGTATTGTAGCGCTAACTGCCTCAAGCTGCCAACTACTTATTTCTAAGAATTTAGTGATCGTTATTGGTAATGATGGTTTTTACTGCATTTGTCGTTACTCTCTATAGCTCAGTTACCATAGAATGCTTCTGAACTTTACTACTTCAAATTTGCCAGGATATTTGATGATTCATTTTATTTGGAATTAGATGACAGTACTAATTATGCTATCCTTATTATTTGAGGATTAATCTTTTAAGAACATGCGCTTTGTATTGGGTATAGCCTTTGGTTCAGTCCTGTTGAGACTAGTAGCAAACATTTGGAAGATGGCTAACCATGATTAGGAATACATGCCTGAACTTGAGAAACCAAATATTTCTAAAGGACCCATATGGTGATCAAACCTGTGACCGTAGCCTCATTTGCACCTTGTTTTAACTAACTGAGGTGACAAGTCACCCAGTACCCATAGAAATGGACTGGAATTATTGAATCATACTTATGTAACATCACAATCTTCTGGTTTTCAGAATAAAACTCTTTTGTGCTTTTCATATAAAGATATACTCTATATATAATAAAATGTTTGACTAATTTATATAGTAGTATTCATCAGCCTGTAATTTTTTTTTTAACCAAAGTTATAGAAGTTTTTTTCTCTTTATTTCTGTTCTGGAGTTGCTCTTATTTTTCCCTTCCTATCAAATAGAGAATGGACACAGTAAAATCCTAAGTTTCACAGAAATGTTACTTGAACCATTACTTTCCATTCCTCAATTTCACTTTTCCCCAGGATTTGCCTATAATGGTTTTGAATTTCATTTTGCCTTTAAGTTAGAGGTAATAATGACTAGATTGGAAGGAGAGTCATTATCAACAAACTGAGCAAACTATTCCTGAAGAGATTTTTTTTGTTTTCTAAAACATTATTGAAGAGCTATTTAAAAGTTGGCTATATATTTTACTTTCAAAGAGAAGTATTCTGTTTTTAATGTAAAAGGGTGATTGAATTTATTTTGGGAACCACTAACTGATGCCATAATTTACATTAAAAGACTAATTTTTACATATTTAGCAGTACTTTAGTATTAAGAACAGTAAATTGACATCCTTTTTATTTCTCTTTATTTTGCTTTGAACTAAGAACACCTGATTAAAAGAAATGTCCTCTTTTCTGTTTCTTAAGAAATAATGAATATACTAAGCAAAGGGTAATTCATATTTCAGGTTGGACAGTTTTCTCTCTAGACAAATTATACAAACCATGGAAAGTCCAAATAGATGAATGAAACATCTCTGACGTCAAAGTATCCATAAAGGATTCTTGTTTCATTTGATAAAATTAATATTCTATTAAAAGATTTAATAAAAAAATAGCTATTCATTCCATTTATTCCCTGTTAACTGTCATTTTATCAATGGTAGTAGAAATAATGCTGATTTAAAATTATTCTCTAAGAGAGAAGATGGCTAACATTTTCATCAAATTATTCTATAGTGGGCCCTTAAATTTTGCCAGATCAGCTTATAATCTCCTAACTTTTTTAGGAAAATTGGGTCTTCCAGGTTAGCATTGCTATTACCCTTTTAAAGGTGAATTAACATGCTACCCAAAGAACATGAATCTAATGAGTAGATTTTCTTACAGAATAAAAAAATTGTGGGTTTAGACAAAGTTATCCTGAAGTTAACCTTGGGGTATTTTTCAGAGAAAAATAAAAAGATGTCAATTGACTGTTCTCAAAGTCAGTCATGTATTTCAGTTCTTAAACCTATGTGGGATACAAAATATACTTGTCTGGGTTGAGGTCAGGCTTTTTATTTCAGTTTTAATAAGTTCCTAAAATTCTATGCATCTGTTTCCATCTGTAACAGACATGATGTACTGTTTCACAGGTCTAAGAAGCTGATTCATCTAGTGAGTATTTGCTTGCTTACTATGTAAGCTAAAGGGAGCGGAGGATACAAAGATGAATAAAAGTTGACTATGAACTGCTTACCATCTGATAAGTCAAAACCACTCTCATAAGCCTTAAAGAATTAAACTTGGAAGTTTGATCTTTTCTAAATATAAAAAGATGATTCTTTATGCTATTTCCTTTTCAAACACTTTTAGAATCCTTTGGTAAAATATGACCACCAGATTGATTTACACTTGGTAAAATTCTTCCAAAGTGCAATCATAACTTTACTCAGTGCTATACATATAGAAAAACAACTGTTAGTGAGCTAAAAAAAAAAAAAAGGTAAAGTGGGGTATGAACTCTACAAAGCACATTGGCTTTTACCAGAAGCTTTAAGCACAGCTAGACTATTTTGACTGTGTTCTAAAAATTTTTAATTGTATCTTCCAAAATCACAATCTTGGATTACCAGTGTCTGAGAATATTTTCTTGTCAATGAGAAGACACAACTTATAAACATGTTTTAAAATACAAATTTATTTTTGCTGTTGGTTGCAAGTATTACAACAATTTAATGTGAAGTCTGTAATTACCATGATTTGTTAATTAACATAGGTAAGTTCTGTAACAAACTTGAGTATCCAAAATATTTTACTTTGTTGGAATGCCATTATAAATAGCTGGTAGGAAAGTAGCTATGGGGTTGGGGTTTAGAAATTTGAGACAGTGTTTAACCTATTTCAAATGGAATTGAGAAATAAAATTTCTGGATGGTACTGCCAATTTCCATTTCTCACACCTCTGCTTATGAAGGGTGTGCCAAAATATGGTACTCCAGAAAGTAGGGTAATAGATTAAAGTACTGTCCTCATTAACCTTCAAGGCATAGTAGCTTCTAGCCGTGGCATTCAGCTCCATTCCTACTTCCATGTGGCACGTAAATCATAGTGGTAGGCAGTACAGCATTATGGGTTTTTTTTAGCAGGATGTGTTTCCTCAGTTATGATAATCATCAGAACTGTCTATGACATTAATTCTGCATAAAACAAGTTCTTCTTGTTTGCTTTAATTAAAAACAAAAGTAATAGTGCAGGCGTTTCCCAAAGTAATGGAGGTATGTGCAAAACTTTGGATTGTTTTGTGAGTGAGGAGGGAATGGTCACAGGGAAGAGACTTAAATTTCACAGCCATGTTCTACCCATTTGTGATTTCCATGTCTTCTAAGTGTCAAGAAGGCCAGTGTGGCTGTAATACTATAGCACGAGATAAAAGTGTAGCATAAAATGAAACCAGTCTGTGTACTGTTACTGTTTTAATTCAGATATCAGTCAGTCATCAGGGCAGCAGAATGGAAGGTGACATGGAGTGATCCTTTTGAACTACCAAAGACAAACTGATATGTACAGTTCTAAAATTGCACTGTATTATAATACCTTAATACTAATGTATGCCTGATAACCTAGTGATAATTCATAAGTTTAGTAGTTCACAACATTTTTAGAAAGCACATAATATTAACATTCAAATAAGGCATTATAGAAAGTTGTAAAGAATGTAATGTTTACTGTAAACCTTTTTTAAAAGCCTTGGTCCATTTTGAAAGCTCAACATTGAATTTTTAAAAATCAAAAAAAAAAGGAAAATAAGTTTTTTTCCGGCAAAATACATACCAGTCACTTCTTGGCATTTGTATTTTTAAGTGCCTAGAATAAAACGGGCCAGATTTTCAAAGGCAGTTAATAACACCTTTTACAAGGACTTGTTTCATTTGATTTTGCACCAAGTAGAGTAAATATGCCATTGAAGATGCAGTCAGGTTTCTCCACTTATAGTGCCCCACTTTGTACCAGGCCACAGTACATAAGCATGCATCCCACTAAGGAATCAAATCATTTTGATTTTAAAATGGCTGCTCAGGTTACATTCACCAACAAGAGTTCTTTACCCTTAAGATAGGATAGCAGTGAATGCTAGCAGGTGTAAACTTCTTTGATTAGGAATAAACTCCTTCAGTAAACTCAGTTTGTTTCCGGGTCCTTTTTAACCTGTCATAGAAATCCTCTTCATTGCCATACCTGTTTACTAATTATGATTGTTATATTTGTCAAGGGAATTTTCCCCAGGCAAACCTGATCTAGTTCTATTTCCTAATGACAAAGTGTGTTTACTTTACCGAGTGCCATGGATTTTCTTTTATTCTCTCTCTGTGTGTGGGTACTTGAATATGTTACTCATCAAGGCAGATCATACATTTTGATCAAAAAGAGAAACTGACAAGTAGATCCTAATGCATATCTCTTAACCTGAGTAACGTCTGAAAACATAGGTCTTTACATTTTCCTTTGAAAATACAACTTTGGTGCTTTTGCAAGAACTTATAATTTCTAACATAAATCATATCCCTCAGTACACATGTATTTTCAAAAGAAAACAAATCATGGGAAATTAATGCTTTCCTATATGCTAATTGATATATTTTTATGGCAAATTGAAGATTCTGAGTAACCTGAAGGTAAGTTAACAACAAAATAAATATATATGGCTATCTTAGAAATTTCTTAGTATAGAGGCAGCAGTGTATTTGCATTCTCAAACTAATCTTTATATCCAGTTGCTTTTCTTCTGGAATTTTACAGACACAGAGTCACAAAACTGTATCACAGTGGTAAAGATTTTTTTTTTGGCATCAGTCTAAGCAAAATCCTTTGATAAGATACTTTTCCCAAATGACATGGAATTGTTTTATGCTTTTCCAGAAAAACAAGGAAACTGTATCAACCACTTACTCTTCTGAACAAAAGTTAGATTACTATTAATTGGCCTTTTAATTATGCTCTAAATGATTTTTCAAAAGTTTCATTAGATATGATATTTTTAAATTGTACACCCACAGAAAGATAACTGGATAAAACATACTAGATGATTTTGAAAGATGAATCAGTATCTGACTCATTTGGCACATCCTTAATTTCCAGAATAAAATCAGTAGAAATGAAACGAATAAAATTTTCAAAGAATTCATACAATTCAGTCTTAGGACCTGGAGCTTCTAAATGAGGACCTTCTGCTCATCTTACTGGTCACACGCACTTCTCATGGAGTAACGGATGCTTTCTGGTTTACTTGTGGAATTTTGGTTTGCAGGAAAGCATATACATAGGGCCAGATCTTGTTGGTTTCTGTTCCAGAGAATGTTTCCAACACCCCTTTTTTCCTAAAGGTGACAAAACAAAAAACACAGGTCTGAGTCTTCCTAATACACTTTTTCAACGTGATTCTTCAAAGTTGATAATGTGGACTTCGAAGCCTCAGTTCAGTACAGATCTGTGTGATCAAAGAGAAGAGCACTTGGCTGGGCATTGGAAAGCCTAGGTTTTGGTTTTGGTTGTGCCCTCTGGGTTACCGAATGGTAACTTAAAAATTAATAGCAACTCTCACTTATTGAACACGTGCTAAGTGCTTTACATATAATAGTTTATTTAATCCTTTCTAAAGTTCAAGTTTCCTTATTTTACTGACAAAACTGTGTGTTAGAGATGGAAAGAAACAGCCCAAACAACTCAAGTTTCCAAACACAGGGCCTGCCCGATGCCCTGACACCTCTTGGCTTTCTTTGTCTACTACCCATTTGCAAAACAGCTTTCTCACACTTGATTGTGCTTCCTTCTTTTCACCTTGGTTTATTTTTTCCCTCTGTGCTACTCTTCTGAATTTTAGGGGAAAGGGGAATAAAAGGTATTGTTTTTATTGGGTTTCCTATTGTGTTTCTCCATTTCTCCCCAGGAAGATTTGTCTGACTTGTCACCAGACTAGCAGCCAAAGTCTATTTACCCGGTTTTCTGGGGGTACGATGGAAAGGAGAATCAGAATTCTGGAGTTGCTTTCCAAACACGGATTCCCTCCACAGATTCTGGTATTCCTCTCGTTTACCTTCCTCTTCCAACCCATTCATAGACCTTGGCTTCACTGCTGCATAAGAGCAACTGAGGATTTCTGGTTTAGTCTTTCTAACAGGATCCATCATACCTGCAACATTTTCACTAGATTTTCAGAATTTTCACTGGGGACACAAGCATTCCTTTCTTGATACCTCAGAAAATTTGCTACAATTAAGACTTCTAACTTAAATAATTCCCACTGTTTCCTTGGTAAGAAGCGTCTCCTAAGGAGAGACATTATGCAAATACAGTATTCTCTGCATATTAGAAGCCCTCCTGCTTCTAAACTCATGGGCATCTTGTAAAGCTTTCAAGGGAAAAAGCTTAACAGCTGTAAGCCTCTAGAAGAGCCACTTTAAAATCAAGCCAATGTCACGAGTGGGTTAATTACTGAGGGCACAACTACAGGCATTATTCAATCCTTAAGCTGTACCCTGGGCGAACATTTGTCATTTTAACTTCTGTGTAATAAAATGAACCAGCTTCAGCTATTGATCCTCTAAAAAGCAAGAGCATCACTTTGTTTGTAAACACAGACCTAATTATTCTATAACTGTCCCACAGCTGCAAGAGTTTTAAAGACAACAAAACAACTGTCAATATTTTAAAATAACAATGCTGACTATCACTAAGGTTATTGCAAATACCACTTAGAATTTTTTATGAAGTCCAGCCCTAGCTCTATGTGTAGGAGTTTGGAAGGAAAAGCTTCAAACAATGGCCAAGAGGTAGCAAAAACCGGAAGCCAAGAAAGACTAGGGTATCTATCTCCTAAGATAGGGACCCGGGTCATACGCTCCATCTCTGTGCCTTCCCTGACTTCCCTTCCTGTAGTCTGACAGAATTAATCCCTGCTTTGCAGTGTTGTTATCCCAACAATGTGTTTTCCCTTCTTCTGGTTGTTTTTGAGTGAATAACAAGTCCCTTTTGGAGGGGAAACTGGGTCCATGAGATTCAGGTGGGACTGTCCCCACTTCCCAGCTTCAAGGATGAGCTAATCAGTGCCACTGATTGAACACCTGAACCCAGCATCCATCCACCTTTGGACATTTTTGTTACATGACCAATAAATTTCCCTTTTGCTTAGCCAAGTGTGAATTAGCTTCCTGACTGATATAAGTACATTTTATGATGAATATAGTTTACTCATCCCTCTGCCTCACCCACAGATAGAAGGGGAGTTTCTTGAGGCTTGGCAGGGACTGGGTCTAATTATCTGTGTGGACCAAGGGCCCAGCACAGTGGCAACAGAGTATATAACAGCTAACACTGACTTAATAGTGCCAGGGCTGTTGTGAGCCTTTACATGGATTCTCTCACTTAATTCCCTTAATAGCCATATAAACGAGGCACTAGTTAATATTGCTCTGATTTTACAAATGAAAAATTTGTGGCACACAGGTTGAATACCTTGCCCAGGGCCATAGCGCTGGTAATCTGCAAAGCCAGGCTCACTAGACAAATCACAAAATTATAGTAACAGCTACTGTAGAAAGTGAGTCGCCAACTCTCTTATAATTTCACCCTCCAGAAATAACTATTAAAAGTTTGCAGACCATTGCTTTAGATTTCACTGCACACTTACCCTATTATAACAATAATAATAACCGATAATTATAAAGTGCTTACTATGTGTCAGAAACAATTAAGAGTTCCACATATTAACTCAATCTTTCAACCCTTTATTCACACCCCCATTTTATAGAGGAGAAAACAGGTTAAGGCCAAGTTAATAAAAGGTCAACTGGGAATTGAACTTGTGCAATCTGGCAGCAGAGTCTGTGCTCCAGCCACAACACTGTACTGTGTTGACACTGAATCATCATTCAGTAAGTGAATTAATTAAAGCAAAGGGTTTGTGATCAATCCTCTGTGAGGAGAGGGAAAGGAAATTGGATTGTTTCTTAGTCTGAGTCAGATATGAATTCAGTATAGAGCCCATATTTGTTGTGGAACATGAGTTCCCTGGGGAGCAGACAAAACTATGTTAGAATATAAGCTTTTAAAGACTATTAGCCAAATAAATGATCTGAGAATTGGCTGCCATTTGAGTCTTCTGTGCGATAGTGTCCTCTGTTGGCACAGGTAGTGGGCATTATTAGGTTTGCCTCCCCGGCATTCATTCACACCAGACAGCAGAGTTTGGGTGAGACTAACCCACCCCCAGCTTCAGGTGTGGACCCATCAGTGTAAGCCCTCCCATCCCGGTGACGGGTTCCCGAACGGGTAGTAACCAGGGCCTAAAACAGTGCAGGGCATTCCTTGACCATAGTGGCTATTCCAGTTGGTTCAATCTGCATAATGCTGGGGGCTTTTGTTCACTGGAGGAAAGGTGACCCCTCAGTCCTTCATGAAAGGGGTGTTCCTGGCAACTGTCTGAAACTAGGCAGGACTAAGGACAAAGACAACATGAAGCTGAGAGAATGGCAACACTCTCATCGAACCTAGAGGTAACTGAAGCCCAACCTACCTTCTGGCTCTCTCTGTTACGTGCACTAATAAACCTCTTTTATTATAAACCGATTTGCATTGGATCGTCTGGTGTTTTCGCATTTCAGCTGTGAAGCATGGATAGTCAGAAACCGCCTTAGAGCTTCATCATGCATGAGAAGTTCTGAAAAGTGACGGACTCACCGGTAGTATTCCAGGACCGGCTCTGTTTGAGCTTCATAAGCTTTCAGTCTCTTGACAACCGTCTCTGGTCTGTCATCCTCACGCTGGACAAGAGGCTCTCCAGTCAGGTCATCGATGCCCTAAATGGGAGTCAGACCGGCTGGTATCAAACATCTTATTTTTGAAAGATATTTTTTATAAGCAGTTACATGATTTTTAAACAGGTATGTTCTCTACACAAGCACCAAGCACACAAATGGGCTTTTAAATAGAATCAAATCCAAACCCAGATCATTAAATACAGAGTCATAAGACTCCAGGATCATTTCCGCAGTGTCAGTCACCTGCTCCTTAGAGTAAAAGCTTTTCTAAGCAGCCTCTAAATAATTTCACATTGTGGACAAAAAGGGGTCCTACAGAAAGTAACCTCACAGAGTGATCTGATCATAAATTCCTAACTGGGCAGGTCATGGTGGGTAGTCAGGCCCCAGGCATATAACTTCCTCAGTAAAAGGTCTATCTTTGCCTTAAGCAAGCCCTATCCATTGTTTCTGTGCATCTGGGTTAACATACCTTTGAAATGCCTCTTTTCAGACCCCTCAGAAGAATAACCCCCCTCAAGAGAGCACATAATCTTGTTAACTACCCTGTAATCTAATCCCCGCCTTGCTCTCTTCCACCTTCATTTAATCTTCCTTACATTCCTTAATCAAAATGCATATGAGAAGCTATGAGCTGCCATTCTTGGAAGTATCTTCCTCAGTCAGCTGAGATGATGATACTTCCAGGCATATCCTCTGGCTCTAAATTTTTATAGTAATTCTCTACAGGTTTGGACATTCTTACGGTGAATATATATATACGAGTATATATATACAAAAAGATTTGGCTACAGGCTGGGACTCTCAACTGCAAGCCCTGAGTAAACCAAAGTGTCTCTAATCCCTATGGCCCCAACTCCTAACACACTCCCTGGCACAGAGTAGGAAATCAATAAATGCTTTTGAAGGAATAACAAACCTCTGTTACTCCTGAGGATGCCTAGTAACAAGCTCAGTGGACTAGACAAGTCAACTACACCAAGTAACCTGAGAATATACCCTCAGGAGTTTTGGTCAAGCAGGATTTCCAAGGTCATAAAACTTCTGTCTGTGAGGGCAAGAGAGCTCAGACACTGTCTGCTCTGTGGAAGGCCGTGTCACACCAAAACTACTCACCACAGTTTTGGGAGGGTTGAATTCAATGTTGTAGACTCGGCCACTGGCTGGATGAATCCAGCGAGCAGTGAGGCGTTGCTTAATGATCTCAAAGGGCACGTTCAAGTTAATCACTGTGTCTATCTGATAAGCTCTATCCAGGGCTTCTGCCTGAGGAAGCGTCCTTGGAAAACCTTTACAAAATTTTTTAAAAAGAACAAAGGAAAGGAAGAGAGGAAGGGACAAAGAGAGGGAAGAAGAGAATTAATTAATTGAGCAATTTGAACAAAAACAGTAACACCGTGAGGCAGGCCGATCACAGCTGTAGGGCAACTGTGATGGTTCATTTCATGTGTCATGACACATGCATGAAATTTCATGTGTCAACTTGACTGTGCCCAGATATTTGGTCAAACACTATTTTGGGTGTGTTTGTGTGAGAGTGTTTTTGGATGAGTTTGACATTTAAATCAGTAGATTGAGTAAAACAGGTTGTTCTCCCTAATGTAGGTATGCCTCATCTAATCCACGGGAGGCCTGAATAGAATGAAAGGGCTGCCCTTCCCCAGAATAAGGAAGCTATTTCTCCTGCCTGACTGCCGTGGGCCTGCTGGGAGATGGGCTTTTTTCCTGCCTTCAGACTCAAACTGAAACATGAGTTCTTCCTGGATCTTGAGCCATTGGCCTTCAAACTGGGAGTACACCATCCCCTCTCCTGGATCTCCACTTATCAACCCACCCTGAAGATCCTGGGACCTGTCAGCCTCCATAATCACATGAGCTTGTACCTTACAATAAACACCTCTCTCTCCCTCTTTAGAAACTAAAAATCAACCTATCCTCAAGGCCTCCACTACACCTCTACCTGGCAAAAGTTTACAGCTGATTGTAAATTATCTTCTAGCCTTCCTTTTTCCTTTTGTGGTGATCCTCTCTCCTCATAAAATATTCTCAAAGGAGGGGGATGGAGCTAAAGTCACATCTGAAGGGAGCTTAAAAATCATGCAGTCCACTTCCCTCTTTCCATTCGGATCAAAAAGCAGGCCCAGAGAAGATGACTAGCCCAAGGCCTCAGGCTGGGTAGTGGCAGAACTCAGGCTCCCTGCCCACCATCCATGATGTCTGTCTGTCTGTAGCCCATGAAATGCTCATTTTCCTGCCCACACTCATCATTTTAGGCAGCTGAAATGCTCGCGACACTTCACTTACCATCCAATAGCCAGCTATATTGGGTGAGATTTTTCAGCTCATGGAAGGCCAGCCGAGTCATGACATCATCTGGGATGAGCTTCCCTTGTTCAATGAAAGTCTTGGCTAACACACCAATTTCTACAGCAGAATGAGGGGGAAAAAAGCAAATCAGCAAGTATACTTGTTTTATCCCATCCAGGTCCCTAGGAAACTGGTTACCCAAAGATTACACACTAATATGAAAATGTGCATCATCAACTTTTGTGATAAAAACAGAGGTTACAAAATAATCAATGCTTATTTAAAATTCTCCATTATGTAAAAATATATAAATGTAAATGTATAGACATAAAAAACAATGGTAACAGTAGCCATCTCTGTGTGACATAATTGTGTAACTTTTTTTTTAACATATTTGTACTTTTCTGTATTTTCTAGATTTTCTATCAGAAACAGCATATAAAATTTCTGAAATTATTTTTTTAAATAAGAATTTGAAATAGTCATTTTTAAGTGACTCTGTTCAAGTGATGTACAGGCTTTTGTAATCCTCTAAAACTGATGCTGCTATCACAACTCAATTTTTAACCAGATTAGCACTGTAATCATATTATATTTTCATTACTAAAACACACTGGAAAAGAATTTATAAACAATTTAAAAATATTACCCATAACTATATGTCATTCTTATGCAACAGTATTTTAATTTCCTCATCATCTCTCACCAAACTATTTATATACATTCAGAATTGTAATGCCATTGTAATCTGTGTATATAAGTATATAGCTTTGTGCTCTCTTCTCACTTAGCATTATTTTGCAAATACTTTTCAGTGATTTTATAATGTCACTTTTCATAACTATATAACACTCTATCAACATATATCCAAATGTGATGTATAAAAATACACTATCAGGCCGGCTGAGTGCCTCGTTGGTTAAGAGTTGGCTTAGGAGTGCGAGCTCTGAGCAGCAGGGCTGCCGGTTCGGATCCCACATGGGCCAGTGACACTGCCCTCTACAGTTAAAACGGTGAACAACAGTTCGACCTGGAGCTGAGCTGCCATGAGTCACCAGTGACGGCGTAGGCTACAGTGGGGCTGCAGTAGGCTGCTGTAAGCTACCATGAGTAGCCAGCAGCTGACGTGAGCTACCATGAGCCGCCGTGAGTGGCCGTCCAATGGCCAGGAACCGATCTGCCTCAGCCAAGAAGAGCACAATGATCACAATACCAAAATGGGCCAGTGAAGCGACGTCCTCCACAACTAAACTGAAGAACAAAAGGACAGCAACATGTCTGTTCCTCTCCCCCAATTCCCCAATAAAATCTTTTTAAAAAAATACACTATCACAGCAGTACTGTTGAACATTTAAACTAGAATTGTTGTTTCCCTATTGCTGCTTTTAAAGATTTTAACACCATTTCTTTTTCTTCTTTCTATTTCCTTTATTTTTGTCTTCTGAATTAATCCTGATGGATAAATTCCTAGGAGCCAGATTAAAGGGTCAAAATATGAGTGTTTTCAAAATCCTTGGTATGAATTACCATACTGACTTCAGAGCATATTCTAAATTGTCAAATTCATGAAGCTCGAAGTGCCTAAAAGCTGGCTGCCATTTGACAGGTGTACTTCCTGGGTTTATATATAAAGACAGTCTATTCAATAAATGGTGCTGGGAAAACTGGACAGATACATGCAAAAAAATGAAACTGGGGACGGCTGGTTAGCTCAGGTGGTTAGAGCGCAGGGTGCAGTGCTCATAACACCATGGTTGCCAGTTCGATTCCCACATGGGCCACTGAGGTACACCCTCCACAACTGGATTGAAACCACTACTTGACTTGGAGACAATGGGTCCTGGAAAAACACACCGTTCCCAAATAATCCCCAATAAAAACATTTTTTAAAAAAACTGGACCACCTTTTTACTCTATATACAAGAATAAATTCAAAACGGATTAAAGACTTAAATGTAAGACACAAAACCATAAAACTCCTAGAAAAAAAAATAGGCCATAAACTCTCAGACATTACTCTTATTAATATTTTTACTGCTATATCTCCTGGGGCAAGGGAAACAAAAGAAAAAATAAACAAATGGGACTATATTGAACTAAAAGTTTTTGCACAGCAAAGAAAACCATCAACAAAATGAAAAGACATTCTACTGAATGTAAGATATTTGCCAATATGTGATAAGATGTTAGTATCCAAAATTTATTTAAAAACTCATACAACTCAACAGCAAAAAAACAAATAATCCAATTAAAAAATGGGCAGAGAACCTGAATAGACATTTCTCCAAAGAGGACATACAGATGGCCAACAGACATATGAAAAGATGCTGAACGTCACTAATCATCAGAGAAAAGCAAATAAAAACCACAATGAGATACCACTTCACTCCGGTCAGAATGGCTATCATCAATAAATCGACAAACAACAAGTGTTCACACGGATGTGGAGAAAAGGGAACCCTTGTGCACTGTTGGAAGAATTGCAAACTGGTGCAATCATTATGGAAAATAGTATGGAGGTTCTTCCAAATATTAAAAATAGAATTACCTTATGACCCAGCAATTCCATTCCTGGGTATTTATCCCAAGAAATCCAAAACACTAATTCAAAAAGATATATGCACCCCTATGTATATTGCAGCGCTATTTAAAATAGCCAAGATATTGAAACAACCAAAATGTCCATCAATAGATGATTGGATAAAGAAATTGTGGAACATATGTACAATGAAATATTACTCTGCCATAAAAAAAGAATGAAATCTAACCATTTGCGACAACATGGGTGAACCTAGAGGGTATTATGGTAAATGAAATAAGTCAGACTAAGAAAGACATATGATCTCACTTATATGTGGAATCTAAAGAATAAAACATATGAACAAACAAAACAGAAACAGACTCATAGATACAGAGAACAAACTCAATAGTTACTAGATGGGAAGGGAGTTGGGGGCTGGGTGAGAAAGGTTAAGGGATTAAGAAGTACAAATTGGTAGTTACAAAATAGTCACGGGGATGTAAAGTACTGTACAGAGAATATAGTCAATAATATTGTAAAAACTATGTACAGTGTCAGATGGGACTTATCAGGAGGACCACTTCATAAACTATATAACTGTCTAACCAATACACTGTACACATGAAATAAATATAAAATAATATTGAAAGTCAACTATAAAAATAGTCACAGAGATAATAAAGTATAGCATAGGGAATATAGTCAATAATACTGTATAGCTATGTACACTGTGAGATGGGTAATAGACTTATTGAGGTGATCACTTTGTGAGGTATGTAAATGTCTAATCACTATGTTGTTTTGTACACCTGAATGCAATTAAAAAAATATATCCACACAAAAAATTATATATGAATGTTCATAGCAACAATATTCACAATAGACAAAAACTGGAAATGCCCAAATGTCCATCAAGTGATGCATAAGTAAAATGTGGTCTATCCATACAAAATCATATTTAGCCATAAAAATAAGTGAAGTACTGATATATGTTCCAAAATGTATGAACTTTGAAAACATGCTAAGTGACAGAAGCCAGACACAAAGGACACATATTATATGATTCCATTTATATGAAATGTTCAGAATAGGCAAATCTATAGAGACAGAAGGAAAATTTGTGGTTGTCTAGGGCTGGGAAGCATTGGGGAAAATGGAGAGCAACTGCTAATGGGAATAGGGTTTCTTTTCAAGGTGGTAAAAATGCTCTAAAATTGATTGTTGCACAACCCTAAATATAATATGATGCACTGAACCATATACAATCTGACTGGTATCTTTATAAGAAGAGGAAGAGACACCAGGAGAGCATGCAACAGAAGAAAAGCCACATGAGGAAAAAGTGAGCAGGTGGCCATTTGCAAGCCAGGAAGGACCACACCAGAAACCAACACTGCCAGCACCTTAATCTTGGATTTCTAGCCTCCAGAACTCTGAGAAAATAAATCTCTGTTGTTTAAGTCACCTGGTCTGTGGTATTCTGTTATGGCAGACTGAGCAGACTAATACACACAGCCATCTGGCCATCTGCTCCCCGTGCCTACATTCCAATTGTGAGTACCACCACATTTGTCTCTGTATCTCCAGTACCTGGCACACATGAGATGCTTGATGGATCCATGGATGGATGGATGGATGGATGGATGGATGGATGGATGGATGGATGGAGAAATGAGCTCCCCTGGATTCTAGCCATGGAATTTTAAAAGACCTAATTTATTTTGTTTAAAAAAGAAATCTATCAAAACCTTACTTTCTTTGAGACGGTGTTTATTATCAGGTTCATCTTTTAAAAATGCTCTTTAAACTGTTTAAAGGAACTTTAGTGCACCCACAAAATAACAGAAAAGTGGGAGACAACCCAAATGTCCACAACTCATGAATGGATAAATAAAATGTAGTACATCCATTCAATGGAACATTATTCAGCCATAAAAAGGGATGAAGTACCAATACATAACCACAACATGGGTGAGTCTTGAAAACATTATGCTAAGTGAAAGGTGCCAGACACAAAAGACCACATATTGTATGATTCCATTTGCATGAAATGTTCATAATAGGCAAATCAATAGAGATAGAAGGTAGATTAATGTAGCCAGTGGCTCAGATCGGGTGGGGCGGGGTGGAAATGAGGGTGGCTGCTAATAGGCATGAGGTTTCTTTTGAGAGTGATAAAAATGTTCTAAAATCAATGGTTGCACAACTCTGTGAATATTCTAAAGTTCCCTGAAGTGTAAACCTTAAATAGGTAAATTATATGGTATGTAAATTATACCTTAATAAAGCTGTTAGAAACAAAGAACTGGGACAATCCTCATGGAAAGCAATACCGTTAAAGGTACAGAACAGTATGTATAGTTTGCTATCATTTGTGTACAAAAGAAAAACAACAGAAGGAAAAATGTTGTATGTACATGAAATAGCTCTGGAAGGATCTTTTCACTAAAAGTTGCTTTATATTTTTTGAAATTCCAAGTCACGTAAATGTATTGCCTATTATAAATCAAACGTTTCCATTATAAAAATAACTTGCTCTACTGTCAATATCATTCTAATTAGGCAGGCCTATGCTACACAGGTGTACATAATAAAAAGTTTGTTAGATATACAGAATCTTGGCTCCTGACAGAGGCTTTGAAGATTATCTACTTCCCCAACTCACAGATGAGAACAAATAAGATTCAAAAGGGTTCGCCATCCAGTCCAGCGTTACTTTGAGAAGCACCAAGCTGCAGTGCAGTTTCTCAAACTTTGGGCAATCATATGGCAACCTTACAATTTCTGCCATAGCTGAACTATTATTTACGATATACTTTTCTTTTAAAGTGACTCAGCTTTTTAATTTCATAAGCTATAATAGTCACAAAATTAAAGGTTTGGTGTGCTAGTTGTTTTTAAATACACTTTGAAATCAAATGAAATTTTTTTATTTGTTTTTAAATTTGAATTTTACTTTTACTTGAGATAAAATTTTGTCTACCTAAAATTATCTCATGAACCTCAATGTGGGAAATGCTGCATAATGGAAAGAGTAATTTAACTGGCACACAAGGAAACCTGGGTGTTCACCCTTGTTCCCCAGTAACTGCTATCTATTGTTGAGCAAGGTCTTTAGCCTCTCCTGAATGTAATTTCCTCATCTTTAAATGAGAGGACTAATGTCTAAGGTTCACACTCCAGTTTCCTGACTCCAGGGTCCAGTGGTAACCTATGGTTACTCCAAGTTTGCCACTGTCAACCACTTGCCTCCTGTTTTCATTGTCTTTAATTACATCTGCTGGGACAATTTTAAACTTTAGTTATAAAATACAGAGCCATGGGTTATAAAATACCGTCATGAACTGGTTGTTGGAGAGTAAATTGGTGCCATCCTTTTGTAACACTATTTGATGGTACCATATTTATAGAAATTCCATACTAGGAAATAAGCAGAGATGTTACCAAATGTTCACGCACAACATAGTCCTAACAGTATTTATTATAGCAAAGAATGGCTAACAACATAAATGTCTGATAACAGGAAATATTTAAATTAGTAACTGCAATCTTGATGAAACTAAATATCGTCTTAAAGACTGCTTGATGATGTGTGAACATGCTCACAATAAGTGAGGGAAAAGGTATCTAAACAATTTAGAATATAACAAAATTGCAAACACATAAATGCAACAGAGAAAAAAGAGAAAAATATATAAGAAAAAGCAGCAAAGGGTTCATTATAATTGTCTTTAGGTGGCGAAATACAGAGGATTTTAATTTTTTTTATATTCTCATGTTTTTCTTTCTTTATCATAAATATACTTTATTCTTAGTATCAAAAACATTAAGCAGTATTTTTTTAAATGAACGATTACACCTCTTTTGGCTCTGATCCTATGAGAAACATCCATCCATTCACAAATATTTATTGAGAATATATTCTTAGTCCTGAGATACGGAACATCTGTAATAACAATCTCATGAAACCTCCCTAAACCACATTTTCTGTTTTCCTTGTTAAGGAATTGCCTATAAAGACTCCAGAAAGAGCAGATGCCTGAGACAAGCTAAACATCTTCCCCCACGATCCTCTCTTCCCTCTAGCCTCACTTTTCATGTTGTGAAACATCAAAGAGGACAGCAGGCATGTCATGGGATAGTAAGGATAAACAAAGCGCATTGTTTCTAATTTTTAAATAAATATTTTCAACAAGTTTACTTATTGGCTTTAATTTTGTTTTTTTAATGTTTTGTGTTTTCACAAAGTGAGGTCTCCTGATGGTGTTCTGTACCGCACAGTAATATATCACTGCTAAGTTATTTTTCGGAGAATCACTTAAGAATTCTTTATTCTGATCCACTTTGGATAAACTTACCCCAACTAGGTGCAGTACTGGAGACCGTTTGTTGACTTAACTACTTCAATACATTGCATCAACAACACTTAGCAAATAAGCCCAACAATTTAACCTTTTGAAGAAGTCTAATTAACTACAAAAAACTTCATGATTTTTTTTTAAAGATCAATATTAGAAGAGAAAAATAAAGGTAGTAATTCACCAAACCAGGTGCTGAACCAAAGAACTCCAAGAGACAAACTAAAAACACTGGGGTGATTCTTTTTTTCATTTAAATGTCACTATTTTGAAACAAACTAACAAAACCCCACCTAGTAATAACCTACCGTATATGTTCATCAACAGGGAATCGATTAAATAAATCATAGATTCAGCAAATAGATACCTATACAAACATTAAAAGAATGAAATGGATTTCTATGTTTTCATGTGTAAAGATATCCCAGGTACAAAGTGAAAACACACTGGTGCAGAATACATTTATAGTATGATTACATATTACATAAAATAAAGCATATACATATACATATAAATAAAGCTTGTACATAAATTTCTAAGAGGAAACACAAGATACTGTTCCCCTCTGAAGAATGGGATTGAGTCAGGTCATGAGAGAGGGCTTTACTTTTATTTTAACTACTTCTGTCCTGTTTCCAATCCTTTTTTTATCTTGTGCAGGCACTACGTCTATAATTTTTAAAAGGAGCTTCAAAATGAGTTCTATTTTGGAAAATAAAGGTCAACACTTTTGAGAAAAAAAGAAAAACCTCATCCTGCTATTGAATTTGGAAGAAGAGCTTCCTTAAGATATAATTTACATAACATAAAATCGACCCATTGTAAAGTGTAGTTTGTTGACTGGATTTTGTGCTGAGTTATAAGAATTTATCTGGCACGAGAAACAAAACAATCTTTCAGATAATCACGCACATGAATAGCCTTCGTGTCTAAGAAATCTCTGGGGGTCGAAGATCTAAGCCAATTGTGTGCCTGCAGGGAGGGTAAATAGTGCTCTGCCTTCAGATTATAGGGGAAAAGCCAGAACTACAAAATCTGAGTTTAACCAAAAAAGAAAAAAAAAAAAGGCGGGGTGGGGCGAAAAAAATTAAGGAGCAAACAGTTCTCCAGGCGCAAGGGCACATGGAGAATAAGCCACAGCTCGATGAACCCTTACGAGCAGCTGCGACTGGGGCTGGACATGCCACTCAAAGCCAAGAGATTTCCTTTCATCTTTGAACTTCGAACGCGTCCTAACGTCCTAGTTCCTTCCCCCAATAACTCGCCTGCAGCTGTCCACGGAGGTCAGAGGTTTCGGTGAGCAATCAGTCTCTCAGAGGCCCGAGGTCTCGCCCCTGGGCAGCGGCAAGCAGATGCTGCACCCACATCCCTGGACCCGCATCCCAGGGACTCGCATTCCCCGCCCCGGCCCCCCTGCCCGCAAATCCCAACCCGTGCGACAGCGCACTGCCCGGCTCCACCCGGGCTCCCACCTGTGCCCCTAAGCATGTTGCCTCGGAGCAGATCCCCGCTGGAGAGGTGCTTCAGCTCGAAGTGTTTGGTGATTCGCGACGACACGGTGCCCTTGCCAGAGCCCGGTGCCCCCATGATCACTGCGCGCAGTAGCCGCCCGGACGCCCCCATGGCCGCAGGGAGAGGCCCGCGAGGCGCGGGCAGTGGGGCCTCCGCCTGGCTGCGCGCTCACCGGGCTCCGCGGCCCCCGGCCCCCGGCCAGCGGGCTCACAACGCTGCGAGCTGGCGGCAGCACAGCGCCCAAGCGCTCCCGGAAGTGAGGCGAGGGCCACCGGGGCCGCCCCTCCCGCGCCTTGCCCGGCTTCAGCGCCCGCCCCTCGGTTGCTCAGAGCGCTTCTTCCCACCGCCCGGGCCAGGCCGCGCAAGCCGCGCCCCCGCGCCCTCCCCTGCGAGTCCCTGGGCCGCCCCGCGCCCACCTGCGCCCTCGGCGCCTCCTCCCCACCCACCTGCTGCCGTCGGCCCCCTTCAGCCGCTCTGCTGCTCCCACTTTGCTCTCCGCCGCCTGAGGCCCCCCGAGGCCTCCTCGGCGACCCCTGGTTGCCCCCGCCGCCTTCCTCAGGCTGGGCCCCGCGTTCTGTCAGTGTCCTGCCCGGTCCTGCCGGATAGACCGCGCCCCCTCGGAGCACCCTTGGCAATCCCTAAGCGCCCCCTCCCTATACCTAGCTGCCCCCTGCGTCCAGTGGTTACCGGATGCCACCCTTCCCCACCACACACCGTTCGCCTCTCCTCCGTGCCAGGTGCTGTCCTGCCCAGTCCCAGCCGTATAGACCAGGCACCCCCCGTGCCCCTCCCAACCTCTGTGCCCCCCTCGCCATCACCAGTGCCCCTCCGTTCTCCAGGGTCACCAGACTGCCCCCTCGTCCTCACCCTACCCGCACTTTGCTTCACTGCCCTCCTCCTCCCCTCCTCTGCTGCGGGGTGGCTTTAAGGGACCCCCTCCTCCTCTCTTGCTTTCGTGCTGTTTTTTAAGGAACGTTTTTCTGTGTACCATCACAGTAGGTGAAAATGAGTGGAAAGGGCCTTCCTCATCATTTCGCAGGAGAGAAAAGCCAGTTGAAATTGAGTGAGGCACTGTAAGTCACACATCTATTGAGCGATGACTTCAATAAAAGTCACACTTTCACAGCTTCAGATTCAAAAGTAGCTGTTAACTTTACTCTGCAAAGCCTAAAAATACAGGCTCCTCCTCAAGCTCTATTATTTGCGTTCCTCGGTGAATTGATTGCACAAATATTTATTCAGTGTCAGATATTGCTGTAAGAGGCCTTGGAAATGCTGTGGTGAACCAGACAAAATTTCTACTCCTTGGAGTTTAAAGACTAGTGGTAGAGGCAGTTCATAACAAGGAGAAGAATAAAATGAGCAAGATAGTATGAGATAGTGCTATGAACAAAATAAAAGAGAACGTGTGAAAGTGTGGAGGAATGCTGCTTTACATCCCATGATCAGTAAGTCTTTGAAGAAACGGCATTTGTCCTGAGTACTGAATTAGAAGATGGACGGAGACCCACACAGGCAAGTAGGGGAGGCCCTAGAGCCGAAAGTTTGGCATGTTCCAGCAACAGAAACACAAGACATTTAGTACCTTTTTCCTCTGTAAAAAAGGCCATGGAAGATTAGTATGGTGTTGTTAAAATAATGTGTATAAAGTACAATGCCAGCTACAGGGTAAGTGCTCAATAAAGGTTAATCATTGTTATTATTATCATCATTTCTTTGTGCTAGGACACTATGCTAAGGCAGAAAGAAGGCTCTGTGAAAATAAACAGTGCCATTCTCCTTAGCGGTTGCCAAACAAATAGCCCAAAACTGCTTTTGATTTCAAAGACAGAAATTATTTCAGAGAGGAATGGTAAAGAAAAGCTTGCTCCCTGGTGAATGTGAGCTGGGTGAATGGATTTAATAGGTAGATGGTGCAGTGCTTAGAAAGAAATCTAATAGCTCATACATATTCATTACTAAGAAAGAATGAATGAAAATCAATGAATTAAACATTCAGTTCACATAGTTAGAAAAAGGACATCAAAATAACCCAAGGAAAGCAAAGGAAAGGATTAAGTAAAGAAAAACATAAATGAGAGGATTAGAAAACTTAAGAAAAGAATTAGAGAACAAATGAAAAGGTCTGGACAAGTACAAGTTACGAAACACTAGAAAGCCTGAAGGTGTAGGGAAAGTACTTCTAATCCAAACTGGGAACATTTGAGGTTTTAGCTACAAAAGTGACCTGAAAGAAAATCCTGGGGAAATTTGGCTTAGAAAGGAATGTTCAAACAGACAAAAATAGCTGAGGAATCATCCTGTCATTCGGGAGGAAAAGCTGAGTGTTGTGGCCACAACAGGCCCCACAAAATGCCAACTAACTGCAGCTTTGCTGAAGTTTGCTGATTACGAATGAGTAAGTAATTGCCAAACTGTGGGAAAGCTCCTGGCAGCTGTGCCTAATGCAGCCATTTCACCATACATAGGTATTTGTATGGGTGGGTTCTTTGCTGTTTAACTTGCTCCAATGGTAAAGACACGGAATTCAAATTTATAAATCAGAAAGTGTGAGTCAGGAAGAGATTTAAAAAGTGCTTATATGTTAGGACTTGCCCTGTAGCAATCCTGAAGAAGTGACGATTTCAAGAAGCCTGAGGTAGAGGACCATGTGGAGACAGGCCCAGCTGTCCAAATCTTTCCAGCCATTCAGCCAAGCTACCAGTGTGGCCATATGAGTGAATCCAGGAGTAGGTAGAGAGTAGAGAAAAAATTTTTCCCTGAACTGCTAAAAGAACAGAATTGTCATTAACTAAGATTGGCAGGACTGTGGGAGGAACAGGTTTGAGGAAGAATATTAGAGTTGTTTTGGGGGAAGTTATGTTGGAGATGCCCTTGGGTTTGGGACATCCGGAGGGAGCTGATAAGGAAGCAGTTAGATGTACAAATTTTGAGTACATAGTAGAGGTCCAGGCTGAAGACAAAAAAGTTTGGGAGTTGTTGGTATATTTAAAGTTATGACATAATATAAACTCACTTAAGGAGTGAGTTTAGATGAAAGAAGAGGTCTGAAATATGAGTTCTCAGGTTCTCCAACATTTAGAGGATAAGGCCAAAACATTGAAGGAGTCTGAGAGGAGAGGCAAGTTATTATAGTTAAGAAAAAAAAAATGGGTGAATGTGGTGTTATGGAAATCAGTTAATAATGTGTTTCAAGGAGGGAGTGATTAAATTAGTCAAATTCTGCTGATAAATAGGACTAAGAACTAACTGAAAATTATTTCTAATTGTAAAAAACCCACAAAACCTATAAAATAGATTATTTTTCATTTACATTGTATAGATGAAAAAACCTGAGGGTACTTTTGACCAAAATCCCATAGCTATTCAGCAACTGAATTAGTGATTTCAAAAAATGCTAGGTGAAATATAGGAAATGCTTTCTCAGAGAGGAATCTTCTGGGAGTAGAATTAAAATTGTCCAGAACAAGGATATTAGGGGGAAAAGAAAGAGAAAGTCTAAACAAAAGTGGGGGAACAGAACAGAGAAGGCTGAAGTCAGCAAATATAAGGCCATATATGTTTTTAACACTTTGCAAAAGCAACAGAAGAGGGAGCCTTAGAGCTAAGACAATTTTATTGTAACATTCATTTGAAAGGATAAATAAACAAGAATATCTGGGAGAGACATGAAAAAGAAGAAAATGAGCAGAGGCTAGCCCTACCAGTTAGCAAAACATTATAAAGCCAGCATAATAAGAAGATGCATTGGCACATGAATGCATAGATCAATAAAACATAATAGGAAGTTCAAATATAAACCTAATTGCATCTGAAAATTTAATATGTGATCAAGATGGCATCTCAGATCAATGGAGGAAGAGACCTTCTTCATAAATAGTGTGGGAATAAATGTATAGCCAGTGGGGAAAGATACAATCCTATCTGTTTTTCCACACAAGATGAATTGCCAATGTGTCAAAGATTTAAATTAAAAATAAATAAAACTAAATAAATACTAGAAGTATGCAGATTCCTCTATAACCAAGGAATTGGGGAAACTTTTCTAACTTACTCAAAATTCAGAGGTAATAAAGGAGAAGACTAAAGATTGGACTATACGAAACAGCAATAGCAACAACAAAATATTTGCATAACAAAACACATCATAAGCAAAATAAAAAGAAATTACAAACTGGGAAAAAATATTTCCAACTTATATTATAGGCAAAGGATTAGTGTCTAGTGGTGTGTTCTGCTGGGGAGGGAGAGGAGGAGCCCTGATTCATGGCATTTGCCAATTATCATAAATACTCTCACCATAGCCAAGATAACATCATCTGGACCAATGTGACATCAACTGGCTCACAAAATTCCTGAAAATTTAACAATCAGCACTTGTAAGCCAGCACTAACCAGCTTTAGCACACCACTGCAAATATTCCTAATGTATTTATATTGTGCTTCAAAAGATGGAAAAGAAAAGGAAAATTGCCCTGTGGGAAACAGGCAAGAGATATAAACACAGTATACACATACACACACATACACACACACACATACACACACACACACACACACAAGAAATTAAAATATAAATATATGAAAAGATGTTGAATCATACCTATAATAAAAGAAATGCAAGTTAATACTACACTGAAATAGGATTTTTCGACTACCAGCTTGGCAAAAATCTAAGTTTGACAACATAACATATTGACAAGGTAGTGAGGAAACAGGCACTCATATTTTGCCAGTGGGAATGCAAAAATGGTGCAACCCATGGAAAGAGAAATTTGGCAATATCTAGCAAAATTCCATATACATGTACTTGTTTATCCATAAATCCCACTTCTAGGAATCTATCCTAAAGCTACAGTGGCAAAAATACAAAAAGACATATACATAAAGTTTTGCAATGACAACCCTTTGTAATAGCAAAAGACTGGAAACAACCCCAATGTCATTCCACCACAGAATGGTTGAGTAAACAAGGACCTACTCACATACTAGAATACTACACAGATACAGAAACAAATGAAAAATATCTCCATGTACTGCTAAGGCATGATCTCCAGTGAAAAAAGTAAGGAGGCAAAACTGAAAGTAATATACCACCATTTAATGGAAGGGGGAGGAGGATATGAACACATAGTTTACCAAAATAGGATAAAATAAAAACAAAATTAAAAAAACAAATAAAACACAAAATTTCATTTTATTTAAACAAATTTTAAAAACCTGATTACCTCTAGGGGGAGGAGGGAATGGGACAGAGGGACAGGGATTGAGGTCAGAATTCTCTCACTATGCTTTGGTTTATAGATTTGACTTTGTTAATTATACAACAAGATTTAAATTTTAAAAATATTTCCAAAAGCAAGCCCTAAGAGTCAAAGGTAAAATGAAACCAATGAACCTGGTTGTGTAATGACCTGGTTCTATTTTTATAAATTTCTATAGCTCTTTGAATATTTGTAGAAAGCGAGTAGTTCCTTTGGTACTGAGGTAACCCATGTTCTCAAGTTTTCTTTTGGAATTTTCCATACCATCTCACATATCTAACTTGGGCATTCCTGCCCAGCAACAAATACCATAACCATAATCTTCACCCTTGAAATTTAAGAAGTTTCTGGCTCACAGGATTTGGAGTAGCATGCAGCTAAATTTGACTCTCACTAGCTGACTGACCTTGAGCAACATTTAATGTCTCTTAGCTTCAATCACCTCACTTCTGAGAAAGAGGGAGAGTAAAATCAATCTTATGGGATCGCTGTGAGATTTAAAGAAGATTATGTATGTAAAATGTCAGGCATATGCTGGATGCTTCTTCTCTCCCCCTATCTCTGCTTCCCTCCTCTTCCTTTCTATCTTCTTTTCATTCAATCTTTCCTCCACCTCCTTCTTTCATTAAGCAAAATGAATTAGACTGGGAAACTTTTAAGGTTCTTCTTAAACCCTGAGATCCTTAGAAATATTGATGGAGTGCAGTGCATTTAGATAGGAGCTTGGCTGCTAGGATTAGAAATTCAAAGATGGGTACAGTACAAATGTGGGTTTAGAGGTTATGGTGATTTTATGTGAAGAATTTAGCATCTAAGAAAGCACAAAGGAAAGGGTTCTTTGGTGGAACTATTTTAGTGTCTCAATGATATTACAAATTTTGAAGATTTGTCTAAGGGAGGGGAGGAAGTAGGGAAGTGAGGGAAAGAGGGAGGCAAAAAGGAAAATTGGAAAGGAGGAGGTTAAATTAAAAAGTCAGATAACAACAAGTATTGGTGAAGATGTGGAGAAATCAAAATTCTCATACATTGCTGGTGGAAATGTAAAGTGGTGTAGTCGTTCTGGAAAACAGCCTAGCAATTTCTCAAACGATTAAACATAGAGTTACTATATAGCCCAATTCCACTCCTAGGAATATGCCCAAGGGAAATGAAAATACATGTCCACACAAAAACTTGTACATGAATGTTTATAGCAGCATTGTTCACAACAGTCAAAAGATGGAAACAACTCAACTGTAACTCAACAGATGAATGGCTAAACAAAATATAATATATCCATACAATGGAAATCTATTTGGCCATAAAAAGGAATAAACTACTGATTAATATATGCTATAACATGGATGAACATTTAAAACACTATGCTAAGTGAAAGAAGCCAATCACAAATTACAACATATTTAAATTCAGAATAGGGAATTCATATGTAAATTCATATGAAAATTACGAATAGGGAAATCAAGAGACAGAAGTTTAGGGGTGCTTATGCTGGGGGATATAGGAGGTGGGGGAGATAGACTTGTAATAGCTAAAGGGTACAGAGTTTCTTTTTGAAGTGTGAATGTGTTCTAAAATAGACTGTAATGACAGCTGCACACACCTGTGAATATATTAAAAACTGTTGTGTTGTATACTTTAAATGGTGAATTGTTGGTGTGTGAAATATATCTCAATAAAGCTGTTTTTAAAAATCGATGTAATTCACCATATGAACAGATTATGAAAAAAACCATATGATTATCTCAATAGGTGCAGAAAAATCATTTACAAAATTTGACACCCATTTAGGATTTAAAATGCAGAAAACTAGGAATACAAGGGAACCAACTCAATTTGATCAAGGGCCTCTACATAAAAACATTTCTGCACAGCAAAGGAAACCATCAGCAAAATGAAATGGCAACTTCCTGGATGGGAGAAGATATTTACAAATCATACATCTGATAAGGGGCTAATATCCAAAATATATAAAGAACTCTCACAACTCAACGGCAAAAAAACCCCAAACAACCTAACTGAAAAATGGGCAGAAGATCTGAATAAACATTTTCCCATAGAAAAAATACAAATGGTCAACAGGCACATGAAAAGGTGCTCAACATCACTAATCATCAGGAAATGCAAATCAAAACCACAGTGAGCTATCAGCTCACTCCTGTCAGAATGGCTATTATCAAAAAAGACAAAAACTAACAAATGTTGGTGAGGATGTGGAGAAAAGGGAACCCATGGGCACTATTAGTAGAATGTAAATGCATGCAACCACTGTGGAAACAAAACCTGAAGCTAATATCATAATTAATGGTGAACCCATTTTCCCAAATGTGGGCAACAAGACAAAGATGTCTGCTCTCATCACATCTCTTTAACATTGTTCTGGAGGTCCCAATCAGTGCAGTAAGGCAAGGAAGATTGGAAAGGAAGAAACAAACTGTCTTATTCACAAATGAACATGCATGTAGAAAATCCTAAGGAATCTACAAAAAAGCTACTAGAACAAATAAGTTCTAATTTCAGGGTTCAAGGTCAGATACAAAGAAACAGTGGTACAATTGCAAGTAAAAAGTTTTTAAAATACCATTTGTAATAACATTAAAAATTAAAAAAATATTTAGGGGTAAATCTAACAAATTAGAATGTAAGAACTGAATACTATAAACTACAAAACATTTCTGAGAAAAATTATAGAAGACCTAAATAAATGGAGAGATATATATCATGTTTATGTATCAAAACACTCAGTAATATTACAATGTCAATTCTTACCTAAATCATCTATAGATTTAAATAGTCTCAATCACATCTTAGCAGGGTTTGTTGTTGTTTTTTAACAGAAATTGACAAGTTCATTCTAAAACCTGTAGAGAAATACAAAGAACCTAGATTAGCCAAAACAATCTTGAGAAAGAAAAACAAAAATGGAGAACTTTACCTGATTTCAAGCTTACTATAAGGCTACAGTAATTAAAATAGTGTGGTGTTGATGTTAAGGATAGATAGGTATACAGATTAATGGAACAAAATAGAGAGTTCAGAAATAGATTCCTATATAGGGCCAATTCATTTTTTACAAAGGAGGAAAGGATAGTCTTTTTAATAATGTTACAGGAATAATAGGATATCCATTTGGAAAAACATGAACTCAATTTTTACCTAACACCATATGCCATAATTAACTCAAAATGGACCATAGGCCTCAATGTGAAAGTTAAAAATTATAAAATGTCTAAAAGAAACCTAGGAGAAAAATCTCTGTGACCTTTGTTTAAACAAAGATTTCTTAGGACACAAAAAGCATGAACCATAAAAGAAAAACATAAATTGGGCTTTATCAAAAATAAAAACGTATGCTCTTTGAAAGACAATGTTGAGAAAATGTAAAGGTAAGACACAGACTGGGAGAAAACCTTTGCAAAACATATCTAATACTAAAAAGCATGTGTCTGGGATATATATAAAAAAGACCTCTTGCAACTCAATAATAACAACAAACACAACCTGCTAACAAAACAGGCAAAAAATTTGAACAAATACTTCATCAAAGAAGACATATAATTAACCAATAGGCACTTGAAAGATGCTTAACATCACTAATCATCAGGAAAATGTAAAATAGAGCCACATTGAGATACCAGTATATACCATCGAATGGCTAAAATTAAAAACCAAAAACAAAAATTAAAAAGAAAAACCCAAACAAAAAATTATTGATGAGGATGTGGGGCAGCTACAACTCTCATACATTGCTGGTATGAATACGAAATGGTACAGCTACTCTGGAAAACAGTTTCTTGTAAAGTTAAATGCACATCTACCATAAAACCAAGCAATCTCGCTCCTGAGTATTTACTCAAGAGAAATGTAAACATATGTTCTGTATTAGTCTGCTCTGGTGGCCAAAATTATATAGACTGAGAGGCTTAAATTTTTATTTTCTCACAGCTCTGGACTGGAAGTCCAAGATCAAGGTATCATCAGGATTGGTGTCTGGTGAGAGCCCTCTTCCTGGCTTGCAGTTGGTCACTGTCTTACTGTGTCCTCACATGGCCTTTTCTGTGTGTGTGTGTGTGTGTGTGTGTGTGTGTGTGTGTGTGCATGCGTGCGCGTGCACCTTTTTAATGGGTGTGATGTGTTGATTTGATATTTTTAAAACTTGCTGTTTCATTTTGAAAAAATTTTGATGAGCATGTATAATTTCTATCCCCCCAAATCATCTTTTCTAAAAAAAAAAGAGAAATTCCATTTCATATAACATCACATTTTAAAAAATGATGACAGTGGATTTTTCTCAGCTTTTCCCCTCAGCTTTATTAAGATATAATTGATAATATCACCTTTTTATTATTCATATTGAGTGATTCTTTTTTTTGTTTTTTTTTGTCTCTATTAGTGTTTACCGAGGGTCAGGCACAATTCTAGGAAGATAGCTGTGAACACAACAAAGCTCCTTCTAGTGAGTGGGAGGGGAAGAGGATAGTAATGATGACACTGAAAAAACTAAAGTTAATAATAATAATGCAAAAAAAATTTAAATCTGCAGAGAATTCTTTTAAATATCAGTATCCTTTTTCAGTCAATACGTATTTGCAACCTCTGCCTCATCAAATATTCCCTACAGCAGAATGAGGTTACAAAGAATGAAGTGCAAATTAGAAGAGCTGAGTCCTCATCCTGGTTCCATCACGAATTAGCTCTACAGACCTGGGCAAGCGCTCAACCTTTCTGAGCCTCACTCTCCTGAAGAGCAAAATGGAGATCACGCCTGTGTCAGAGTCAGTGGTGAGGTTCTTAGGGATGTGGACAGGCTTTATCATTATGTAAATGTGAGGCCTTGCCTACAAATAATCTCTTAAGGCAAATCTTGTAATTTGAAATTGAAATTCTTCCTTTTTCCCCTCCCCCATACCTGCTTTGGCTCAAGATTTTAAAGATTGCTATTAAAAGACAGACATATTAGCACATTAAGATACTATCACCGAGCAGTTAAACTTTTTAAAAGTTAATTACTCAAATTAGTCCTAGGAAATAGCAGAGCTATACCTTGGGGCACAGTGAGGCTTTGGATGTAATGGGAAGGGCTTCAAGAGCAACCTGGTTCCAGCTCTTGGTGCTTTTAAAGAAAACCCCTGTACAGAAAGGTGGGTGCAAGGACCCTCAAGACAAACCCTGCCGTTCTTGACAGTTTTGCCTTAGGCATGTATATAGTTTACTAGTCCGGAGAACAACACAGAATATGTGGACTAGCAGATGAAGAATATTTCTCAACAAGCTCTAATTGAGGAGCAAAAAGGAAAAAAAGATTAACTCTGTTAGAATGTAATCTGTCCTAAACATCTCAGGAGTTTTCCTCCAGGAAAGGTCCACAGTGATGAACTGAGCCCTACAGTGGGGTAAGAAATGATCACAGGTCAGGGGGAGAATTAGCTGCTGTGAAGACCCCGTGCTCAGACTGAAATCAAATTGAAGGAAGGAAAGGAGGTGCAAATGAAACCAGGAGGAGTCATAAAGCAACTAATAAAAGGCATCTGAAATAGGACAAAACCTGGTGATATCTGAGGCTCCAACTCCACGTTCTGGGTGAAGGCTGCCCCTCAGTGGTGTCTTGCAGTTCCTGAAAGGAACAGAAGGAGGCGCCATTCCTATATTACCGGTATTCCTCCTGCTGTACCCGCTCAGTAACGAAGCTCCTGGTGATAGGACTTACCACTTAAATTTCATTTTACGGTTGTGAAAGTACTTCCTCATTTGATCCTAATTGTAAACAACCAAGTCATGACTGGGGACAGGTCCTATTATCCCCATTTTACAGACAGAAAACGAAGAGGCAGCCAGTTTAAGGGACTTCCTCAATGTCAGACAATTAGGCAACAAAGCTAGTCTTTTGACTTCCGACCCAGCCCCTTTCCACTCTTCTGTGTAGAATAAAGCAGGGTTGTCAGGTATAACTGAGAAATGGACAAAGAGCCACCCAAAAACTCTGTGACAAAGGGAAAGAAGGCCCACCCTTGTAGCCATTCCACACAGAGAATGGCCTTGGGAACACTGCTGCACTTAGGATGGTTGGAGGTCAAGTTGAACACGCTCTTAGGTTTCGGACATATTAAATTTAGTTTTGTTGGGTCATTCTGTGGTCAGGGCTGTGAGTTGAGTTTGGTCAGGGGAAGGAAGGGTATAAGCAGAAGTGGGCTGGGCACCTGCTACGTTTCCGGCTCATGCCTCTCTTCTCAGGGACAGGAAGACACCCAAAGTGACCTCTAAGTGGCTACAAGTAGGGGAGCCTCTAAAATGATTGCTCTTTTTTTTTTTAAAGATTTTTATTGGGGAATTGGGGGATGGCAACAGCGTTGGGGAATTGGGGGAAGGGGAACAGACAAGTTGCTGTCCTTTTGTTCTTCAGTCTAGTTGTGGAGGGCGTTGCTTCACTGGCCCGAGTTGTCACCATCATTGTACTCTTCCCAGGAGAGGCAGATCAGTCGGCGGCTTCTGGACGGCCGTTCACGGCAGCTTGAGAGCCACTCACGCTGGCTGCTGGCTACACACAATAGCCCATGGCAACCCACTGCAGCAATGGCTGCAGCCTATGCCGTCGCCGACGACTCACAGCAGCCCAGCTCCAGGTTGAGCTGTTGTCCAGCATCTTAGCTGTAGAGGGCAGTGTCACTGGCCCTCATATGTGGGATCCAAACCGGGGCCCTCTGGTGTCCAAAGCCAGCTCTTAACCAACGCGCCACTCAGCCAGCCCTAAAATGATTGCCCTTGACAAAGGCTGAGAAGGCCTGGTATACTGTCAGCAATCTAGGGATCATAGGCAGCCTCTGCTTGTAAGGAGCCTGGTGTCAACACAAGAGTCTCTGAATCAGTGTAAAAACTTGGCCAGAGAATGTTTTCCCATTTTAGTGCATTAGTTAGCAATTGTTGCAATAATGCTCTGTAATAACAACACTCCTATCTCAGGGACACAACCAAAAACAGCTATTTTCTTGCTCACAAGTCTATGGGCTGGCTGGGCTACAGGCCCAGCTCAGGCCTGCTCCCTGATCTTCATCATTCCAGGCCTGGTGACTAACAAGGGCATGCTTGGTGAATGGCATAAGCACAAAAGAGCAAACCTCACAAACACATTTAAAGCCTCTGCTGTGTCACAGTGTCCCTAACACTGTCATGGATGCCAAACAGGGAATGTACTCTGTATTAGTAGGAGGTACTGAAAAGTCATTTAGTTAACAACATGGATGTAAAATTCTAAAACATGGAGGGAGTAAAGCATTGGTAACAATGGTCTAAAGTACTACAATTGGTAATCTGACCACAAACATTATTATGAATAACATGTAAAAAATAATAAAACAATAGCTAACATTTATTGTCTTATTATGTGCTAGGCACTTTTGTTAAGTATCTTGCATGTATTCATTCATTTAATCCTTACAACAATCCTGTGAAGTAGATACTATTATGATCCCTATTTTATAGATGAAACAACCAAGGCACAGCTGGATTAAGGAAGAATTAAGATCACACAGTAAGGGCCGGCCGAGTGGCTCAGTTGGTTAAGTGCTCGCTCAAGAGTGTGAGCTCTGAGCAATGGGGTCGCCAATTTGATTCTGGCCCCAGTTGAGCTGCTGCTGAGCTGCCAACAGGTGGCAGGATGGCTCAGCTAAAAAAACAAACAAACAAAAAACAAACCAAACATCATACAGTAAATGGCAGAGGAGTACAGTGACAATTACATTAGAAAGGAACACTGTCCACTTCTTCTCTCCCTTTTGCGTCTCTCCTACCCTTTCCTGCCCCCCCCACCTTGTCCCTCCCTTTGTGTGACTTGTCTTGGGAAATGAGGACATCTTGTCACCCAAGGCAGAACCCTTAGCTTCATCCTTGAGGTTTCTCTCGCCCCTTGCCCTGTGTATCTATCAGTCATTAGGTTCTGTCTATACCTCCTAACGTCTCCCATATCTCCTCCCTCCTCCTCATTCTCAGCCATGGCCCTGACACTTCTTTCCCCTGTCCTTAGAATCCCCTGTCTATACCTCCTTAGCGTTGCTGCTAGAGGGGTTTTCCTAAAACTGCAGATCTGGGCAAGTCATTCTCCTGATTAAAAAGTTTCCACATTCCCCAGAGCTTTTAGGATAAAGTTAGCTAAGTAGTCCAGGCCCTTCACTGTCTGACATTTAGCCACACTTTACTCTAGCTTCCCACACTACGTGCAGGTCCTGTGTGGTTTCATACCCTCTTGCCTTTGCATGTGCTACACTCTCTGTCTGCATCCCCTACTCCCCTTCTTCATCTCATCAATTCCTATTTGTCTAGAGTTTTACCCTGGGAAGGCTTCTCCAACCTAGCCCCTAGACTAATTAGATGTTCCTTCTCTGGGTCTCCAGCAAACCTTGTCCATACTTCGTGGCATTTACCAGACTGCATTGCAATAATGGACTCCACTGTCTGCTTCTCCATCATTAGTTTTCCTCAAAATGTCATTCATGGATTCCCTGCTTCAGGATCACCCAGGAAGTTTGTTTAAAATATAGGCTCCTGGGACTTATTCCAGGCCCACCAATTCAGGATCTTTGTAGGGCAGAGCCTAGGAATCTGCATTTTAAACATTTCCAGAGATGATTCTGACTTATACCAAGTGTAATAACCACCACACTAGATAGGGAAGCGGCCATGCTTCCTTGTACCCCTATTATCTAGCACAATGTCTGACACAAAATAAGCACAGAGTGAATGTGTTCTAAATAAGTTAAATGAGCAGCACTGGTCAAAGACAATACAAATAGAAAGCGAATACATGCGGCTGCGGAGATTCCTGGCGCCAGCAGATGGCGCTGTGTCAACATAAATGCTTTTCCGTGAAGGGCAAGAGGAAGACCGGAAGTTTTGTTTTACTGAATTCAAGCTTCATAGGCTGCATAATTGAATTTGTTTTTTCTTACTCAGTTTGCCTACCATTGTCCTACTTGTATAAATAAATTGATTTCTGAAGACACGAAGACTTAGAGAAGAAAAACAGGTGGAAGAAGACTGGTCCCAGAGGAGAGCTGAGGAGCTAAGAAGGAGATGGGAATGATATTCTAATCACCCCTATTCCTATCCTTGATGGAAAGCTGCTCCCAATCAGCACTAAGTGTTGTGAAATTACCCAAAGCATTCAAAAGAATATGCCATTTCAGTAAGAGGGTGGAGCCATCCTGTAATTTCTGTTAGTCATCCCCTGTTTCCTTGATGCACTGTCGAATGCCTATGTGGTTAACTTTTTATAATCGTTTCCCTCATAAACCAAAGCCTGAAAGCCCAAGTCTTCCTCCTGGGTGGAGTACTTTGTTCTCCTGAGGTGTTGGAAGTGAGCTCACAGTCTAAAGGCCAGGGGCCCCGGAGACAACGCTTCCTCCCCCTTCCAGCCTCCTCTCTCCCCCCTCCCCCCTCCCCCCAGGCATCCATGTGCAAATAACTGATAGTGCTGGCACGGGGCACTGGGAAGACTATCAGGCAAGGCCGGAGCGACAGGCTGAGCTGTTTTCCTTTCAGGCGGAGCTTTCAACCAGAGGCCCTGAGGATGGGACCCAGGGAGGGGCTTGCTGCCTTCCCAGCTCTAGGCAAAAAAAAAAGGCAAAAAAGAGCTAAACACACAGAAGGAGAAGGCAAAACCCCTATTCTCAGGCCAGTCTCAGTCTTATTGGAAAGGCATAATTTTAAAGGCATCATACAAATTAAAGACAACACATGGTAGAAATAACTATCAAGTTCTGAATAGGTATAAATTAGATAGAAGTGCATAAAAGTAATGAGAGACGATTCAGTTCCCTTTTCCTTTTCATTTTATTTCTTGAACAATCAAATTCAAAAGTCATTAGGTGACCAAGCAAGGTGGCTTGCTCCTCCTCACAGCTACAGCCAAGGGCATCCTCCCAGGTCCCCCACATGTGGTCTGGTTGTCCTCATGATGAGGGGTTAGCCCACAGCTATCCCTAGATGAGGTCCATGACCAGGAGGTTGAGGAGCACCAAGCAGGAGTGTGTCAGGTGGCAGATGTTCCTGTCTTTATCCAATGTCCCTTCCCGTAGTCTGGAAAGAAGGACTGCTCCCAGCTGGAGGGAGCTGTCCCTGGAAGCAAGAGAGCCGAGCCTGCCCCAACTGGGGGCAGCACCCATGGTCTCTGGCCAGACTGTGCGCTTGGCCTCAGAGAATGCATTTTGCACATGTAGGCAGCCTGAGTGATAACGGCAGAAGCACCAGCTGTAATATCTCTTTCCAGAAAGGCAAGGGCCTCACCTGGGTGGCTAAGGTGAGCGTAGCCAGCCAGGTAGGGGCAGGTTCCAGGGTCCACAGAACACATGTTACATGGCCAGGGAGGCAGATCTGATTCAGCTTGTCTAGGGAAGACCATCTGGAAGGATGAGGGGAGCCATCCAGTCAGAGGCCCCACCCCCATGGGATAGGCCCTGGCCACGATGCTGTACTGGACAGGATGCCAGGACTCAGCCTTAAAATGGCCATGGACCAAGGAGGGGCTGACTTTGCTTCTCTCTGTTCCTAACAGGGAGAGCACTTCCTCCAGACAGAGAGAGGCAGATCTACTTCCTCCCGATGGACAGGGAATTGTGGGGGGCAATGCTTCTTCTTGGAAGGGATCCCACTGTTGGAGGGATGGGAGGGAGGGGCACCCTTTCTACGCTACAGGCAGTTAGAGAGGGTGGCCCTGCAAGATGGGGGAGTCTTGGGGAAAATCCCCTTCTTCTGTCTCTTCTGCTTAAGTCAGGGGACAGTTAGAAGTGGAGGCTGCTGGGAAAAAGCTGTGGCCAGACTCTTCCTGCCCTAGAGGCTATAGAAGATAACTCAACAGGCCAAAGTCAAAACTGTTCTGGGCTGAGTCCCCAGCTGGGATGAGGATAGGTCACTGGTTGCCCAGAAGATTAGGTTCTTTCTTGGAGAGTCAGGGTAGCCTGCTCTGTGGCACTGTTTTGAGCCCTGGGCTGGTTCTTCTTCCTTTTTAGATGGTTGGTTAAGTCCAACATGGAAACCTTGTTTTCAATCCCCCAATCCATTCTTCTCTCATATTCCTCATCTCAGAACTGGCACTACTATCTACCAAATTGTTTAAACCAGACAGTTGGACATGATCTTTGATTCAGCCCTTTCCCTACCACTTCATATCAAATCCATTAGCAAGTCCTAGCATTTGTACTTCTTAAATATATGAGGTCAGACAATTAAGTTTGCGAACTCATCCTAGAAAAATTGCTACATACCTCACTGCTGAATATCACTATGGTCACCTTTGAAGTACTCCCCTTGGGAAGCTATGCACCGATGCCAGCGCCTAGTTCAACCTTCAAAGTAATTTTGGAACTCTTGTCCTGGAATGGCCATCAGAGCTGTCATCGTATTACCCTTGATGTCCTCCTGAATGTCATCAAAATGTCTTCCGTTCAATATTTCCTTTATCTTCCAGGAAAGAAAGAAGCAATTGGGGGCCAGATCAGGTGAGTAGGGAGGGTGTTCCAATGCAGATATTTGTTTACTGGCTAAAAACTCTCTCACAGATGGTGCCGTGTGAGCTGGTGCATTGTCACGATGCAAGAGCCATGAATTGTTGACAAAAAGTTCAGGTTGTCTAACGTTTCACGCAGCCTTTTCAGCACTTCCAAATAGTAAACTTGGTTAACTGTTTGTCTAGTTGGTACAAATCCATAGTGAATAATCCCTCTGATATCCAAAAAGGCTAGCAACATCTTTGCAACAAGTTCGTGAACATAATTGTCAGACCTGGTATCTCTAATATGACCACTTCCCTCTCCATTGCCACCACAGTATTCCAAACTATCATCATCTGGTGCCCAGACAATGGGAGGAGCCTCTTTATTGGTTTCCCACTTCCTCTTTCAGCTCCACCCCAAATTTACACATCACCCATCAGCCAGTAGACCCTCCTTTGGGCATAGCACCCTGGTTATTTCCTTCAGAGCACTTGTCATAAATCATGTTTATTTTGTTTATTGTATGTCTTTCCCATTAGATTGTGGCACCACGGGGCAGGGAATCTTGTCTGTTAAGTGCATCATTGTATCCTTCCTGCGTAGCACAGTACCTGGCACAGAGTAGTTTATGCCAGGTAAATAAATAGTTTTTAGAGAAATAGCATTAGGCCAAAGAGTTTAGGTTTGAGTCAATAAGCAATGAGGAGCTCTCACAGAAAAAGGACTGATAAAACATAAGGGTACATTAGGAAGGGACTAATGGAGGCAGCAGGATGGACATTAATTAGAGTCCTCTTTACTAACAGCTTCCCAGTTGATGGGGTCCAAGGTAGTGGCATAGAATTCAAGAGGAAGAGATGGGATTCTGGAGATAGTTTAAAGGAGAAACTTCTATCTTCACGAATATGTTGGGAAGAAGAGAGGCATTGATGTTGTAAGTCTGGTGAACCAGAAAAATAACATTACTTCATCTCTTTAAAAAAGAATGGCATGACTAGGAAAAACCTCAGAGTTGTGTGGAAAATTAGTTTAGTTTTTAGACATGTTGCGTTTGAAATGCTAAATATTTCTGATGGGCCACTGAAAACAGCCAAACAGGGAAACTTCTTTGACAATTTCGTCAGCCATTAAATAGTCATGGGTATATTATTCTTGATATTCTTTTCTGTAAAGTCAAGGGATCGAAATTATTCTAACAGAAAAGAGAGAGTTAAAGCTTTAAAAAATTCTAAATCCTGTTAAACAAATTTTAATGACACAGCCAAATAATTTTGAACTTTAATTTTGTTGCATCAAACATGACTATAAATAGGTATGCCATTATCTATTGAATATGCAAACATTTTAATTGTATGGGTACCTGTCATAGTTGATTTAATTTCTACTTATGTATATGTTTCCATATTTTCCAAATTTTCTATGGCAGCATGTAGTATTTTTAAAAGTCAAAAAAAGTAGGACACATTTTTTTTTAAACAAGAAAATAAATGACTCACTGTGTCAACTTCTGAATGAATACATTTGGGGTAAGCACTTGCCTTTACACACCAAACATATGTAAGCACAGAAGTTACTAAATGTTCCCAGAAATCACTGGAAATTTCCCTCCAAGAAGTACACACATATTGATGTTTCTTGGAATTTCTTGCAGCTGGTTTCCCTTCTCTGGTTTCAGACTGTCTTAGTCCCAAAAATCACTGGGCTAGAATTATACAATAAGCCCATTGTTCCAATACTTTTCCCTGAAGGCAAAATTCAGGGATTTGTCCTTTTTTTGTTATTAAAGTTACAGACCTAACTATTAGCTCTTCTTCTTGAAGTGGTTTTGATGTCTTAGAGAATTGTCACATCAAAAGTGTCTTTTATGGGTTTATTTTACTATGGTAGGGCTTTCATTCCAGCAGCAACCAGCTTGGGAAGGTACAGATGGGGAGTGGGGACAGTACAGCAGATGGAGGGGAGTAGAGAACAGTGCATGCCAAATTCAGAGTCCTCTTGGTTATTAGACTGAAGAATGGTCCAAAGGTGAATGACTGGAAGAGAGAATAGTCTGGAAATAATGACATTGAGGAACAGAGCAAAACACTGAGTATATTTCAGAAGATAATATGTTAGGTCTTTGTAGCCAGACAGATTACATTTACTCATAGAACCAATGCATTGCAATAACAGGGAGAAAGAAGCCAATTTGATATACAAAGAATTTTAAACAATTAGAGTTATTGGGAAATGAAGCATGGTGCTTCATGTGACATAAGCTGTCTGTTCATGTGGATTTTCAAGACTATCCTGGTAGACTACTCTCTGGGAATGGTACAGAGGGCTGTGTGTTAGGTAGAACATTGGGCTTGCTCATCTCTAAGATGCCATCAAGCTCTGAAAAACAGTGAGTCCACAAATAATTAACTGCTTAATTAGCCTGTAAACTGATATCGATCCCACAGATGATATACATTGTTCTTTTAATTACAGAGTAGTCATTTGGTACTTCTGTGCTGTTTCAGAGGTACATTTTTTCCAATGTCTTCAACTGCATTGAAACCTTAGGCCTCCATAATGCAATACCACGGTAGCTTCTTTAATGTATTAGTCAGGACAGGTTAGGTTATGTTACAATAACAAGCAACCCCAAAATCTCAATAGCTTAAAATAACACAGGTTTATTTCTCACTCAGGTCACATGTCCATGGTAGGTCGACTTCTACATCATATTCATCTCCATTATAGGACCCAGGCTGATGGAGCACCTACTAACTGAAACAATGCTGGTTGCCATGGCAAAAGGAAAGAAGAGCTTCAGCTTGAAAGTGACGCATGTAAATTCTGCTTGCATTTCACTGACCAAAGCAAACATATGGTCACACCTAAAAATCAGGTGAGCAGCAAAATACACATGCCTTCTTTTAAGAAGTGAATAAAAATGGTTTATAATGTAAAAAGCATGTAATTTATAATTTAAAAAAACTTAAATATGGATAGAACTCTTTAAGTGTTTCACTGGAATTAGGAACAGTTTGTTCTTTGTTCTCTTAATTAGTTTCAACATTTTTACAGTTGGAGGACAGAGCGCTATAGGCCCCAGAGAAAGATGTAGTTCTAATTCAATGGTTAGGAAAATACAACCTTCCGAGATGGAAACTAACAAGAATCCATGTATCATGCATGGGGTTAGTTTTCTAATACAGAGCTTTGTAACAGGTGTGGATTCCTAGTGTGTGGAGATATTAAAGGCTTCAGCATTGGGGTGGCTGGACAGCCTTGGGGTGGTAAAACTACTGAGCCTGTTATGTTTGGTAATGACCAGCCTCATGCTTCTACTCCTGAGTGCTATTTGTAATAATAATTACAAATATTATTTTATATATGTGGTTGAGAAACACTGGCCAGAGCAATGGTTAATATACTCTGGAGACTAATGCTGGTCTTTAAGCAAGTCTTTACCAAGCTAGAGAAACTGAGAAAAATAAGGAGTATTTAGTGGTGCAATGGACTGAATGCTTATGTTCCCCCAAAATTCATATTTTGAAATCCTGACCCAATGTGATGGTATTTGGAGGTGGTGACTTTGGAAGGTAATTAAGTCAAGAGTGTGGAGCCCTCAGGAATAGGATCAGCGCCCTTATAAAAAAAGGCCATAGAGCTAGCTAGCTGTCTTTTCCAGCATGTGAGGACACAGCAAAAAGATAGGTGTTTGTAAACCAAGAATAATACACTCACCAAGAACCCAACCATGTTCGCACCTCGGCATTCCAGCCTCCAGAACTGTGAGAAATAAATGTTTGTTGCTTCAGCCACTCATTCTGTGGTAATTTGTTATAGCAACCTGAACTGACTAATACCCAGAGTGAGGTTTGCATAAATCCGTTTTCAATTCAAAGGGCTGTACTGTATTTTGAAATTATGTTCTTACTGGTTTTGAGAGAAAATAAATTTTCTGGTAAATTAAAAATACACTGAAATACTGCTTATCACCTCTCAGATTGGCAAAAATCTGAAAGTTTATACTCTTTTGGTGACGCTGTAGAGAAACAGGTACTTTCAAATGTTGCAGGTGGGAATGCAAAATAATATGATTCATATGAAAGGGAATTTGGCACTATTCAGAAAAATTACATATGTATTTACACTGTGACTCAGCCATCCTGGCTTTAGAAGTATATCCCAAAGTTATAAGGGCAAAATATGAAAATATATGTGAGCTGAGCTATTAATTGCTGTAATGTTATAATAGCATGACACTGGAAATGTCCATTTTTTTAGTGGGCTGTTGAATAAGATATGGCCCATTCACATAAAGGAAGCTGTAAAGAAAATAAGAATAACTTGATGTACTGCTATGGAAGTGATTTCTAGGATGTATTTTTGTCAGTTGAAAACCAACATGAAGAAAATCTTGTGTGGCATGCTATTGCTTATCTAAGAAAGCTGAAGGGAGAGAGAATAAAACTATAGATATATGTTTATAGTTTTTAAAAATAAGGCTAAAACAAAAACTTTTAAAACAATCAGTCCTCTGTAGGGGGAGGGAAGGGACAGGGTAGAGAGGATGGAGATAGTAGCTACATTTCTCTCTATATACTGTGTTTTGTAAATATGACTTGTTTTGTAAATATTACATAATTATGGAATAAAGTTAGATTAAAAAATAAATCCCTAAAAATTGGAAAAACAAAATGAAACAAATAAGCCTAATTCCATATTGAGTAGATGGCAAAACCACACAGAGAGGAACTATTTCAAGTACTTTTAAAAAGCAGTAAGCTCACTATACATCCCTGTGGAGTATATCCTAAGCACACACAAAAAAAATGTAAACTCTTTTCTGTAATCATATTTTTGGTGGTAATGTTAGTATTGTTGTTGTGAGACTATTTTTTGTGATATGTGGGCTAAAGCAACTGAGTAATTATGAGTATGTTGGTGTATTTGGGAACCACAGTTTTGCTATAGGAGCAAAGAGATACAAATGTAAGAACAATGAGGTTAATTTAAATACCTTGAATCCTGAGTTAGAATTGAATATACTATGAACTCAATATATTTTATCTTAAAAAAGAAAAAAAGTAATTTCTGCCCTATCTACTGAAAAAAACCCAAAAAAACTAGAAACAAGGACAAAATAACAAACAGTTCCCAGATTATGGCCTCTAATTATCACTTCCCACTAAAAAAAACAGAGCTGCTTGAAAAAATGGCTGATTCCAGATTAGGAACAGAAAATGTACAAGTTTTCTGGAACATCATGACATCCAAGAAAGCAAGAAAGTTATCAAGGAATACTTGAGTCATGCAGAAAGGCTCAGCAATATAATAAGCAGAAGGCTGTAGTGCCTTTTGCGACCTACTCTCAGAAGTCGTACTGTCTCTTCTGCTATATTTTATTTATTAGAAGTGTGTCACCAAGTCCAACAGACACTCAAAGGAAGGGAAATTAGGATCTACTCATTGAAGGGAGTTTTGAAGTATTTTTTTAAATTTTTACTTAATTTATTGGGGTGACATTGGCTAGTAAAATTATATAGATTCAAGTGTACACTTCTATAATACATCATCTCTATATTGCTTTGTGTGCTCACCACCCAGAGTCAGTTCTCCTTCCATCACCATATATTTGACCCTCTTTCTGTCTTTTACCATCCCCTCTCCCCGCTTACCCTCTGGTAACCACTAAACTGTTGTGTATGTCTATGAGTTTTTGTTTCTTTGTTTGTTTGCTGCTTTCAGTTTTACATCCCACATATGAGTGAAGTCATATAGTTCTTGACTTTTTCTGTCTGACTTATTTCACTTAGCATGATAATCTCACGATCCATCCACAGTGTGGCAAATGTCAGTATTTCATCTTTTCTTATCTCCGAGTGGTATTCCATTGTATATATGTACCACATCTTCATCCAATCATCTATTGAGGGACACTTTGGTTGTTTCCATGTCTTGGGCACTGTGAATAATGCTGCAATGAACATAGGGGTACATATATCTTTACAGATAAATGTTTTTAGATTTTGGGGGTAGTTACCCAGGAGAGGGATTGCTGGGTTGTATGGTGATTCTATTCTTAATTTTTTGAGGAACCTCTATACTGTTTTCCATAGCGGCTGTACCAGTTTATGTTCCCACAGCAGTGTATGAGGGTTCCTTTTTCTCCACAGCCTCTCCAACACTTGTTATTCCTTGTCTTGTTGATAATAGCCATTCTAACAGGTGTGAGGTGGTATCTTATTGTGATTTTGATTTGCATTTCTGGTGGGCATATTCTTAAACCACCACAATTGGTCTCCTTTTTTTTTCCTTTTATTCTACTGGTCTTTGACATCCTAAAGTGATAGAAACTCTAGTCTCAGAAACCTATCCTAGTATGAAAAAGACTGCAGAGTTAGTATTCAGTGTACTGAGGGACTGTACCTACATTTTACTCATGAGAGTAAGGTTCCTCGTTACCTATTACCAGGAGAGTCAATCTAAAAGTCATCCTAATAGTATGTAACAATAAATTATTTTTAAAGATGAAAATGATGTATTGAAACAATTTGAAGGAAACATAGATGGATGAAGTTTTTAGGTAAGAAAATACTGAAGGGTAGGATAAATTCTGAAGGGTAAATTCATTTGTAGTATCACTAAAAATTCTCAGTAGGATTAAAGGAGAGCAAATATATAGGATTGTTACAAGCAAATGAATAAAGGCCAGCTCTTAGCTTCTCATCTCCCAAATATTCCCTGGCTCATCATAAGCAGAAACATTCATGGTAGGCTGGGTATAATCCTGTAGTTTCCTTTATATGAAACCATATCTTGTGCAATATGCATGATATAAACTAAATAACGAGACTCCTTCCTCCTCACCTCCGAGGCATCCACACTGATCTCGTAGTAATGCTAGATGAGCTGCATCTTTCTTTTTGCATGTCTTTCTCCTTCATCATATCAGAGAACCTCAAAGAGTAGTTCTTGGACCCTATGCATCATGATCATCTGGGGTGCTTCTTTAAAGACACATTTCTAGAGCCAATCGCACACCTACCAAATAGAAAATCTTAGAGTATGGCTCAGGAGTATACATCTTTAATAAGATCCCTCAGGTGTATTTTTTCTGTGATAAGGCTCAAGAACCACTGGATTATGCTGTGAACATCCTGAGAACAGGGTCTGAGTCTTACTCATCTCTGTATTGTTAGCCTCTCACCTTGTATCCTTGTACCTTTTCTGGCACAGCCAACCCAAGCACTCTAGTAGGTGTTAGATGAATGTTTATGAATTGAATTGAGTTGGAAAAAATATATACATATTATGAAGTTTTAACTCCACAAAGTTACGATGTAATGAGACCCTTTGGCCTTGTGTGGGTTTGGTGAGGTGGTCATGTGTTGTTTTTTCCTGTCTAGCATCTGTTATCTCTTGTAATAATAAAGCTTTGATTTTCCTTAGAGGAGCCACTTCTTTCTCACGTTCCGTTCTTATAGTTTGAGAGGCACTGATGCTATTTTCTCCTCAAAGGAGGTGAGTATGTGGCCCAGGTTTGGCCAATCAGAGCATGTATTTCGCCAGGCTGATCAGAAATGGGTACATGACCCTATGAGAGCTCTACCCCTGATATGCTGCTGCTGTTAGGGAAGAGATGGCTTTTTCATGCTGAGTTTGCTAAGCTGATGGAACAAGTCTGGATTTTCTAATGACCATCTTTGACATTACCCAATCTACTTTCTGTCTCTATAGAATTGCCTATTTTGGACACTTCATATAAATAGAGTCATACACTATGTGAATGTGTGTGTGTGTGTGTGTGTGTGTGCGCGTGTGTGTGTGTATGGCTTCTTTCACTTAGCATAACTTTTCAAGGCGCATCACGGTGTAGCATGTATCAGTGCTTCATTCCTCTTTATTGCTGAGTAATATCCCGCTGTACAGATACACTCCATTTTGTGTTTCCATTCATCAGTAAATGGATATTTGGATATTCCTTGANTGCCCCATTGCTGAGCCAAGTATACTTTTATCCTTATTAAAATGGAAGTATTTGTGGAAGTGATAACAAGGCGAGGTATATATGTCATTTATCATCATCCTAATAGTATGTAACAATAAATTATTTTTTATGGCTAAGTATTTCTAAAATAGTGAAAGAGTTGTAATACAGATGGCTGTGAATCAAATATTGGAACATGTGATTTGATGAGTGATGAGTGTGATTTAATGAAGACAGCTAACTATTGGGGAACTGAAGACAATACTTGAAAAATCAGGAATGTAACATTTATGTAACAATGATGCATTTGTGTATTAGGTTTCTATTCACATTTGAACTTTCATAATTACAAACCATATTGTTTCATAACTATGATATGATGGCTTCAAGACTGGCAACTGGTGTCTTAAAAATTCTGCTCTGGGGCCAGCCGAGTGGCTCAGTTGGTTAAGAGCTCCCTCAAGAGTGTGAGCTCTGAGCAACACCGGTTCGAGTTCCGGCCCGAGCTGAGCTGCCGCTGAGCTGCCAACAGGTGGCAGGATGGCTCAGCTAAAAAAAAAAACAAATTCTGCTCTGAGTGTTTATCACTTGCTGATCATCTACTCCTTCACTTTCAGTCAGTGAAGGAGTTTATAGTTGTCTGTAAAACAAGACTCAAGTTCCTCACCCTGCCCCTTTCCTGAAGGCTCTGAAACAAGCACATAACTTTTTCAAAATTTATCAGTGTTTTCAGTGCTAATAATTACAGGAAAACAGAGATTAAATATCACAAACGAGGGGTCTCTAAGAATCATAAGAAGTCTTTAAAAGAGCTAATTATGGTTGTCCCTGGTCGTCATCTAAATATAAATGTGACTTAGGCCACTGTGTTCTAGCTCAATATTCAAACTTTCTTAGATGTTCTTAGAGGGGGATCTGTTTGTCATAGTGGGCCTGGACTATATGACCTATGTTTCTTGGAATTCTGAAAGTCTATAATCTCCAATCTCTATCAACTCCTCAGTTAACACCTTTTGCAATGTGTTTAATCAGGTGGAGGAGAAAGAACACAGACTTTGGAAGCCAGACAGATCTGGGTTTGAAATCCAGTGTCTTAATTTTTCAGAGATGTGTAACAAATTACCACAAACCTAATGGCTCCAATACATACTAGTCATCTCGCAGTTTCTGTGGGTCAGGAGTTGAGGCATGGCTTAGCTGGGTCCTGTGCTTCAGGGAGGGCCTCACAAAGTTATAATCAAGGTGTCAGTCAGGTGGGGTTCTTATCTGGAGGCTCAACTTCTAAGTAGTGACTTACTACTTGGGTGTATAGATTTATGTATTTCATCAAATTTGGGAATTTTTATCCACTATTTCTTCATATATTCTTTCTGTTCCTTTCTCTCTCCTTTCCTTCTGGGACTCCCATTATATGTATGTTGGCACACTTGAAGGCATCCCATACTCTTTTATTTTTTTTAGAGCTTCTCAAGGTATGGTCCTTAAGCCAGAAGCATCAACATCAACAACTGGGAAGTTGTTAAAAAATGTAAATTGTCAGGCCATACCCCAAATGTATTGAAAAAATTCTGGGATAAGGCTTAGCAATCTGTTTTTAACAAGCCCTCCAGGCAATTTTGATGCATGCTAAACTTTAAGAATCAATGGTTCAGGCAGTTTTGAGTTACTGATTTAGGCTAGCCATATGCCTTTCAATTAATTGATTAAGTAACTAATTCTAGTCCCAGTTATCAAACTTCTACTAGGTGCTAAGCACTCGGGATACAATACAAGGCACTATTTCTGCTCTAAATGATAGGACACAGTCCAGGCACTTACTGGATCACAAAGTATTGTTAGGAAGGCTGCCACATAAACAAGATATGAAAGGATATATATGCAAAGATGTACCTGTGAATAGTTATTGTGGGAGCCCAGAGGAGGAGCACTGGACACAGAAATTCATCCTAAAACTGGAGCTGTGTAAGCATTAGTTCTAGGCTGAGATGAGAAAAAAGCCCATAGGACTATTATAGTATGAACAAAAAAGATGATGAGACAGCAGATAGGTAGAAGTGGGGTGTTGAGCATCTTTCTCTATGGACTGGGAAGAATCCATTTCTACTCTGACCCCCGAATCAAATGCCCCATTGCTGAGCCAAGTATACTTTTATCCTTATTAAAATGGAAGTATTTGTGGAAGTGATAACAAGGCGAGGTATATATGTCATTTATCATTTAGTGTGAAAGAAGAATATGAGATTTAAAAATTTGTAATGGATAACTTCAAATATAAACAAAAGTAGAAAGAATTGTATCATAAACCCCTAAGTACTCATTATCAAACTTTTCAGCTAGTTGGCATGAGGACCAAATAAGATCATGTATTTAAAGCCTTTAGCATAGAGCCTTAATCTCAGTAGGCCTTCAATAATGGCGTCTGCACCAGTCAGGGCTCAATAAAAAAAAAACAGAACCACTCACTAGAGGTTTATTATAAGAATTTGACCTTGTGTAATTGTGGAGGCTGGTTTCACAGTCTATGTGAGGCTGTTATCTTTGTACCTGGCTTTGTATCAAAGTCAGCAGGATGAGCTGGAATCAAGCCTCCAAGCCTCCAACTTCAATGATGTGAGTGACCAGCAGAAGATGGTATTTTTTTGTCATGGGGGTAAATGCATAGCTGGCCCAGCAGTTGGAGTTGATAAAGTAGGATGAGAAGGGAGTTGGAGGAGCTACAGGCCTGGCTGATACCCTATGCCAATAAGGTCAGCATCAAATACATATATGAGCTTCAAGAGAGCCTGGTACCCTGCAGTGACTTTCCAACATAAAAAAATATGGCTATGACTTTACGTTTGCCTTTCAAATCTCATGCAAGATGTTTCTTTTGGCTTGCTAACCCAGAATTATGCAGAGAAAGGAGTTCAGGGATATGTAGTTTCCATTATCTATTACTGTGTAACAAACTACCCCAAAACTCATAGCTTAAAACAGGAACAATCATTTATTTAGTTCAGGAATATGCAATTTGGGCAGAGCTCAGTGAGAACAGCTCATCTGTGCTCTATATGGCATCAGCCAGGGTGGCTCCAAAGACTGGTCAGAGGCCGGTTGGGGACTGGAATCGTCTGAAGGCTTGCTCACTCCCATGTCTAGTAGTTAATGCTAGCTATCCGCTGGAACAGCTGGCACACTCTCTTTCTGTGGTCTCTCTGACATGGCAGCTGCATGTAGGCAAATTTTTTATTGGAGGTTCAGGGTTCCAAAGATATATGTTGAGA
>NW_017731445.1:240893-300509 GCF_001890085.2 Hipposideros armiger | reverse complement strand
AGGGAGAGAGAGAGGGAGAGAAGAAGAGACTTTCTATTCTGGTTCTGCCATTTATTAGCTATGTAACGTTAAGCAGGTCATTTATTGTCTCTAACCCTCAGTTCTCAAAGTTTAAAAATCAGGACTTATTTTGAGGTTGCCCAGAAGAACCTGGGGCAGTACTAATTTGAGTGAAAATAATTTAGTTGGGAGTTAATCCCAATAATTATCAGAAGGGAGCTGGGAAGGATACAGGGAAGGGAAGGAAGTCAATAAAAGTCAACTGAGTGATCAAACAAGTTATCCCTGTGGGCAACTGGAGCTAAAACCTCTGGGGAGCCTTGAGAGAGCTGGGGCACATCCACTCTCATCAGTCATCCATTGGTTTAGGACACTGGGGGGCATTAATTCCCCAGTACCTTTGGCCATGCAGGTGGGAAAAACCCTCAGACAAAGAGATATAGGTGTTGTTAGCAGAAAATTAAGCAAGTTTGTAGTGAAAATACTAAGAACTGAAGGGATATGAACAGCGCACCGACAGGCTTTGCTACAGAGGATATTATTTGTTTTTTAAGGTTGTTGAATAATTAAAATGAGATGATACACAAAAAACCCACTCCTGGTGTGATGGCTCCTCTCCTTGCTTTGTCATTCCCTAGGGCAGCGTTCAAGGGAGGCCCTCACAGGTGCTAGAGCTTTCAACACTCCCACATCATCACTGTCAACTTCCTGAAAGGCAGTCTGAAGAAATGGCAATAATAGACACGATTACCCACCTCCCTCAACGGATTTCAGGGCTAATTCTGTTAAATTCTACTTACACCTCTAATAACCAGTCACCCTATAGGAGGTCAGACCTTCCAGGTGGTTTCTCATAACTGAGACTTATCCACACAAAGCTAGCTACCTTTGTTAATCTTATTCAAGCTCCCACCCCTTCCAGATCGTCCGTCCCCCCCCCCCCCCCCCAGTGTGTTCTGGAGCTCACGGTCTGATGACGTTGTCCAAGAATGGCTGCAAACCCACGTTATGATGATATTGGACTCCTAAGTTTGTGGTTGATAGTTAACCGCGCATCTTTGAAGGTTTTTGAGAAGCGTGGCATAATCCAATCTTAGTAAAATTTTGGTGTGCAGGATTATTAGAGGACAGGAAAGAGGGAGAAGCAGTATGTGCTTGTGTGAAGTTATTACAACTACCCATTTTGTGGTATGCGAGATGGGAGGACCTGACTTGGCGCTGTGAACATAAAGGAAGGGACCGATGCGAAAGGGGCAACGCTTGGTGCCTCATTATTAAATATGCACTGGCCTGGTGTCCGGAGACTGGAGTCCCAATGCATGTTGCCATTGCCAGCTTTGCAATTTTCCTCGAGCCTTTCCCAATGTATAAGGAGGGAATGGCAGTACCTCGCAGGATTACAGGGGGGGAACGAGGGTACAGCGCCAGCAGCAACAGGGTAAGCGCGCCAATCCTGTTTTCTTCTCTATTAAGAAAAAGGCGGGGAAGATAATACCATCCACATCCCAGTAGTTGTAAGTAGCGAGCCTAAGTACCGGGGATGCAGTAGGCACTCAACCCTAGTCTATCTCCTCCCCTTGCTTCTACCCTGGGAGAGAACCGCGGAGGCTGCCGGGGCCAGCGAGCTACCGCACCTCGACTCCCAGGCCACCCCTCCCTACTCCTCCCGCCGCGCGCTGTTGCCGGGGCCCGGGCACCGCCCAATTCTAGTGCGGGCCAATGGATATGGCTCAGGCACCGCCCAGTCCCATGGTGGGCCAATGGCGGCGCGGCGCGGGCACCGCCCTGATCCTGCGAGGGCCAATAGCAGCGTGGCTCGGTACTGGACCCCCCCCCTCCAGCCGGGCGGGGAGGCGGGGAGGCGGTCACCGGCTCCGCCCCGCTCCCCTCTGACCCGGTGTCTCGTTTCCCCGTCTTCCTGTTCCAAACCACGTGGACGCGCCGGGGGCTACGGGGCTGCGGGGCTGCGGGAGGGAACCCCGGTTGCTACCGCCTCCGTCGCCTCCCGGGTCGTGACCCTCGCGCCCGTCAGAAGTCGCTGTACCCCGCTGCCCGCGCCTAGCGCTGGGAGCGCACATGGCGACTCAGACGCACTCTCTCAGCTACGCGGGTTGCAACTTCTTGCGCCAGCGTCTGGTCCTGTCGACTCTGAGCGGGCACCCAGTCAAAATCCGAAAGATTCGTGCCAGAGACGACAACCCGGGCCTCCGAGGTAAATTGGGACGGGCAGCGCGCGGGGTGGGCGCGGGGGTCGGGGGAAGACCGCGCTGATGCCCTGGGGGTCGGCGCGCGGGGAGCCTCCGGGTCTCGGGGGCGCGTTGGGGAGGGCCGGTGGGTTGTCTCCCCGACGCCCAAATGCGCCTGAGGCGGTGGGGGAGGTGGGGTCGGGCCCCGTGGGGGTGAACTCAGCTGCGCGCTGCGCTCGGCGTCTCCCGGGCGCTGGTAGTAAACAGCTACACGTTTTCCAGCATTAAGCGTTGCAGCAAATGCCAGGTTTCGACCCTCTCTTGTCTTCAGTCCTTCTTGCTCTCGCCATAAACCTCTCAAAGGAGAAAAACAACTGTTTTTTGGACCGAAATATGGTGAATGGGCAAGATGTAAAGATGGAGGGAGATTTGGAGAGAAAAGTACCACTGGTTGGTTCCGTGCCCTGTCCCAAATCAGGTCTCAGAAGCAGCTGCCCCCTTGGACACAGGCTGTCCCTGTCTCCATGATTTCTCGGCTCTCCTCACACCTCCCCTTGGGTGTGGATGAAAGAATCTTTAAAAATTCTTTGTGTTCAGCCGTGACTGTGATTGATGTGCACAGGACAGGAGCTTTGAGATAAATTTTTGACAGTCATGGGCCTAATTGCCTTGACTTGAGTAAAGTGTTGTTGACAAGCGCCAAACTACAGGCTTCCAAGCTCCCCTTTTGCCCTATAAAGGTGGATAGATTAAAAGTAGGCCCCATTTAAACACATCAGTTAAATGGCTTGGATTTTCGACTGGTCCCCGGAATAAGACACATACATTTAAAAGCTTCTGACGGGTTATCCCAAATTCGGAAACTCAGTTAAAGGGAAAAAAATCTATCTGCAGATTGATGGAGGAGATGGTTTGTAGTTGGTCCTGGAAGCTTTTGGGGTCGTGTTGATGTGTTTAATTTTGCACTGGCTCCTGTACCAGTTGGCCAGCCCGTTTCATCATCTGTCTGAAAGCATTTTCTGGGACAGTTCCATTTCTTCCTCTTTGGAATGGCGATTGGTTGCACATAAGGGGAAAATGCCATGTCATTGACGGAGATACAAGGTTAGGAAGGAAAGAACCAGAAGACCTCCATACCATGGAGAGGAACTTGGTGACAGTAGGAAAGGCTGTGTTGGTACATGATTATTGTCCTTGCTGTACTGCTCAAAAACACAGGTGTTAAGGAGGGACCCCTAGTGTGGTTTATGCCAGGTGCTCTTCTCATCATCTCTGGTCCTTATTTGAGTCTGACCCTTTGGCAAAGCAATTGCTTGATTGCTCTACTCTGTGGTATTCCCAGCCACCTCTCCCCCTTCACCCCTAAATTAGCCTAGAGAACTCACCACTAGCTGGATATGAGGAGAAGACAAGTTTCTACTTCTTTGAATATTGAGCATAGCTTTTTTTTTTTTTTTTTTTTTTTTTTTTTTTTTTTATTGAATAGAAGTATTTTAGTCTGGAGACCTGGGATTTCTAATGGAAATATAGTGCCCATAAGATACAATTTAGTGTTTGTCTCTTGACAGGTGGCATTCCAAACTAATGTTTAATGTTCCAAAGGATGCTTTCCTGTCTCCCCTGTCCAGTGTGAGCATCTCTTCACTGCCACACACATGAACAAGGCCTTGGTCACTTGACATTTTTCTGAGAGGATACCAGACTCTGGTACCTGGGGGAGGTAGTACTGGTTGGCAGATGTGCTGGCATTAAATTTTGAAGAACACTGTGTATAGCATTATTTGCCTTACCTTATTAATATACTAGGGGAAAAAAGAAGCGTCTAATTTAGACCTCCTTGTGCTGGCTTCAAGGCCTCAGAAATCTTGTAGACATTTGCTTAATATCTTACAGAGGGAACTGAGATATAGGTATATACAGTTGGCTCTCTGTATCCATGGTTTTTGCATCTGCAGATTCAACCAATTGTGGATTGAAAATATTTGGGGAAAAAAATCCCAGAAGATTTCAAAAAGCAAAACTTTAATTTGCTACTCACCAAGCACTATGCTGAATCCATGCAAATGAACTGATATGTAGGCATACCATGCTATTGCCTATATGCAAATACTACACCATTTTACTAAGGTTCTTGAGTGTCCATGGATTTTGGTATATGCAGGATCCTGAAACCAGTCCCCCACAGATGCCAAGGGGTGTCTGTACATGTGTTCATAGATACACACGGATATGTGTATATGTGTACATTCACCTGTAAGTATATGTAACCCCTGACACATGTTACATGGTCATAGTCTAGTGAGTCCTTGTGAGCTGGATTGAAGATGTAGGCAAGGAGCTGTATTACCAGCCATCTTTCCCTTTCTGACTCTTCCTGAACTCAGATCCTGAGAGTTGGGAAAAACTCAGAGTATTTCCAATACAATCTTCAGCTTAAGTGCAAGAATTACATCCGTCAAAAGTGCCTACTTAAACATCCCTGCTGGTGTGGGCTTTGGAGGGTGTGAGTGGTGCGGAGGCCTTCTGCCTCAAGAACAGTCATTCAGAAAAGGTTTATTGAGCCCCAGTATGTGCAGGGCTTTGTGGGGGTGTAAAGGAGAGTAGCTGGTTGCCCCACTCTCAAGGAGCTTTCTAATGAAGAGCTTGACAGAGTAGCTTGAGTAACTTGAAATAGGGAAAGCTGAATGTTGTAAAGGGGCTGGTTGGAGTTAGAGCAGAGACTTGCCTGGAGGTTATGAAGAAAGGCTTTTTGGATCTGCTTCTGATTGGACAGATAGGATTGAGATGGGGGCTGTGAGAATCATTATTGATGAAACAGCTTTTCAGTCAGAGTGTTTTGTTTAATTGAGGTAAAAATCCTTAATTTGTCATGTTTGTAGTAGCTTGGTTAGTTTCAGAGCCTGGGCTTAGAGTTAGATCTCAGTTTGAGTTCTGGTTCTGCTTTTGCTGTTGGACCTTGGGCAAATTCTTTAACATTTCTGAGCCTCATCTTTTTCATCTGTAAAGTGGAGCCAGAACTCCCAACTTCATAGGGTTACTGTGATGATTAAATAAACTGAACAGTGCCTGGAGTGTAGGAAAAATAAATGTTAGCTGATTTTGTTATGTATACCTCTACCCACTGGGTATAGTTCTACTCTCTGGCATCCAAAACCTGTTCCTACCTCTATATGGAAACTTTTCAGATATTTAAAGAGAATTATGCCTTCTATTTGTTTTCTCTTTTTGGCCTAAAGGTTTCCTTTTAGGTGATGGCTTTCAAATATTTGTGTGTTACATGTATAATGTAATGATTCTTTACTAGGGGCAGTTTTGCTCCCCAGGAGACATTCGGCAGTGTTTGGAGACATTTTTTGTTGTCACAACTGGGAGGCTGCTCCTGGCATCTAGTGGGTAGAACCCAGGGGTGCCAGTAAACGTCCTACAGTGCACCGGACAGCTCCCCATACAAAGAATTATTCTGTACAAAATATCAATAGTGCTGATTTTGAAAAACAGTGGCCTCCTGGACTTCATTATTAAACCTTTTTTTTTCTTTTTTCTGTACCCTTTATGGTTGGGAATAGCAGTATGTGGTCCTAAGAAAACTACACAAGGGTTCAGAAGGGAATGAGACACAGCTCAAACTCTGTGACTTCAGGCAGATTAGTTAATCTCTTGAATAAAACTGCTTCCTTCCAATACAGAAGGATTATAAATAATGAGAAGTCAAACTCCAACAAAAGATGATCCTGGAATGCTTTTATTAATTATATAGCCACATGTGTAATTTTTGCTTCACTTGTTGAGGAACATGAACAGTTATGTTGTCTCATTAGACAACATAATATATATTATATATATATATTATATATATTTCGCTATTTTACTGAAGGTAAAAAAGCCAAGACATAGTTAAGTAAGATAGCTAGTGAGGTTGAACACCCACTGAGTGACAGAGCTGGGAAGAGAGTGTAGCCAGCTCCAGCCTGGAGGGCTTGTGTTCTCCCATCTGACTGTGTGATGGACTTGGGTGTCCCTAATCATATTATAAAGCAGCTGTCCAAAATGCCTCTGCCTCTGGATTTCACAAGGGCTGTGTCTTGCAGGGTTCAGTTGAGATAATGTGTTCTGGGTAAGGTGAGGTCCACATGGAAAAAATTCCACCAGTATGAAAGTTGTTTAAAGTGAGAATACAGAAATGATAGACTTGAGCTAGGTTTATTGGTTTAGTAGCTAGGACAGGGGACTGCTCCTGAGCAGGTCATTTGACCAAGCCTCACTGTCTTCCCTGCGAAATTAGAGAGAGGAGTTTTTTGGTCCCATGGGAATGTTGCACTTGGCTTAAGCAGATGAGATTCTGCAACAGGAGGGGTAAGGGGCGTTTTAATCATAAGAATACTTTAAAATGTGCTGAGGAAGAATGCTACATAGAGGTTATTTGAAAGGTAAAACAACTCTTGGTTAAACTGATGCATTGTTTTGGGAATCAGTCTGACTGTTCATAAGCTGGATCTTCTAAAAGGGTGATTATAAGGGAAAACTCCTCTACTGTTAATACTTCTGACACCAGATATATATGTGGAATTTTTCCCCTCCATATCAAGTGACTCTCCAATTCTCAGCAGACAGCAACTGGGTGTCCTACAAATTTAACTCAACTCTTACATTATGTGGCGATAGCATCGGATCCCACAGGTTAAGGGCTCAGTGCCACAAGGCTGCTCCCCACTTCAGATGTCAATCACAAATCCCAATTGCAAGTCCAGGTTACTTGTACTTCTAACCAGTTAGCTGTAAACTGGGGCTTCCCACAGTCCCCTCCTTGGGTCTGATAGTTTGCTAGAATGGCTCACAAAGCTCAGGGAAACATTTACTTACATTTACCTGTTTATTATAAAGGATATTATAAGGGATACTGATCAACAGTTAGATGGAGAGGTACATAGATAGGGCCAGGTCCAGAAGAGTCCTGAAGCAAGAGCTTCTGTCTTCGTGGAACCAGGGTGTGCCACCTTCTCTTCACCAACCTGAAAGTTTTCCCCATGTTCAAGAGTTTTGGTTTTTTTTTTAAGATTTTATTGGGGAATTGGGGGGAGGGGAACAGCATTGGGTAATCGGGGAAGGGGAACAGACAAGTTGCTTTCCTTTTGTTCTTCAGTCTAGTTGTGGAGGACGTCACTTCATGGCTGTGATGGTATTATTGCATTCTTCCCGGGTGAGGCAGTCGCTTGCCGACTTACGGCAGCTCACGCTGGCTGCTGGCTACTCACTGTAGCTTACGGCAGCCCACTGGAGCAGTGGCTGCAGCCTACGCCATCACAGGCGACTCACAGCAGCCCAGATTCAAGTCGAGCTGTTGTTCACCATCTTAGCTGTAGAGGGTGTAGCGTCACTGGCCCTCATGTGGGATCTGAACCGGTGCTCTGCTGCTCAGGGCTGACATCCCAATCCAACTCTTAACCAACGCGCCACTCGGCCAGCCCCAAGAGTTTTTATAAGGCTTAATCGCTAGGTTTGACAGACCTCCCAGCTCCCCCCCAGCCCCAAATCAGTGGGTGGAGCTGAAAGTTCCAGCCCTCAAATCCTTTGGTCTTTCTAGTAACCAGTCCCATGCCCCATCCAGGCTCTCTAGAGGCACCACCCTAAGCCATCTCATCAGCATAAACTCAGGTGTGTTCAAAAGAAATTATGAATAACTTCTAAAAGACATTCTTAGATCACTCTGGAACTTCCAAGGATTTTAGGAGTTCTGTGCCAGCAATTGGGACACACACCAAATATATTTCTTGTAATAACACAAGGATGTACCTATTACATACTTTATTTCAATATGGTCTGGGATTCAGAGTTGTTGATAGATAACTGGATTTGGGGAAGGCTGATGACTATACTAATAAGTGTAGTTTGAATATTGTCTTGTTATATTAGGGACCTGCCTGCTTGTGTCTCTAGTGACTGTTAAAGTTTGCTCCCACATGATGATTATTAACTGCTCCAAACAAGGTGCTCATCTTTTAAAGACAGAAGCCAATAATCCTAATGGCCCATTTTCAGATCTGCTATTGCTTGGAAGCTGTAAAAAAGTGATTCCAGATGGAACTATGCACCATCTTTATTTATTTATTTTTTTAACTAAACTTTTTATTTTGGGATAAATTGTAGCTTCATATGCAGATGTAATAAATAATACAGAGCTCTGTCTGCACTTCCCCCGGTTTCCCCAGTGGTAACATCTGGGAAAACTACAGTAATGATACCATAGCCAGGATATTGACATTGATACGAGTGAAGATACTGAGCTTTTCCATCACCACAGGATTCCTCAAGTTGCTCTGTTAGAGCCACACTCACTTTCCTCCTTAACCCTTGACAATCACTAATCTGTTCTCTATTCCTATAATTCTGTCATTAAAAGAATGTTCTGTAAATAGAATCATTCAGTAAGTAACCTTTTGTGGTTGACTTTTTCTCTCAGCATGATTTTCTGGAGATTTATCCAAGTTGTTTTTTATCAGTTTTTAAAAAATTGCTGAATAGCATTCCACTGTATGAAAGTACCATAATTTTTTTGTTTGTTTGTTTGTTTTTGTAAAAGTGGGCCATTTTAATGTTCTTTACAACAGAATAAATAATTCTCTTGACTGCTGTTCGGTAGTACTCAGAAACATCACAGTAAAGGCTGTTTTTTTGATTGGTGCGTAGACTTCAATAATTATAAGGAGTTACTTATATGAGACTGCTGTAAAACCAGTAAGACTGCATTTATGCATCCATCATTTTCAGGATTGTTGGTAACCTGGGCATATTTTCCCCAAATAACTTTGCTTCCTTGTGTCACAAGGCTCAACTCGCTCACGTTCATCTCAATGACAGTACCTTTGGTAATAACACCCAAAGTTGTTTAAAGTGGGGTTGGTGGATTCTTCTTTACACCAAGTATTGGCAGGCAAAAGGTGGCTTTCAGTTCAGGATGTCTTGCATGCACCTTCTTGAAACGTAAACCCATTGGCCTGATGAATCTTTCATATTTAGGTGGTTTTTGAGTAAAGCCATCTTCAACAAAGCAGACTTTAGTAACGATCCTCTTCCACGCTTTCTTCTTTCTCTTTCCTGTTCGAATAACTTTTAATACCTCTGTTTCTCCCTGGGCACAAACTTTGGGCAGAGGGACTTCCCATTTTCCCGCTTTCTCTTTTCGTTTTTGTTTAATCATATTGGAAAGTACTTTAGCTCGGGACTGTCCCTCTCCGTCCAGTAGATATGCAGTTACTGCTCCTTGTGGAGTCTTTTCATCATTCTTTTGTTTGGTGTTTCTCTTTTCATGCATCTTGATAGTCTTTTTCGTCTGTATTTTCTCAGCATGGCGTTGTTTATGGTAGAGCTTAGCTTTGAGACCAGTTATCCTTTTTGCCTTCTTTGAACGTTCATGAGCCTCTCGACCTTCCTTTTTTCTCTTTTTCTCATGGTAATCCAGATGATAGCCATAGCGCTTACAGTGTAACTCAATATATTCATTTTGTGGCATGGTTACGACTGCCCAGATGCCAGATGCAGTCCCCGCGGCGCAAAGAAGCTCTCCACTTTCGAGTCTCAGAAACTCACGAGCCTTCTCCACGCAACTGGCGACAGGAAAAGCACCATAGTTTTTTTAGTCACCTGTTGAAGGGCATCTGGATTGTTTCCAGTTTTGTGGCTGTTAATGAATAAGGCTGCTATAAACATTCATGTATAGGTTTTTATATGGACATAAGTCTTTCTCTGAGATAAATATCTAGGAGTCCAGGGCCGGCCGAGTGGCGCATTGGTTAAGAGCTGGCTTGGGATGCCAGTTCTGTGCAGCAGGGCCCCGGTTCGGATCCCACATGAGGGCCAGTGACACTGCCCTCTACAGCTAAGATGCTGAACAACAGCTCAACCTGGAGCTGGGCTGCCGTGAGTCTCCAGTGAAAGCGTAGGCTGCAGCCCCTGCTGCAGTGGGCTGCCATAAGCTACTGTGTGTGGCTGGCAGCCAGCGTGAGCGGCTGGTAGCTGGTGTGAGCTGCCCAGAGCCGCTGTGAGGTGCCGTCCAGAGGCCGGTGACCAATCTGCCTCACCCGGGAAAAGCGCAATGATAATACTAACATGGGCCAGTGAAGCAACGTCCTCCACAACTAGACTGAAGAACAAAAGGATAGCAACTTTTCTGTTCCCCTTCCCCCAATTCCCCAGCGCTGTTCCCCTCCCCTGAATTCCCCAATAAAATCTTAAAAAAAAAAAAAATCTAGGAGTCTAATTGCTGGGCTGCATGGTAGTTTGCATGTTTAGGAAACTGCCAAACTGTTTTCCAGTGTGGCCTTACCATTTTATACTCCCATGAGCAATATACTATGTGTAATTCAGTTTCTCTTCATCCTTGCCAGCTTTTGGTACTGTCAGTCTTTTTAATTTTAGCCATTTTGTTAGGTGTGTAGTGCTATCATGTAGTTTAATTTGTATATTCCTAAGGGCTAATGATGTTGAACACCTTTCCATGTCCTTATTTAGCCTCTTTGGTGAAATGTCTTTTCATGTCTTTTGCCCATTTTCTAGTAGGATTGTTTGTTTTTACTGTTAAGTTTTGAGTTTTTTTTTTACTTGTTCTAGTCCTTTGTTAGATATATGGTTTGCTAATATTTTATTCCACTCCATAGCTTCTCTTTTCATTCTTTTAATACGGTCTTTTGCAGAGGAAAAGATTTTAATTTTAATGAAATAGAATTTATTAATTTTATCTTGTATTGCTTGTGCTTTTGGTACCAAGTCTGTGAACTCTGCCTTGTCCTAGATCCTGAAGATTTTCTGTTTTTTTCCTAAGGATTTTATAGTTTTACCCATTTTACACTTAAGTTAATTTTTGTATGAGGTTTAAAATATAGGTCGAAGCTCCTTTTTTTTTCTTTTTTTCAATGGATGTCTAACTGGTCTAGCACCATTTGTTGAAATGGATTTTTCTTCCATTTAATCCCTTTTGCACTTTTGTGAAAAACCTGTTGGGCATATTTGTGTGGGTCTCTTTCTTGGTTCTGTGATCTGTATCATTGATCTATATGTGTATTCCTTTGCCAACACCACCCAGCCTTGATTGCTGTACCTATAATACTAAGTCTTGAAATTGGGTAGGCTGATTCCTCCAACTTTATTTATTTTTTTGTGTGTGATTGTTTTAGCTATTATAGTTCTTTTGCTTTTCCATATAAATTTTTTAATAATCTTGTCTGTATCAATCTTGCTAGGATTTTGACAGGAACTGTGTTAAACTTATACGTCAATTTGAGAACTGTCATCTTTACTATTGGGTTGTCAGAAAAATCATGACGTATTTTTTCTATGTTTTTCGTTGCAAAAATGCATCATGACTTCTCTGACAACCCAATATATTGAGTCTTCTAATCCTTAAACATTATATCTCTCCATTTATTTAGAGCTTCGATTTCTTTCATCAGCATTGTGTAGTTTCAGCGTACAAATCTTGTTCACATTTTGTTAGATTTACACCTAAATATTTCACTTTTTTTTTTTTTTTTAGCTGAGCCATCCTGCCACCTGTTGGCAGCTCAGCGGCTGCTCAGCTCGGGCCGGGACCCAAACCGCTGTTGCTCAGAGCTCAAACTCTTGAGCGAGCTCTTAACCAACTGAGCCACTCAGCCGGCCTTAAATATTTCACTTTTTTGAGCAATTGTAAATGGTATAATATTTTAAATTTTGTTTTCCATGTGTTCATTGTTAGTATATAGAAATACATATTTTTTTGGATGTTTTTCATGTAAGCTGCAGCCTTGCTGAATTTATTTACTAGTTCTAGGTAGGGTTTTTTTGTAGATTCATTGAATTTTTTTTGTAGACAATCATCTGCAAATAGGAACAGTTTTATTTCCCTTTTCCTGAGTTTTATGCCTTTTATTTCTTTCTTTTCCTTGTTGCACTAGCTAGAACTTCTAGCACTATGTTAAGTAAGAATGATGAGAGGAAACCTCCTTGCCTTGTTCCCTGTCATAGGGGGATAGCATCCAGTGTTTTGCCACTAAATGTGATAGCTGTATATATTTTTTAGATGCTTTATTATCAAGTTGAGGAAGTTCCTTCTATTCCTATTTTATGAAGTTTTAAAAATTATTATGATTATTGTATTTTGTCAAATGCTTTTTCTGTATCAATTCATGTGATCCTGTGATTTTTCTTCTTTAGTCTGTTAATATGGGTAATATTCCATTTCTGATTTCATTCCTGATACTGATTTATGTCTTCTGTCTTCTCTCTTTTTTTTGGTCAGTCTTTCTAGAGGTTTGTTAATTTAAAAGAGCCAGCTCTTTGTTTCATTGATTTTTCTTTATTGTTTTCAATTTCATTTATTTCTGCTATTTTTAGTATTTCTTTCCTTTACTTGCTTTGGATTTATTTTGCTCGTTTTTCTAAGTTCTTGAGGTGCACCTTAGATTATTGGAAACTTTCCCTTTTCTAATGTACAAGTATGTACAAGTATTTAGTGCAGTAAGCTTCTGTCTTAACACTGTTTTAGCTGTGTCCCACAAATTTTGATATCATTTTAAATTTTCTCAGTTCAATGTGTTGTTTTTTTTCTTTGAGACTTCCTCTTTGAACCGTGGATTATTTATAAGTGTTGTGTGGGTATATTTTCCTGTTACTATCTGTTATTGATTTCAATTTGATTCCATTGTGGTTGGAGAGCATGCTCAACATGATTTTAGTTCTTTTAAATTTGTTGATGATTTTGATGGCATTGTTAAGTTCCTTGTCCTTGCCAATTTTTCTGTCTAGTTGCTCTATTGATTATTGAGAGAGGGCTGTTGAAATCGCCAACTATAATTGTAGCTTTGTCTTTCTCTTTTCAGTTCTAGCAGTTTTAGCTTCATATATCTTGCAGCTTTGTTGTTTGGTGCATTTAAGATGGCTACATCTTGGTGGGTTGACTTTCATTATTATATAATGTTTTTTTCTGTCACTAGTAATTTTCTGAGGTGGAGGAAATGCTCTGGTGAATTCAGTAGGGAGAGAGCTTACATTCTCCCAATGTGTTTGTAAGGAAAAGGACTAGAACTGAAGAGTTTGGATATGAATGAAAACTTGAAAGGTGCTAACAACAATATAAATCAGGGAATTAAGTTGCCCTTTGTTGATTTTATTTCTTTTTCAGGTTTTTTGTAAGCAAGCAAAATATCTAGGAAAGCTTGAAGGTATGGGACCAAAAAAAAATAATCTTCAATATTAGCTATTATAAATAAAGCAGCAGAAAATTTTTTTTGTACATATAGCCAACATACTTCTATTTCTGCAGGATAAAATTCTAGATGTAGAATTGCTGGGTCAAAGACATGTTTTTGTTGTTGTTGTTGTTTTTAATGGGAATGTGGAGTCCAGTTAAAGTGTGTGAAATCCTCTTGCTTAATTGATAATATAGCTTTTCCCTTAATTGATAGTTCTTCTTGTATTGACACCTTCTGTCTTTTTTTTTTTTAAGACATATTTAATGGCATTTCTAGTATCATGGTAAGTTGGATAGATAAGTGGGTTTGTTATTTTCATAGTTTTAAAGATATTATTTCTTTGAATTTGATTTTTCATTTTTAAAAATATTCTTTTATTAAATATACTACACATTAAGAAAAATACACAAACCATAAATGTGTGGCTTGATGAATTATTACTAAGTGGATATATCCATGTAGCCATTACACATGTCAAGAAATAAAACATGACTACTGCCCCCAAAACCCTTCTTCTCATGCTTGCTCCCAATCACACCACTTCTTCCTACCCCCAACATAAGCAATAAATTCACTTTTTACACCATAGATTAAGTTTTTGAAATAGTAACCATAATTTATATAAGAGGAACCATAGAGTGTGTATTTTGTGTATGTCTGGTTTATTTCTGTATTGTATTTGTGAGACTCATCTCTGTTGTAGCAGAATTAGTTTGTTGATTTTCATTGATGTATCATGATACTATATTTTTTGATATGCCATAGTATACGTATGTATTCTATATTAAAGTATTGCAGATATCGTGTTCTACTCTATGACTTGTCTTTTCACACTCTTAATGGTGTATTTTGGTGAACAATAGTTACTACTTTTAATGTAGTCCAATTTATAAATCTTTCTGTGTCCTTTTAAAGAAATCTTTGCCTATCACAGGGCCACAGAGACATTCTCCTTGAACCATTAAGGCTTCTGTTTTTATATGTAAACTCTATTACATTAATTAAATTTATTCTTCATATTTTTTAAAACAGAATTTTACTGAAAAATAGATGTTGAATTTTATCAGATACTTTTTCAGTAGTAACTAAGCTAGTTACTTGATTTTTGTCCTGTTTATATATTTAATCTTGCATTTAATTATGTTGTAGTTTTCCTTATGCTTTATCTGAAACCCATTCCTGGGATGCACCCTTCTTAGTCATAGTGGATAGTTTAAAAATGTGTTATGGTCTCTTTTCTAAGATTTTTTTTAGGAGTTTTCATTTGTGCTCATTAAGTGAGGTTAGTTTGTAATTTAATTTTTTGTGTGTGGTGCTTTTAACTGTTCTACAATTGAAGCCATCTCTATACATACTTTTTTGTTCTTTGGAATGTTAAAATGAGTTATTATTTTTTGAATGTTGGAAATAAATTTTCCATTAAGTTCACCAGTGCTCTTTTCTGTTTATTACTTGATAAATTTTCTAATTCCCTTTGTTTTGGGTTTATCTTTTTGTATCTTTTTTGTTTGTTTTATCTATTTTGATTTGTCATCGTTTTACATAGCTATATATCGTAATTCCAAATGTATCAGTAAATAATAGAGAATGGTTTACCAGAAAAGCTTGTAATCTTTTTTATTAATTGTATTACTTTTTATTTCTGGTTTTCTTTCCTTTTAAAAATTGATTTTCCTTTTTAAAAAATTGATTTGTGTTTTTTTCTCAACGAATTAGCATAATTTTAAAAACTTCATTGATTTTAAGGCTGCATAGTGTTCTGATATATAGATGTGTCATAAATAAAGTAGACTAGGATTTCAACCTTTAAGTTGAAGCTGTAGTTTTTGAGATTTACTCCTTGTTTTTAAAGTAGAGATCTTTAGATTGTATTCCTTTTTCTTGCTCTCCTTCTTTGAGACTTGGTTTTGCTTTTCCTAGTGAGGAATGGGGCAGGCAGATGACTGTGACACTCTTACAGGAGTTACCAGCCCCTTTAAAGAATTGATGAGCTCACTTTGGGGCGCTAGGGAAAGGTAGGGCATCAGGCATTGGAGATGGTATTTAAGGAATCCTGAGATTAAAGGTCCTAATGGTACAAATTTGTTTAAAATGTGAAATATAATAACAAGAAATGCGTAAAACATTAAAGTATCACTTAAAGGATTATAAAATGAACACCAGTGTGACCTCATCCAGGTCAAGAAATAGAACATTTCCTGCCTGCACCTATGAGGCCTCTTCCATGTACAACTCCCTTCAACGTCCCCAGTGGTGGCCACTTTCCTGACCATTATGGCAATCTCTTAATCGTCTTTATAGCTTTATAACATAACTATGTATTTCTAAGCAATGTAGTAAAATTGTGCTTATTTTGGGGACTTTTCCTTTGTTTTTAGACACCTGACATTTTGTACCCCCAGGAACAGCCTTGAAGAGGAAGAGTCACAGAGGGTGTGTGGGAAGTGAAGGGGAAAGAATCCTATACATCTTGTCCTAATAGAGCTTGGGGAACTTCAGTCTTACTATTCTTAGGTGAACTTGAGATCTTTTTTTACCAGGTGATGGAGCTATATCTTCACTGTTGCCAGGATTCTGGAACTCACTCTGTGTTTGGGTCTTTGAAATATGGCTTCTGAAGCACTTAATGGCCCTGACCAGGGCATGGGCCTACCTGGAGGTCTGTTTATTGCCCATTCTTTTCCTTCTCATGTTCCTCTGATGGACATTTTTAACTGAGTTCATGCTTAAGAACCCCTGTGGGTTGAAAAAAAAAATTCTAAAGTCATGCTTTTTTTTCTTTCTTTCCTAATGTGTAAAAGCTATGGAGGTTAATTTTGGACTTTATTCATCAATGCCTGTTCCTCTCTCCGATTTAGGCACCTCAAAAGCTTGAGGAAATCAAGCGTTTTCCTTTTCTTTTTTTTTTGGTGCCAAGTACTTTGCATTTTCTATAAACATAAGTAGAAAGTGGCTTTATAGTATAGATCTTACCTGATTTTTAAAAAATAAACAAAGCAGAATATTCTATATAAAAAGACCATAAGAAGTAATTTCTAGTTAAGTTTTATAGTTGAGTTACCTGCAAACTTTTATGATGTTACTTACCCCACAACTTAACACACATACAAATACACGTCAAACTAAATTAAAGTTTCATGAACAGTGCCTTTACTATGTATAGTTACTCTGATGTTGTTTATTCTGTTCTAATTTCATTAAAATAAGTGTTGATTGGGGACCCATTAAATTGTCTGCAGGATCCTTCAGGAGGTCATTGCCTACAGTTGAAAAGGTACTGTGATTTTCTAGAGGAAGAGGTTGGTTCCGAGGGATTAAACTGAGTTAGGCAAATTAGTGTCACTGTGTGCTTGAGAGCCTGGATTTGGAGAAGGAGGGACCTGGGCTCAACTCCTGGCTCTGCCACTTGCCAGTCACAAACTAGTAGGCATTCTTGAGTTTAAACCTTCTATGAAATGGGAATGACACTTCCTGCCTTGGGGTTTTTAGGATGAAATAAGGGGATATATGGCTGCAAGGTAAGCATTAATTCACACCTGCTGTGATTAGCCATTATTACTTGTTTCAGGACATAATGGATTTTCTCTGACTTATAGTGGTCTTATGTACAGATTGCAGAATCTGCTATGACACAAGTTATGGGACAGTGTTAAGTAGCAGAACAGGTGGATGGGACTTGCTGAGTTGATCTGCTTACCCTTTGGGTTCAGTTCAGGTGACTGCTAGGGTTGGGTCTGTGCTGGCAAACTCTGCTAGTTCATTAAAGGAGTAGGAACTGCGTAGAAGCCTCAGGCAGTCACAGTGTTTTCAGTGCAGAAGAGTTGGTCTTGCTGTCCTTGTTCATGGGTAGGACATTGAAATGAAAGCGTGCGTGTATGTAGGGGTGTGTGTGTAGGTGCATGTGTGTAAGATCAACTCAGGGAGGGCCAGAGGACATACTCTCTTGAGTCTTCACTCTCCATCCTTCCATATTTCACATTTAAAACCAGCTCCTGCCCTTTCTACCCCCCTTTTTAAAGAATGACCAGCTTTTATATTTTAAATAACTTCATAAAAGGAATTGAAGCAAATTGAACATTAAGATTTAAACAAGAAAGTTAAATTCATATAAAGCCCTACCACGAAGAGAAACCCATTTATTAACATTTGGTGTTTTTTCTTCCAGTCTTTTTCTCATGCATTTAAAAAAAGGTGACAATAATACTGTACATCCAAGCATCTTTATAATGAAATTAAAAACTGAGCTGGTGAGATAGCTCTAGAAGTAAGATGGTAGAGGAAGGGGGAAGGACACTGCTGAGTGGGAGAGACAGCACCTCTTACCATCTCCGAGACTGAAGGGTAGCCCTCAATTTAATCTGCCCTCAAGTATTTTGGAACAAGTAAGACTTACTTTAAAACTCTACTCTACTTTCTGCTATTTCTCCCTTATTTGTCATATGCTTCTTAGGTCAGTAAAATAGGTCTTATGCTGTGGAAATTAATATCCCATTAGATTACTGGTAGAGTTGCTGTGTTTTTGTGGAATATGAAAGCCGAATTGTTTCTAATAGTTCCACTAAACATATATATGCTAGTCATAGCTTTTCAACTGCTTCAGGTTCCTCAACCAGCGACCCTACCCAGGTCCTGGGAAAAATCCAGGTGTGATGCAGGAAGTAACCTACCCGCCATGACAGTGCCTGAGTGGGATGTGCTCTCTGAAAATGGTGACCTAACATGAGGCCAATCTGTTTTCTCTTTTTTCCACAGATTTTGAAGCCAGCTTCATAAGGCTCTTGGACAAAATAACAAATGGTTCTCGAATTGAAATAAACCAAACAGGTAAGCTCCTTTTCTTCCCATTCCTGAAAGCACCTACATATGTACTACTTAAACATTCCTCTGTTTCTCACTCCTTTTGATGATATAGATGTATTCAGGTGGAAAAACGGTTTCCTGTCTGAAACAGTTGTTAGGAGGTGTATATGAAATCTGCCAATTTAAGGGGCATACACTTGATTTAAGGAGGTTAGAAGACTGAAAATTTCAGATCAACAAACAAGCACCTCTACTTTTTTTACAATGAAAATGTTTTATACCAACATTTACATACAACTTTTCAAAGCCCATTTACTTATATTGTCACAAATAAAATCTCATGACAAACCCTGTGCTGAATTTTATTTTTTAATTTTGTCTTTTAAAATAAGTTTACATAAGCATATATAAAAAAATTTGAAAGTTCCTTTACCTGTTCCCTCTTCCATTTCCTCCCCCAGGTATAGCCACGGGCACAGCTTGGGGTGTGTGCCCTTGTCTCCTCTACATACATGTGCTTGCACGGGCACTTCTGTATCTCAGACCATCAGTGGGGCCATGCTCTTCATATGTTCTGCCACCAGCTTTCCTTCATTAGCACAGATACCTCAGAGGACTTGCCCTGCCGGGCACATGCAGGCCTATCTCAATATTTCAATGGGCCTCATGTAGTAGTCTGTTGTATGGATGCATGATAATTTATTTACTACTTGCTGATAAACATTCAGGTTGTTTATAGGTTTTTGTTTGTTCGCTATTAGAAACTTCTATCTATGTTGTGTAGGAGAGTGTGGCAGACACCCTTTGGCAGTCTCCATAAACTGTGTACCTTTTCACATATATGCAACAAAAGAAACTCTGACCGTTCCTGTATGTTGACTCTTTTAAGAAAGAAGACAAGCTTGGCTTCCTAAGTGGCCTGGCACCACATGAGACTTGATCTGTAGCTGCATTCAGCCATACCTTACAAAGAATAGGTTTTAGGCAGGATCCTTCAGGTGCCCTTTGCAAGCTGTGATTCTCTTAGTCTTCTTTGGCTTTACTTTGAAATTGCTGGAGATTTTTAGGGACGTTTATATTGGTAATTCAGAGGGCAGGTGATTCTGTTCTTTTCTAGTCACCTCCTGCGTCCACCTCATGTCCCCCCCACCCTTGCCCCCAAATACACCCCCCACACACACACACACACCAGAGTAGAATACTTCATTCTGATGTCTGGTTAATTTCTCATTTGGTTAATTTGTAGGCATAAACCGATTTGCAGAGTTTAGTAGTTGCGTAGGGTTTTGCGTTTTTTTTTTTTGGGGGGTGGCTTTTTGACCTAAAGGATTGGTTTTGTGACTCATTGATAGTATTTAGAATTACTGATGTACAATCCTTCCCTTGAAAAGTGAGGGGAAAAATACAATTCTGATTGTGATTATTGGTATTTTGGGTTTTACTATGGTAAAACCTAAATTTATTCTGTGAAACTCCTAAGAGCTGCTTTCCTTTTGTGTAAGTGAACATATCTCCTTCCTCTAATGTTACATTTATTTATTAATAAATTGTGCCAAAATACATGGCAAAATATTTGGGCAGCAAAAATACCTTGTTTACCCATTTATACCCCCAAATCATCTAGAGTATCTTACTTTGTTTTTCCTCTAATATGCAAATCTGGCAAGAAACTTTTTGGGTTGATAGGAATATATGAAAAAGTGAATAGTAGCCACTAAAGCTATAAAATAAATTTAGATATTTCCATTTGTTACTATTAAATTAAAATAGCTGCTATTAATGGACTTGCCATAAAGTACTTGCCTTTTCTAGGCATCTTGTTTGGTGAGTGTGGTACATGGGAAGTCTTATTTCAAGGGCCTGGAGGAAGCTGATTGCTGGTGTGATGATTTCCGAGCATCATTTGTAAACACCCCCACTCCCACTCCTCCCATCAGCACAGTCTGAGAGTGTGCTGTTAGGAGACTAGGATGCCTATTAGGATCTCTGCTCTGTGCCTTGCCATGACTTTGGCAATTCAGATAGCTTAGGAAAGGGCTTAATTTATTACTAGTTATTAAATTACACTCACAGTTTATTATTACAGGGGCTTGACAGTAATGAGTCAGCTTTTGGAGTGAAGTGTGGGCTCTTAGGAATGGCATTTTGAACTCTCTTGGATGCCCTTGCCAGACTTTCCCCTTGGGACTCACTGCCTCTTTTGCTCTGTGGCACTCTGAGTTTTTTTCCCCCCCTGCTGAATGGCTTTCTTTCCTCTTGTGTAAGGAACAACCTTATATTACCAGCCTGGCCTCCTGTATGGTGGATCCGTGGAACATGACTGCAGTGTCCTTCGTGGCATTGGGTATTACCTGGAGAGTCTTCTTTGCCTGGCTCCGTTTATGAAGCACCCATTAAGAATAGTTCTGCGAGGAGTGACCAATGACCAGGTTGACCCTTCGGTGAGTAGCAAGGCCAAACCATGGCGTGGTTTTCGTTTTGTCTCTTGTTACAACCCAACTTGGAGAAATAAGTTCCCGATAAAGTGCAGATGAACCAAGATTTGTAATCATCAAATCCTGTGACTATTGTTAGCATTCATCAAGGTGCCTTTCATTGTCGTGTCCAAGAGCCTTCAGAACAGATGCTTGCAGTCTCATCATGGATGACATGAAATATGGCTCTGTTGGCTGAAGTGTATTAGAGCGGAGCTTCATAACGTCATGTAATAGCTGAGGCTGGAAGGCAGCAAACCAAAGTTTTAGAAAGAAAATAATATATCCTTGGCATTGCTGCAGCATAGTCTTGACTTACTCAGGCTTCAGCCAACTTTAGGACTTTTTCTGAGAAGAGTTTGCAGATTTAGAAAAGGGCATAAGGGCAGGGAAGGTGTGTGTGAGCTTTGATAGTTTGTGGACACCAGCAATCTATTAAGCATGCTAATTTTCCTGCATGTATGGGAAGGATAGTTTAATATACAGGTGCAGTTTTCGTTGTGGTCACACCTGTCTTAGTGCCAGTCTAGGGTGGGGTTTGGTGTATGTGTGTGTGTAAGGAGAGAGAGATTAGAGCAGTCCTGTCCAGACCTGCCTTATACCTCTCATAAGGAGGGAAGGATCCCCATCTCTGGATGCTCTGTTGTCCAGAGAAGGTATCTTAAAGCTGAGGGCCATGAAGTGAAGTCCTAACTGAGGACTCTTAACTTCACCTCTACAGACATGGAACCAAGACCAATGTAGGCGCGGCTTCTGGGGTGGAATGTGACATGTGTAACTTTCCTAACCAGGAAAGACCATTTAGGTGGCTCAGTGAGCCCCAGAATGGAAACTGCTGGTATTCACCAAGACACATATTAGGGTATAAACCTGGGTAATGTGTTCTTAGGCATTAAAAGACTTATTCCTCAGTTCTTGGGAATTCAGATACATAAACTCTTCCTAGAATCTGAGTACAGTGTAAGATCTGAAATTCTTAACTATGAAGGAATGTTGAATAAACTGTTTAGAATTTTAAACTAATTCCAAATGATTGCTTTTTCCCTGCGTTTTCTAAAAGATTCTAGGAAATGGGCCCTTCAGTTAAAAGTGTTCTTGAGAGGAGGCCTCTACACTTTTAGATTGGAGGGTGGGGAAGGTGCCTTGAATGATGGGGAAAGGCCCTGAAACATATAATACAGGAGACTTTGGCGCTGTTTGTCCCAGTGTTACGCTCTTTCTATAATTGTTAATGATTTTAAAAGCTGTTATTATCACTGGCAATACTAAAAAGTTTTGTATATTAACAGACAAAGATTAGTTGATGAATTCCCCAGAAAGAGAACTTAACTTTTATACAGAGTACTTAAAAACAAAAATCTAGTTCATATGCTGCTTTTGCTAGTTGCACAAAGAAAATGATTTTAGTTAATATTTGGCTCCAACCCAGGAAAAAATAAATACACTTAATCTTGGATAAAGAATAGCTTTTTCAGCCTGTGGCTTCTTCATGTTGCGTTCTCTTTAATGTGTGGTTTCCTCATGCAGTTCACTCTCTGCACCAGGATGAATATGATGAGTTCTGCCCCAAGGAACTTGGTCTCAAGGGTTGGACAGCTGTGAGCACAGCTAGGGAGACTATAAGGCTAAGAGACGGTTGGCTTTGATAGAAGAGGTACAAGCAAAGTGCTGAGGGTTACGGAGGGTTTTCTAGAGGAAGGGAAACCACAGAATCAGTCTGGTTTTTAGGAAGAGAACTCTGGAGGCTAAGAGAAGGATGAACTGGAGAGATGTCACCTAGTTGGAACAAAATGGAGATGGAAATGTAAAAGAAGGGACAGATAGAAGGGTAGTGTGGAGGGGAGACTTCATAATTTGACAACTAATTGGAGATGGGATAGGAGGAAGTGGTCATAAATAATTCCATGATTTCTTTCCGGGTTGTCTTGAAGGATAGTGGTCAGAAAGAATTTGACATGGGGAAGAGGAAAATTGTGGTTGGATGGTGGGTGATGTGTTTGATTTCAGTCCTGTTCCCTGGTATGTTGGCAGGATATCCACATGGGGTTGTCCAGTTGGGAGCTGGAAATTACTGTCTGGAGCCTCAGGGATAGGTCATCAGGATCTTACCTACTGATAGTGAAATTGCTATGAGAATGAGATTGGCCAATGCCGAGGTTGAACACTGGTGGCTTTTGGGCTGAATTATCCCTGCTGGTGTTTTTCCTTTGGCCTGCATTGCGTGGTGGTGTGTGTGTCTGAACTGGGTATTCATGTTTGAACCCCAGATTTTACATTATGATGTGGCAGCACTACATGGCTGTCCTTCTGTGACAGCCATCAACTGGAGCTGACTAGCAGCTGCCCTCTTGGGATAAGGCATGAGCTGTCCAGTTAGCTGGAGGTCTTAGCTGACCTCATCATTCATTTAAATTCCCTTTCTGGCCTCTGTGGGCATTAGAGTTTTTGCCTCACGGTCCCAGGGGCTGAGAATAAGAGAGGAGATAAATGTTTAAGGTGTGCGTAGGGGAAGAGGAGCTGGAGGCAGTGACTGTGGAGATAGAAGTGTTTGGAGAAACCAAACAGAAGTCGAGTTATAAGAAGCCAAGGAGGACCCAGAAAACCATTTTTTGCAGGAGTTGATTTAGGACTGGGCAGGGAGATTCAGCAATGAGAAGTTTTGTTGACCTTTGAGAGAGCAATGTAATTGGAGTATAAGGACAGTCACGGGTTGGGGAATGAGAAAACTGTTGCAAGTTAGGAGATCTTTCCAGAAGGTTAGATAGGATGATTCCCGAAGAGCTGAGTTTGGGAGTTTTTTTTAAGATGAGGGAAGATTTGAGCTTGCTTGTAGGCTGAGGAGAAGTTGTAATGGAGTTGGGGGATTTAATAAGGGTAACTCTTGCGGAAGTCCCAAGGGGATGAGGATTGAAAGGAGAAGTGATGGGCTGAGCCTTATAAACGGGTAGGGATATTTTTTCCCTCCGAGGCGAAAGGATAGATAATGGGGGAGAAATTTTGAGAAGAAAAATTCCAGGAGTTCTCCTTTGAATCTCAAGGATTTGGCACCAGAGCCCCTAGTAGATATTTATTGGTGCCAACAACCTGCTCAGATAGTGAGTGAAAATTCCATCCTTTTCCATTACTGTCCTGGAAGGGTGAAAGAAATACAATAAAGTCTACTATATGCTGGGCACTGTTCTAGTAAATGTATTCATATTTATAGAGTTCTTGTACGAACCCTGTGAAGTGAGTGTTCTTATCACTGTTTCAGACAAGGTAACTGAGAGCAGGTTTCTTCCTTTCTACCTGCTGCGGAGCTGATGACATTTCTACCTGTTGATTGACTGAACTGTCAGAATGATGCCTTTGCCCCGAGGTACCACTCCCGCCAGACTTCTGCCTTCTCTCGCTAACTGCAGTGACTGCTCAGTTTCCTTTAAGCAGAACTTGCAGACCACCTGCACTGTTATAAAACTAGTGTGCAGAGCCGAGGAGACTGTAGAGCATGTCCTGTCCAGCCCCTCATTTTACACAGCAGGAAGCCGAGGCCCCTGGGAGATAGGGAAATGTTTAGGTCTCACAGCTAGTAAGAGGCACAGTGGGACTCAAGCCCACCTCTGCTCTTCCAGCCCTCGGCCCAGCACACTGAGTTGCCTCCCTGTGTGTCAGATGCAGAGTGATTTAGGAGATGGGACCACACCTGAAAGTTACCCTCGAGCTTCTGGCTGGCCCTCAGAGTAAATCTGACTTCATCCTTTATAACTCAGTAGTATAGGTAGGATGAGCCACAGGGTTGTTCTGTTTCTTCACCTCTTTTCCCCCGGAAGAACTGATGGTTGCCTAGTTTCAGGGTGTCATGTGGACAGAGTAACCCACATCCTTGTATCACCCGCTTTTTTTCAGAATCTGGCTTGGCCTTCTCCCCTGCTGCCCTTAAAACTAGCCTAGACTGAATTCTTCTTGGTTTTGGCAACCCCAAATGCATATTTTAAGTATTTGGATGTATTTAGTTTAATATTTCATTGAAATTAGCTAATCTTTAATGGGTTTTCCTTTGTCACTGCTTCTGCCCTACCTGATCCATTCTGAAGACGTCCGTAGGCTTCACAGGTTATTTCTACCTCTGGTTAACTTTCTTATAGCAGAATATTTAGTTGGGGCCTATACTCTGTAGAAAACTTTTGTTGGAGTATCATTCTGTTGAATCCTAGCATGCTAGAGGTGGTAGCAACTTGGAGACAGAGAGGCTAAGCCGCTCTCCTTAGAGACAAGGGAACTCACACAGTTGGGATTTTCTTGTCTGAGGCCATGCAGCTACCTAGGGGCAGAGACTGACCCAGGACCAGGGCTTTCCCTACACCCCCTGCTCCCATGTTGCAGCTTAGGCACCATTCACTGACTTGTCAGATAAACGTGATTTGAATGTCATCCTTATACTCGGAGGAATCCATAAATGAACAAGAAAGGACCCCAGGCCTCGTATGAGCTCTCAATAGGGAGACGATAACAGTAATACTTGACATAGTCTTTCTACTAAGTGTGCACTTTGGGATTTGTGCTGCTGCGGGTAGTTTGAGGCTATCATTCCGCCCCACCCTTACTTTCTTGTAGAATCACCACCTACCCTTTAACTGCCTGTGTGGTGGACATCAGCAGGATTCTCAGGTAGCTGCTGGATAGTTCATTCGGTTTGCTTTGGCTCGGAGTGCCACCAGCTTTAAACATTAAACAACCATGATGGGAAAGATTAATTAAAAAAACTGATGTTTTCTTCCGTAGTGTTCCTACCTGAAAGAGTGGGCAGAGGTCCCAGTTTGTTTTCTATATGAGCCTGGTAGTTTCTTAGTGTTTTTTGCATGATGCACGTAATGCTCATGATGATGACTCTTAAGGTAGGTGTAGGTCTCTATGAGGAAAGGGGCTCAGAGGAGCTGGTGGCTTGTAAAATTGCAGTCTGACCTGGGAGTGGAGCCGGTCCATGTCCTCAGTTGTAAGCCAGCATCCTTTCTCTTTACTAGACTACTTCGTCTCCGTGGTTGCTGTGCCTCAATCTGCTTTGTGGGCTCTTCTTTCCATTTGCTCAAGGTTTAATGAAACTTGTTTTTATTCTGAAATAATTCCACAGGTTGATGTTCTTAAGGCAACAGCCTTACCTCTCTTGAAACAGTTTGGGATTGATGGTGAATCATTTGAGCTAAAGGTAAGAATATGAATTGTTGGCTATGTATATATATCTGTGTAAAACATTTCATTACTAACTCACTGGAAGAGCTATATGAATGTGTGTGTGTGTGTGTGTGTGTGTGTGTGTGTGTGTGACACATTTGAAGTAATTTATGAGAAGACCCACAGGACTCATGATCCAAACATTACAGGCTTTGAACTAAAAGGGACCCTAATAGTATTGACAATAGTAGCCAGCAATTACATTTTACTTTCTTTGTGGTAGGTGCTTTTGTAAGCATTCTACATATATTAATTCCTTCTCATAACAATTTCATTCATGTTGCTCAGCTAGTAAGTAGTGGAGCCAGGATTCTGTCCATAATGCCTCTCTTTTCTATATCATCTAGATATAATTTGTGTCCTGGGCCGTCCAACCTGGATTTGCCCCTGAGCATTTTCAGTGTTTTCAAAACCTACTAGAAGTAATGTAAGCATCTCTTTGTTTGCTATTGAAAGGAATTACATCAAGTTAGTGTGATAACTAGATATCTTAAGCTGATTAGCATCTCTACTTTTTAAATCAATGTTTTTAAACAGGGGAAATTACTTTATTTTGATTTAATACAGTCATGTGCCGCATAATGACATTTCATTCGGTGACAGACCGCATATACAACTGTGGTCCCATAAGATTATAGTGAAGCTAAAAAATTCCTGTCACCTGTGACCTTGTAGCTGTTGTAACATCACAGTGCAGTGTATTACTCACATGTTTGTAGTGGCACTGGTGTAAACAAACTTACTGCTCTGCCAGTTGTATAAAAGTAGAGCACAGACAGTTATGTACAGTACGTATTACTTGATCATGATAATGAATGACTGGTGTATGTATTTACTATACTTTTTATTGTAATTTGGAGTATACGTTTCCTTATAAAAAAAAGTTTGCTGTACAACAATATGCCATGTCATACTGGCAGCAGCCGCTCACATCTTGTGTTTACTGTGTCTCTTGAGTGCATCATTTTCTCTGTGCTTGATTTAATCTCATGTTGTTTTGTTCATCATGGCCCCTAAGCATACAACATCCATTGCTAATGTTGCCATTAAGAGGCCACATTGAGCAACTGACCTGGAAATGAAATTAAAGCATGATTAAGGACTACAAAGGTGGAAAACCAGTGATGGTTATTGCTCTCCAGACAGGCATGTCCCAGTCCACCATAGCTACAAAAGAACAAAGCGACAGAAACTCTTAAAGGGTCTGCTTCATTGAAGGCAACCAGACTAACAAAAATTGGAGAAGGGCCTATATCAGACGTGGAGCTTCTAATGATCTCCATTGAAGACCAGACACAGAAGCGTATCCCCCTCAGCACCATGATGGTTGTGGCCAAAGCAAAAAGTTTGTTTGCAAGTAGTTGAAAGAAAAGGCTGGACCTGACCACAATATTGAATTTACTGCTATCTCTTGGTGGTTTAAACGATTCAAGAATGGTTATTCATTACATAATGTAAAAGTGATGAGTGTGTGAATGCCGATTTTTGGAAACTCTAGATAAGCTGATTGTGGAGGAAAATTACTTGCCAGAGCAAATATTCCATATAAATGAAACCTCCCTATTCTGGAAACGGATGCCTGAAAGGAAGTTCATCCATAAAGAGGCCAAGTCAGTGCCAGGTTTCAAGGCTTTTAAGGACAGGATAACAATCTTGCTTGGAGGCAGTGTTTCAGGCTACAAATTGAAACCCTTTGTGATCTGGCACAGTGAAGGGCCTTTAAGCATATCGGTAAGCACACACTGACAGTATTCTACAGAAGCAGTAAGAAGTCATGGATGACCAGCTGCTCTTCTAAGATGCCGTCCTGAATTGTTACATCATTGAAATGGAAAAGTATTGTTTGGAGCATAACATACCTTTCAAGATTTTTGCCTATTGTTGATAGTACTCCCAGACATCCTCCTTTAATTGGTGATCTTCATCCCAATATCAAAGTAGTATTCTTCCAAACACCACCTCTTTGATTCAACCAATGGATCCAGGAGTTCCAACAGCTTATAAGTCCTACTACCTGAAGAGGACCTTGGCCTGAGCTGTTGATACAGCTGAGGAAGACACTGATACAGCTCTGGAAGGATTACATCTACGACTGCATCAAGGACCTTGCTTGGGCTTGGGGGTAATGTCACTAAGGAGTATGTGTGTGTGTGTATGGCATCTGGAAAAAGACACTCTAGAGGTCTGTCCATGAGGTTTGTTGATAGGATTTGCTAAGGGTGAGGAGGTTGTAAAAATCACCAAGGCTGCGGTTGAGATGGCATACAACTTGAACCTGGGCATAGATGGGTGAGGGGAAGAGCCCCTAGAGGTAGTTCCTGAGGAGCTGACTTACGAGGAGTTGTTTGAACCTGAACAGGAATATGTGTAGCTGTAGAAGCGGCAAGAGAAAAGGAAACTACCGAAGAAAAAGAAGAGTCCCCAAGAAAATTGACAGTGAAGGGTTTAGCAGAAGCTTTTGCAGACCTCAACAAGCTCCTTAAAATGTTTGAAAACATGGACCTTAACACCGAAAGGTTTTCAGTAATAGAGAGGAATGTTCATGGTATATTTATCTGCTTACAAGAAAATCTATGATGAAAAAAGAAACAAACCAAGAAAACCACCATGGACATATTTCTGAAAAGCATGACTTCTCGTCGAGTAGGGCCTCAGGCAGGTCCTTCAGGAGGGATTCCGGAAGAAGGCCTTGCTGTCATAGGAGATGACAGCTCCATGCTTGTTATTACTGTCCTTGAAGACCTTCCAGTGGGACAAGATGTGGAGGCGGAACAAAGTGATATTGATGACCCTGAGTCTAGGCTAATGTGTGTGTTTGTGTCTTAGTTTTTAACAAAAAAGTTTAAAAAGTAAAAAAGAAAACCTTACAGAATAAGGATATAAAGAAAGAATATACTTTTTACAGCCATACAATGTATTTGTGTTTTAAGCTAAATGTTATTACAAGAGTTAAATTTAAAAAATTAAAGTTTACAAAATAAAACATTTACTGTAAGTGAAGGTTAATTGTAAATAAATTTAACCTAAGTGTACAATGTTTATAAAGTCTACAGTAGTGTACAGTAATATCCTGGACCTTCACCTTCACTCAGCACTCTCTCACTGACTTACCCAGAGCCACTTTCAGTCCTACAGACTCCGTGGTAACTGGCCAATACACATGTACCATTTTTTATCTTTTATACCATGTTTTTACTGCTCCTTTTCTGTTTAGATATGTCTAGATATACAGATATTTAGCATTGTGTTACAGTTGCCTATAGTGTACAACTCTGTAGCCTAGGAACAATAGGCTATGTTCATATAGCCTAGGGATGTGTATGTAGTAGGCTGTCCGATCCAGGTTTAAGTACACTTTATGATGTTCCAACGATGATGCAGTTACCTAACGACGCATATCTCAGAACGTATCCCTGTCATTAAGTGGGGCATGACTGTAATTTAGAGTTTTGATAGATCAGTTAATTACATAGGAAAGGGGCTCCTGATGATTAACAAATGGGATTAGCTCATGAAATAGGCCAATCCCTCGTTTTAAGGATGAAAACCTCCTTGACTTTGGGACATGCTGGCCCTGTGTCTGCTGCTATTTCTGATACACCATGGGCATCTTTATTCATCATGTGCCCTCTTGGAGCTAATGTGCTGTAATGTGCTGTTGAACTTAAAGGGAATTCTAAGTTGAATATGAAAGAGCTATCTCCCTTCTAAGGAAGAGCCCCTTGATGTAAATCTTACCTGGTTGGGTGTCAGGGTCATCTGCTCTTTGCTACCTCGTTGCCTCTTTCTCGACATATATGCAGATTGTGCGGCGGGGAATGCCTCCTGGAGGTGGAGGTGAAGTGTTTTTCTCATGTCCTGTGAGGAAGGTCCTGAAGCCCATTCAGCTCACAGATCCAGGAAAAATCAAACGTATCAGAGGAATGGCGTATCCTTTGCATTTGGTTCAGATTTCTTACTTTTTTTCTCACCTCACTAAGATAATAATGACTCATAACAACTTTACTTCTTCCCGGGGGCATTTAGAGTTGACAAGTCATGGAAAAGACTTAACAGTGAAATTGTAATTGTTGGCTGAGATACGATGCTTTATTATCTGCCTCTCCATGACTAGATTGATTACCGTATTTGCCGGCGTATAAGACGATTTTTTGGCCCTGAAAAATATGCCTCCAAGTGGGGGGTCGTCTTATACGCCAGGTACACTTCAGATAGACTGCCCATAGTGCTTGCCCCGTGCCATAGTGGCCTCCCGATGCCCGCCCACTTCATTCCACATATCGTTCAGGCATCAGCAGCGCTGCTGGGTGTATGCTCGGCTGTTATGCGATTTTGCTGTTATGCGATTTTACCACACTCGCAAAATCGCACACAGCCGACCATACACCCAGTATGATAGCGCAAAATCGCGAATCGCGATACCATACTGGGTGTATGGTCGGCTGTGTGCGATTTTGCGAGTGTGGTAATTCGGGTTACCGTTATATTTCTTTACATATGCATTGAAGATTCGTGATTTTGCGCTATCATGGTGCCTGTTAGAATGTTGAAGAGCTCGCACTTGCGCACTAGTGAGGTCCCAGGGAGATGCTGATGCAAGGGTGGACCAGACTGCTATAGTGACAGGGCGGGCAAACAGGGAGCAGGGACCAATCAAATCAGGCTTTGTATACAGCCAACAGCCAACCACAATACTGCACCATTGTACAGTACAGCATAGAAAATGTCGACCAGTCAAACCCCTATCATCCCTATCATGGCACCAGCCAAAAGAAAGAAGTATGATGCAAATTTTAAACTGAAAGTTATAAACTTTGCTAAGGAAAATAATAATTGTGCTGCTGCAAGACAATATGGAGTAACAGAAAAGATGGTTCGGGACTGGAAATCAAATGAGAAAGCATTAAAGAGTATGCCAAGGGGTAAGTGTGCATTAAGAAGAGGCACCCCACACTGGCCAGAACTCGAAAAACATGTAGCAGACATGGGGGCTCAACATCGCCAAAACGGTTACGTGGTGACACGAAATACAATACGCTTGTTTGCACTTCAGTGGGCCAAATCAAATCTGATATTGTTTTACCTTTTATTTGGTGTGTGGAAGGTGTGCGGAAGAGGGGGTAGTCTTATACGGCGAGTATATAACAAACTCTGTATTTTGAGTGGAAATGTTAGGGGGTCGTCTTATATGCCCAGTCGTCTTATACGCCGGCAAATACGGTAATTCATTTTCTTTATCAGTTAACACTTAAATGGCTCCCGTGTATGTGATACTCTCCTGTGGGCTTTGGTTTGGGGACTACCAATACACATGCATTCCCTCCCTCAGAAGAGCTCATTATCTGATGAAGGAAACATATGTAAACACATATTTATGATATAATATGTAAAATGATACAGACATATGTGCCCTGGGCTGGGGGAGCTAAGAGTAGAGAGTGGCTACTTTTGTCTAGAGGATGTAGGAGGATTGGAACAATAATGAATAATATCTCCTATGTATTAGTGCTTACTCTGCATGTATTTAATTGATAATTATTTTATATACTTAATTTATTTTTAAAAAACCACTGTATTGAGGTATGATTGACATCCAAAAAGCTCTACATATTTAAAGTGTACAACTTGACAAATTTGGAGATAAGTTTATGTTTGTGAAGTACAATGCCATAAACATATCCATCCTAAAGTTTCCTCTCGCCCTCTTTATTTTAAAAAATTTCATTTTTTGTTTTTTGGGATAACACTGCAAATTTTCAAGTACAGCACACAATACAGTGTTATTAACTATAGACATGTTGAACAGTAGATCTCTATGTCTTAATTCATCTTGTGTAACTGGAACTTTGTACTCTGACCAACACCTCCCCATTTGTCTCCCTCTAGACCCTGGCAACTAACATTCTACTTTTTGCTTCTGTGAGTTTGCGTATTTCAGATTGCCACCTAAGGGCCACGGCCTGTATGTAGGGCAGGGGGAGGGGTCCCCAGGTTGATGGATAGTTAAATTGATATCATTGTTGCCCAAAATGCTGCAGTTAGTTAATGGCCTTGTACATGAAATCCTACACACTTTCAGTTCTGTTTCAGTTTGTTTTTTCTCATTGGAGATTGGTTTCCTTAATGCTGTACCGTGGCAGTGAACTCAGCTTGGAATCCTCTCAATTCTCTGTGCTCTGGAAATGTGATTTCCAGCATGTGCTCTGTTTGTTTTGACACAATCTTGTGGTAACAACATGGATTTCACAGAGGCTGCCACCTTGGGGTCCCGCGTGTACTTTCTGCACAGACGGGTGTGCAAAAGCCACATGAGTAAGCCTTTGATGACTCTGGGAAACGGGGAAGCATCCTGTGTTGTCCTAAAACAGAGGAGAACATGAAAGCTGAAAGCGGTGGTGTTCGGGGAACCTGGGGTGTGACTTTGTTCCCTAACTTCTCCTTTGGTGTTCTTAGAACCTTCTTGATATAGACTCTGAGCCAGAGAGACACTCGTGAGGGCCCAACTCCTCCCTTTGCTTGTGCCTGGAGATAGGATGCCTGAATCCTCCCCAGTCTTCCTCTAAACTCCCCAGGAAAGCGAAGCAGCGCACTTACTTAGCGCCCTGTCTGAAAACCAAACATTCCAGCCACTGCCCTGCAGAGCTGCCCATTTCACAAACACCTTTAAGGAATGAGGGTTTGAATTGAGATCACTTTCTTGGCCAGTATTGGAGCCTGAGAAAAAAGCTGCCTTTGGAAAAGCTTTCAGCTGGTTTTGTGGTTTTTTACTTACAAGGCTGGTTAACTTGGGCTGAGCTTGGAGGTTGTATTCCCCACAGGAGGGCTCGAGTTGGGAGAACTGTCCCCACTCTTGTGTGCATTTGTGGTTATAATGAGCTACACCACCCAGAGTGCATTTTTTCCCTCTCTGGCCAAGTGGCCAGGGCCTGGGGGGAGCTGGGTTGGTTCTTGCCAGCAGCTGTGACTGGGCAGTGCATTTACCATTTATTTAATGCCACCCACACTCATTCTCCACCCCCCATCTGATGCGGGATGAGAGGAAAAGGAGCACTCTGTTTTAGTTTTATAGTGCTGTCCCAGTAGCTCATGATCTGGTACATACGAGTTTAATGAAGAAACGGGTAGAGGTAGAAGACGGGCGTGAGTTAGAATTTGTGGGACAACCCAGTTTCCTTTGTTTTACTGTAGGAAAGGTACTTAGGGAATCATTCTCTGTTTCTCTCTCTCTCTCTCTCTCTCTCTCTCTCTCTCTCTCTCTCTCCCCCTCTCTCCCTCTCTCCTCCCCTCTCCCCTCTTAAATACGCTCGCGCTCTCTCTCTCTCTCTCTCTCTCTCTCTCTCTCGCTCTCGCTCTCGCTCTCGCTCTCGCTCTCTCTCTCTCTCTCTCACACACACACACATACACACACACACACACACACACACTCACACTCACGCATTCCTTGGCTTTCCCTGATATAAACCCCCAGGAGGTTTGGGAGTTCTGTATGGACTGTAGCTATGAATTTGTCTCTCTTGGATATGCGTTCTTAATATGGTATTCATAAAGGAGCTTCAGGATGTTCATATTCCTGAAATTGTCTTCAAAAGTGTGTGTTCATGTGTTTCTTGAGAGAGGTTCCATAGCTTTCATCAGATTCTCAGATCTGATTCCTAAAAGGACAAGAACCTCTGCTCTGGGATTTGAATCTTGGACTAACAGTAAGAAAAGCAATAGTTGACGTTCGCTGGGCTCTGACCATCCACTAAGCATCGCTAAGCACTTTGCATGCATTATTTCATTTGAGATTCTAAACTCAGTGAGGAGAATATTATGACTATCGTTCTCTTGCTGATGAGGAAGTGAAGGCACAGAGAATAGCACATTGGATCCAGTATGATGCAGTTCAGTGGAACTGGGACTTCAACACAGATAGTCTGATTCTAGAACTCGTAGTGTTCCTTGGTGGGGCCTCCATGTCAGCTCAAATTGGCTCCATAGTGACTCTGAGATGTAGCTGGCTTTAAAGCTCCCTTCTGTTCACTTCAGTGCCCTGATTCTAGTATAGACTTCCACTGGCCCTGAATTGGCGCGATTACCTCTTGGTTTCCACATCTCTAGATGGCAGGGAGGGCAGATTGACTTTGGGAAGTGGATCTGTTTAATTTTGAATCTTAGCTCTGTGACCCAGTTGTCCTCAGTGTAAGCCCTGGAACCAGGAATTCTTGGCCCTTGTCGAAGGGTTACCATGAGTGTAAAATAAGTTGATAAAAACTTTGGGAACTATGAATGCTGTGGGATTATATGTCATTATAATGACATTTGTGCTCTCCTAGGAAGAGTGGGCAGCCTCAGGCCTCAGCAGAGCACCTACCTGGTCCAAAGGGTATGAGACCTGGGACTGTTTGTCTAAGCTGCCTGTGGTCAAAAGTACATTCTGGACAGAAGAGGTGGTGATGTAACTGGGCTCTGTGTGTATTGAAAAATCCCTCTTTGCTCTTTCCTCATTTCAGGTTTGTCCTTTGAGTCAAGTCAAATATTTATCGAATATTTCTGAGTACAAAAGTAGTGTATTAGAGAGTTGTGAGGGATACAGCAGCAGAACCCCTTTCCTTATGGAGTGTGCGGTCTCGTTGACGAACAAAAATGTGTGTATATGAAGGGAGATGTATGGTAAGTTCAAGTGCAGACTACAGTTGGGGGCTGACCTGGAGGGTTTGAGGAGAAAGAGGGAACTCAGTAATGGAAGAATGAAAGAAGGCAGTTCAGGATGAAGAATTTGGAGAGTTTGTCTGGGTGGAGGGGGTGATATTGCTGGGTTGAAGATGAACACAGCGGGCTGGATGGTCCGACAGCAAGATCCAGGAGGGCTTGGAGTTCTTGGGAGATTCTTCACTTGCGTAAGGAAGATTGGTCTGTGTAATGTTCTGGATAGATCAAAAAGGGAAGCTAGATGCTAGTCAAGGTTTTGCACAGACTCAGCTTTTTTGTTTCTGCAGTTCAAAGGAAAATTAAGTGTGTCATTGATAGCAATTTTTGAAGAGTTGAGCTGGAATGGACATACCATGCACCTCGTTTCCCTGTTGGATTTGCCACATGACGTTTGTATAAGGGTAGTCGGAAAATCACATGTTATTACTTCTCTGTTCCTTTAGCCCCTTGTTCCACATATGCAGCTAGTTCATGACCGCGCATTGCACATTGAAAATGCTCAGTACGTATTTTTTATTTGATTTGTAGGGTTAGGGAGAGCCAGTCTCTGTAATAATGTCTAATTTTAAGTAATAGTTTCCATTTCCTCAAGCACCAGCTTTTTCGCTTGAGTTGCTAATATCATCCTCCTTTCCTTTCTGGGGGTGCCCTGTTGTAAAAGTGCTAATTACCAGTATTGTGATCATAAGTTAACAGTTGTGAGGCGTCTGTGGAGTAATTGATACTTAAATAATTGGAAATAGACTCTGTAAGTTAGAAACAAAACAAAACAAAACAATAACCTGTTTAGATCTTTATACACAATAGCCACCATGCTCTTTCACTAATCTTTTTCTGGTTTCTCTGTCAACAGACCAGGGGATGGATTAGACAGCCCCAGTGTGGTGTCTGTTCTGGTCTTAAGTTCGAAGAGAAAGACTCATTGGTTGCAGCAGTGGGGATGGTCAGAGAATACGTACTTTGAAGAGCTTGGCTCCTACCACACAGAGAGGCAAGGCAGTTGCCTTCGCTTGTTCCAAAATTGCATTGAACTGTTTCTAAGGGCAAGGGGATGAGTAGGAAGTCTAGCGCAGGGTTGGGAGGTTTTACTTTCCAACTCTATTGTTTGGATTTTTTTTTACTATGAGCATTTAAGCCTTTTATAATAATAATGTAAAAATTATATTAATTAAATAAAAAATAATATAAAAATTGATGATAGTACTATACAGTTAAGTAATGAAATATAGCTAGAAAATAAAATGGAATTAGAAGTCCCAGTTTTTATTGCAGTTTCACAAATCTTTGCCAGCTTTATAACCGCCTTTTCTCTGTTCTGAAGTCAAAGCAGCATGACACCCTTAACTATAGTTTGCAGGTACTCCGTGCGTGTATCACCTCAAATGGCTAACCGGATTGTGGATTCTGCAAGGAGCATCCTCAACAAGTTTATACCCGATATCTATATTTACACAGACCACATGAAAGGAGTCAACTCTGGGAAGTAAGTGTTTGTGCATTTTTGGAGCCTAATTTTGCAGCTGCCCTGGCCTTTTCCAGGCTCCTGTTCTGATTGAAGTTAGAGCTGCCAGCTCTGAGGTTGGGCAGCCAGAGGAAGAACAATTTCAGAATTAACTTCCTTCTGACTTATTGCCAGTGCCACCAACAACTCCTGTCACATAGAAAGCAAGTGTCTCAGTGGCCAGTGCTGGGAGATGAAGAGTTTAGTCCCTAGCTGAGGGGAATGAAAACCTAGCTATTAATAAACAGCTCTTCAAGCTTTAAGTCCCATCTGCACTCTGTTCCCACAAAAAGTAAACAAGTTCATCTACTCTGAGTAAATAACAATTTAGGGGTAAAAAAAATCCTTTGTTAGCCTAAGTGCCAGTCAAATTCTGTCTCCATCAAGGGAACAACATCCTTAGAGCCAAAGGAAGTTGGCTTTGAATTTGAATTTGGTTTAGTGAAAGCCTTTGTGGAAAATCTCACTTTAGAAAATAAAAAGTTGATGATCTATGTAATGAAAATATCTGTTTTAGGCTTTGGTTGTATATTTAGAAACAAGTTAGGGAAGCAAGTAAAACCAATTTTTTTTTTTTTTTTTTTACTGTGAAAATGTTAAACATAAAAGTTGGAAGTAAACACCCATATATTCCTGTACAGGGAGGGCTGCGTGTTATGGGATCGCTGACCTTTGTGAAGCCCAAGGGAAAGATGAAGGTGATTTCAGAAACACGGTGGCTCATAGTCCAAAGCAACAGAGGTGGTGGTGTCAGAGGTTAGCGTTGGGAAAGCATTTGTGTGCAAAGCTGGCCCTTTCTTCTGGGGTTTGGAAAGGTCAGTGATGGTCCCAAACCTTTGGTGTATTGTTCAAATATCACCAGTGTCCTTGTTCATACCGTGGGAGTGATAATGCCTACATCCTTAAGTTACTGTAAAGATGAAAAGATCAGATATGTAAGCCACTAATACAGTGCCTGGCACATAGTAGGTGCTGTAGAAATGGTAGCTGCTGAGGTTATTCTTTGCTTTCTCTTCTCTTCTTGCCCAGGGGGATTACAGAGGGATGGGGCAGGATAGGTACTACCAGCAGGTGTCTGAATGGCTTCCTCTCCATAGTGCCTTTTGTTTGGTCTCTGCCTCTATCAAAGAGTGGCCTGGAATGAAGCAGAGCAGGCCTGAAGACCACACTGCCGCCAGCTATAGTATGGCTTTTTATACTGCCGCTGACTCGGCTGGCTCTAGGGCATGGGCTGGTCCCATACTTGCTAATGGTGAGTAGGAAGCTCATGCACGGATCAGGATGTGGGTGTATGTAGACTCGTGGGCCATCACCTCCAAGCTCCCCCGCAAAAATTAAAACCAATATATGCTGTTAAGTTTGTGTTTAGTTTTTTAACTCTTAAGTTACAAGTGACAAACAGTGATCTTTCTTCTCTGTAATGAAATTATAAAGTCATGGGTGGGTATTTTCTTCTTCTACGTCAGTGAAGTATCCATGTGAGTTAGGCTTATTGAAACCTGGAAGTGAGAGTTAATGTAGTGGCCATGGCCCAGAGCCTTGGGGGCCAGCACTTCTTGATGGTCTACGTCAGTGCTTTGACCAACAGGCATACCCTGTCTAGTGTGGTCCCATTTTGACGCTCATGTGATGACTTAAAAAAAAAATCTATTCTTTACCAGTTGGAAAGTTTGGGAGGCTTGTCACTTATAAACTGTACTAATGTGCATCTTCAGTGAGGTCACCTGGTGACCAGCTGCTTTGTCAGCGTAACTTGAAATAGGACTGACAACACACACTGCAAATGAGAGGGAAATTAGAGTAAGGTACATAAAGCTTAATACGTTATCTTGTTCTCAAGATAACAAATATAATATATTCAATGGAACAATCTCAATCAAATATAAAGTTTATTGTAATAACAAGTACAAATACTCTAAAAAATTCATGTGGATGGGAAAATTTGGAAGTTCTTAGGAAATTCAGGTAAGTGGGTTAAAGCAGTGATAGTAGCTTCTCTTCAGGTTCTCCCTCCTCTCCATTTTTACTCTTTATTTTTACATACCACTGCTTCTACTGCTGAGCTGGACGCCCCCTCCCTCCTCTTGGTCAAGTGCCTCAAAGGCAACTTGAGATTGTGCTAGAATGTCCCATGATGATGAGTGGGTGGCATGGCATTAGACTGTTAAGCATTACTCAGAGTGCCCCAAGACCTTTGATTAAACAGGTAACTCACTGCAGCCCCTTCTCTTGGCAGGTGTTATTAACCCTGGGCTGCATAGACAATCAAATTTTTTTAAAGAAATTAACGACTGGTCATTATAGTTCCTCCCTATAGTGAGCTAATATAGTGCATTTGAAGCATCATTAATTTTACACATAGTTTTCCTGAAACAAACGTCATGGTTAGTTTTGTGCCAGATGCATAGAAGGTGTTTCATGAACACGTGGGTTGAATTGTGTCAAAAGAGGCAGGTCTGTATTGTGATTGCATATGGACTGTACTGCTCGGAAGGCTGCTGCTCCTTTCCTGATGACCTAATTACCTAAAAGACACTGGACAAAGTAGATTTGAGTGTCAGATCTGGAAACTTGGTGGAGAGATGCTTGTTTTTATTGTTTATGGACTGATTTTGTTTTGTGTCAGACTGGTTGTCACTAAAGCCTGTGAGGGCAGGAACTGCTGTGTTTACCATGGTGCCTCCGGTTCCTGGCCCATGGAAGCTTTGCCCCAAATGTTTGGCTGCGTGAGTGAATGAGTGAGCTGTGGTTCTAAACAAGGGGGTGTTAGGTTCTGGCTGTTGGGTGGTAGAAACACAGTGGGAGAGAACATAGTGCCAGCTCCTTCATTGTAGTAATTGAAGCCTGAGTTAGAGGTGTCTCTTGGGGACAGAATCATAAAGGTGTGCCTTGTCTAGGCCCTTGCTGGCATGTGTGGTTATTTTTCATTATGGGGGAAAAGCCTGATGTTTCTCCAGAAGAGCTGTAATGAGGTGGTCTTTGGGCTGCTTACACCTTCTGGGTTGGTTGTGAGTGCAGGCTGTGGTGGAGAGCTTGTGTAGACTTCGGAGGGAGACCTGCGATTGGAACACACCTCAGTCACATTCTGGCTGTGTGGACTTGGTGCAGGCTGATTAATCTCTCTCCATTTCCTCATTTGTAAAATGGAGACGTTATATCTACTCTGCAGAAACTGGCAGAAAGTAGATGCTCAATGTCTGGTAGCTCTTGTTAATGTTGTTATAAACTCTCATAATAGGATTTTTTACAGTGTAGGAGGGGTGGGAGAAGGTAGGGAACCATAGGCTAATAGGAAGAGCAGTGCAAACTTGCATCTTCCTTGGTTCTGCCATGTGTGCCCTCACGAAGTAATGTATATGTCCAGTGTAAGCTAGAAGGAACCGTAATGAGGCTTGGTGTAACCAGACAGAATGCCGTCAGAAAGACGTTTGTCTTCTCTTTCCTTTTGCTGGTGAATGTGAGCCCCACTTCATTAACCCTACTCAGTGTCTGTGCCTTTGACTCCCCAGGTCTCCAGGCTTTGGGTTGTCCCTGGTTGCTGAGACCACCAATGGCACCTTCCTCAGTGCTGAACTGGCCTCCAACCCCCAGGGCCAGGGAGCAGCGGTGCTTCCAGAGGACCTCGGTCAGAACTGTGCCAAGCTGCTGCTGGAAGAAATCTATCGGGTATGTCCTCACCTCTGCAGGTCTGGGAGAGGAGCCATCAGGAAGCAGTTCATTATCTCTCATTCTTACTCTGTAGCAACTGTCTTTCAAGAGCTTAAGCCAAGGAGTTAACCTCTTTCTACCCATTAAACAGTTTAACATGAACTAGGTTAATGGATTATCTAAACTAGTCAGTGAGCAGACATCCAGCCCCCCTGGACTGGGACATAGGGCAGGTAAGTTTTAACAGTTAGGAGAGGAAAGAACTGGAACATTCATACAACAGAGAGGAGGTAAAAAAATGAAGTAGGTTAGGTGGGGACTGGCCAATTCAAGAAAACACATTGCCCTGACCAAAGCAGGCACTGTCTCCTCGCTCAGCTCTCCCAGTTGTTGCCATGTGGGAATGAGGGCTTATTGTCGTCAGGTTTTTCAAGAGAAGTTGGGAGTCAGGATTTGTGTGTGGCCATTGATTCAGATAGAAAATAGTGTCACCAGGCTTGATTTGCAGTGTGTTCTGGAACATAGAAGAATGTTTAGGGAAGGGAGGCCTGTGTCAGAGCACGGCAAGGGCTTCGGAAAGAAGAGAACACAGATCAAAGAAAGGCGCCACGAAGCTGAAGACAAGACTTCCTCTGTTGCCATTTTGCATCTGCAGGTCTGCTGGTGGGACACGGCTCAACCTGTCCTCTCAGGTGCCACAGTTTTTTCTCTGTTGATTCATATGAGCAACACGCACGTATGCATACATACACGTTTACTCTGTTTCCCAAAAATAGTTGAGGTGACCTAAAATAAGCAAGAAAGAAATTGAGAGGGAAGGAAAGATGGTAGCAGGAGAAAGAAGGTGAAGCTGCCTGCAAAGACTTTCTTCGAAGTCCTGTATGCTTGGTTAGAGGAGAGCCTCAAACCTGGCTCCAAGACTGCTGTTGCTGTGCACTGTCTTTTGCCTTGGTTCCATGTCAGAGAGGTGAGACCTTTTCCTTGACATGCAGAATCTAGGACAGGCTCCAAGGGATGGTCATTTCTCTGCTGTGTAGGTGAGGCCCCACATTCTTGAACTGAGCACTAGCAAGAACTGTATTCTGGATGATTTGCTCTTGGGTGGTGTATAATATTCGTAAGTTGTCTTTTTTTCTTCAGCTGAAGAGCCTTTCATCTCTGTATTTATCTGTGTATTCTCAGTTATTAGACATTTCTATGATTCTTTCCTGAAGTCTCCAAGGAAGTTTTGCCCTGTTTGAAGTAGCAAAGGTCATATGTAAGCCCAGTGAAATAAAACCAGTAAAGCAGGGGTACAGTGGTGATTTTATTTTTTAATTTCTCCTTTTGCTGCCGTAATTTATTAATCACTGTGGTAGGGTGATGCCTGAGGTCGTGGGTATTGATCCCTACACAGGCCTCGCTAAGAAACAGTGTATGCCACAGTCTGCTTCTGTGATCCAAGTCATCCTTGAAAATACCTCATTGGTTTCAAGGTGGAACAAGTAAGAATGAATTGTCTCAGAGTTAATTAAAATGTCCAAGTCTTAAGTGGTTTTATTTAATGTCCATCTAATTAAAATGGAAGACAAAAGACCTATAATTGTGTCTTTAGTAGAGTAATTCCATCCCCTCTACTCACAATTCAGCTGGGAAATAGTGGAGGAAAGAAATATCCTATCAAATGAAATCCTGAAGGAGGAAGTATCTTAAAGATTTTGTGCAGTCACAGTCTGGCTCAGCTTTTTGATGCTAAATCAGCCCAGTGTTTGATGCTTAATATAGTGATTTTTTAAAATTTTATTTGAAAGTTCGCAGTAAATGATCAAGAGGTTATCCTGTCATTTACTTAGTTTAGGAAGTTTGTCATCTAGACCTTTGTGAGGCCAGAATGTGCTTGTGATACGTGCGTTCCTAAGCCCTCGGGACTTGTTTAGGTTTCTCTCCCTTGGTGTGGCGGTGGCTGGCAGGCCCTCTCTCTGACCCTGGGGATCCCTCCATCTCTTTCCAGTAGACCAGGGGGAATTGGAAGCATCACATTACGGAAGAGCCCAGAGGGAACCCACGGGCACAACTGGAGTGTGTTTTATATCCCTGTAAGTAGCATATTATAGGCCTCAGGGTGAAAGCACAGCCCACCAGTCCACAAGAGAGAAAATGTGCAACCTGGATTAGATTATTTTATTTTTCTTTATTCTAGTTAAGTTCTACTTTAAACCATTTCGTGGTGCCTGTACCAAGTTTGTTTTAATCATTAAGAAAACTTCCTTTGTGTGTGCCTGTGATCTTCAGTTGTTCAAAGGATGAAATGCCTCATGTTTTTGTGAATAATTCTTTATAGATCTGTGATGTGACATGATTTAAATGAGTAATAAAAATTCATTCCCTTTGAAGGCCCTGTTTATTTTTACCAGAATTTTAATCCTCTGATCTAATCCCTCTTGTTCTATTTATATCTCACCAGTTACCAAATCCTCTCGATTCTGTTCCAGGCTTTCTGGAACTGCCCTTTCCTATTTTTTTTTTTTTTTCTACCTTCATCCACCACCCTCTGCCCATTCCCCCCCCCCCCATGCCTATTATGTGTGCTAGCTCTCCCCACTTGCAGATGAGAAGTCCTTTCCAAATCCTCTCCAACATCTTCAGTCTAAATCTCCCCCTAATACACTGATCTGACCTTTTTACCCCTGTGCTCAAAGACCTTCACTAGCTTCTCCCTTTCCCAAGGTAAAGTCAAAGCCCTTTACTCAGAAAAGCTCTCAGCCTGTCTGCTCCACCTTCTCCCTGCAGTTTCACATACTTCTCCGCAGATAACATGCTGCCACTTTCAGGCTGGCCTCCGAGCTGTTCCTCACTAGCCCTGGGTCATATTGCCCCCATCCTCCTGCTCTTCCCTCCAAACCCTGCTCAGCCCTCCAGGGCCAGTTCAAGTCCCCACCTCCCAAAGCCTCCCTCCCTGCCAGGTGAGTGACAGCCTCTTCCCCACCCGCCTCGCCAGTCCTAGTTTCCACAGCCCTCGGCCGCTGCATAGTTTTGGCTTCACCTTGAACTGTTTCTGATTCCTGCCCGTATCTCTTTGCAGTGAGATTGAAGCAACATGGTACAAGGGTTGCATCTGCTGTGGGGGTGGCCTCATCATTCCTCCATGGTGTCCTGTACACAGACCCTAACATACTTATTGCACTAAAATATTGGTCTGATGCATAATAAAAATTAATTGAGAATGGTGGAATAGCAACATTGGTGGAATAGTGATAGGAAGCAGAGCCTGAAGAGAACAGCTCAATTTTAGACAGTTTTATGAAAGGGAACAAACTCTGTAAACCAGAATTAGTTTATTGGTCCTCACATTCTCTGTGGGTCAGGTTTTCCTCTTTGGATGGAAATATATATACAATAACTCTTCTTGTCCTAACATTTGCTAAGTGAGGTAAATATTAACTCAGGTAGTTTAGGAAGAGCAATAGATTTTCATAAAGGCTAGCATAGCAGTAGGATAAGGCCCCTGTTTTCTTACTCCATTGTCATAAATGAAGTCTAACAGCAAAGAGTGTCTGCCTAAGAACTGATTTGTTACCTACCCTACATGCATTTAAAAAGAGAGAAGTGTACCCACATGAATAGCAGTGGGTGGCCACCTGTTCTGTTCAAAGTCGGGGAGAGTCTAACCTTGGACAGTGATGTGCCTTGGTCAGAAACTGGGTTTTTTTTATGACTTGTACAAAATATGTAGAAATTCAAGGTCATCCTGCTTTCACTATGTACAATGTCAGTTTGAATTCTGTTAAATAGAGTTATCTCAGAAATAAAGACTTGTTTAAAGGCACAAACGTAAACAGCAGTAATACACAGATCTAGCAGAAGCGAAATGGTTAAAATGATCAAGAAATTCAAGAATAAAAGAAGAAAGGCAACCAAAGCAGTTGTACCTCAGGAGAAAGTTTGTGAAAAGAATTCTGTTCTCCTTATTGACTTGGGAGAAAAAAGGAAGGAAATTAGGGAAGAAAGAGCGTAAGGAATAGAAATGGACAGTTCTTTAGTTTTAAGGCACACAGGAAGAGATAAAGAGGAGAAAGTAATGTAATGTGGCAAGATGTTTCTGAGTGTGGCTGACGAGTGATAGAGGGAAAAACCTTGAAAGGTAAAGGCCCTTTTATGTCAGATTGACTGATGTTCAGATTAAGTAAGTAAAAGCAGCATTTACTTCACCCTTGTTAATTAATTATACATTTCCTAGAACTGATTATGCTTGTTTGCTTATGTGTCCTGCTGCTGCTTTAATTACCAAGGGAAGGTTTTTTCTCAAGACACACCTTAACCAACTTGATGTCCATTTAATCTGATAGTCTCAGCTAATACAATTGTGTTGGTTAACTGTTAGTTTAACCTCCTGAAGTTAATGGATATAAAGATTACTCTTAAAAGACCCGTGTTGGGCCGGCTGAGTGGCTCAGTTGGTTGAGAGTTGGCTTAGGAGTGCGAGCGCTGAGCAATGGGGCTGCTAGTTCGATTCCCACATGGGCCAGTGATGCTGCGCCCGAGCTGAGCTGCCAGTGGGTGGCGGGATGGCTCAGCTGGTGTAACAACAAGATTGCCTGTTTGATGGTGGGCTACGTCCACCCGCAACTAAGGCTTAACTCGGCACCTTGAGCTGAGCTGCTGCCCAGATGGCTCAGTGGATAGAGCGTGCGCTCTTAACAACAAGGTTACTGGTTCGACTCCCTCCTGGGTTGGTGGCTATGCCCACCCGCAACTAAGATTGTAACACAGCACCTTGAGCTTAGAGGCCATGAGCTGCTGACAGGAAGCCAAATGGCGACTGGCGCCCTCCACAACGAAGATTGAAGAGCAGCGGCTTGACTGGTCCCCTTCCCCAGTTCCCCAGCACTGTTCCCGTCCCCCAATTCCCCAATAAAATCTTAAAAAAAAAAAAGACCCGTGTTATTTTATTATATACATGTGACTGTTTCCTTGGTTTTCCATTTTCTGATTGATACAACAATTAATCTTTCAAGTGTTTGTATTTATAGGGTGGATGTGTGGACTCGACCAACCAAAGCCTGGCTCTGTTGCTTATGACCCTTGGACAGCAGGACGTGTCCAAAGTTCTGCTAGGACCGCTCTCTCCCTACACGTGAGTTGTTTTCTTCAGTCTCGTTATGCTGTCCTGTCTCACCTCCCAAGTGCATTAAATGACCAACGTGCAATACTGTGCATAGCCACCACCATGCGCACCTGCTTGTACTGATCCTTAAACGAGCTAGAGGTTGTCACTCATAAAAACACAGTGTTTTAACAAGGATTTTGTTTTTCTTTCTCTCCTGTGGTTTCATCGCTCCCGTGTCATTAAAGTTGTGTGATATATTGGACAGTTCTTTTGTCTATGCTTTCGATTTTTTTCCATTTTGGTGGTAAGCTCCTGGTTCTGCTATAGCTTGGATTTTGTTGTCAGTTTTGTTAACTCCTCTCTTCCCTTAGCTGTGGCAAACAGGACTATCTTTTTATCCTAGGTGATAGGGTGTGAATTGGCTAGAAAGATGAAGAAAGAGGCAAAGTCCACAGTAATGCCACTGGACAAGTAGGGAAATTGTAAAAGTGAAGTCGAGGCCATTGGATGTTATCAGAAGTTGACTGCTGAGATATTAAATGAAACACTCTCCAAAAAGAGCAGCTCATCAGAAGACGAGTTACTAACAGCGCAGTGAAAGAAGCACTTCCCATTGATAGTAAACGAGGTTGCTATAAGCATCCTGTTTGAGCACTTGCATCTGGGTGTGTGGACATGTGCTTATATGCTTGAGATAATAACATGGCCATCTGTGGGTGGGGAGGTGGGTGGGTGTTCCTTGTGTGGGAGGAAATGCTAAGGTAGATATGAGACTGAACTGTCCTTTTTCGGTTATCATGGTACCGATGCTGTATATCTGAAAGGTACAGTACTGTGATAACTGAAGAATGGTGGTGCCATCACATTGAGAACGGGGCGAGCATTGCTGAGGGGGCCTTGTACCCTTGGACCATGGCTTGAGGGGGACTTGAAGACCAGGAGCTTGAAAGAGATTCTTTTGGAGGCTTTTTTTTTTTTTTTTGACTTGGTGGTGGGAGGTTTTTTTTTGGACAAGGAAATGCAAGAGAATACATTCTGTTCGCAGTGGGGGAAGAGTGATAAGCAGGAAACTTGGTGAGGACCACATTATCTGATGATAACTTGTGTATAGTATTTCACAGGACAGGAAACCTGAAATTGAGTAATCCTAAATGGCATGCTCAGATCAGGAATCAGCATTGCTAAAATAGACTCTGTAGTTCAGGCATTTGGAGAGGAGGTGAGGGCTGGGAGCATAGCACCCTAAAAATGCAGAGATTCGCTTCCTGTAGAGAGTTTGCTGGCTGACAGCTCTGACCACCACGGCTCCCTTCAGCCTCTCAGCTGTCTCATTGCTGCTGCGTTCCCAGCCTCTGCTTCAGGGCAGCAGGAGGCCTGAGTGCTCATACAGCATGAAGTGTCTAGAAATGCGTGTGGTTGTGCGGCACGGGGCTTGGCAGAACATTGTGTGAAAAATGGAATGTATATTTTTATTTTTCCTTCACACTTTTTTTTTAGAGATTTTTTTTTTTCTCTTTCATTTGGGCTACAGGGCCTTTATAATTTTTTCAGGTCAGCAGCCCCTGTGGAGATAGATGGTCAAGATGTGACTGGACATTTTTAAAAGTTCCTATGTCCTCCCCCTACATACCCCTTCACCAAACATTAATTGCAGTGTCTTGTCTTCCAGAAACCTTGCCTAAAATGATTCCATCTAGGAAAACAAAGTGGTCTGCTCTGAATCAAGCTTTACAGGAGTGGGGACAAATTACAAAATTATGTTTCGAGATTTGGGGATTGCAGGACATTCTTCCTCTGGATTACCTGCCTCCCAGGGTTTCGGGCAAGAGGGACCGCCAAGGGGTGGGAAAGAGTAGCCTCCTTTCTTTTTGGTAAGCTAGAAAAGGTTGGAGGGAGGGGGTGGTAAGGAGTTTATTTTTGAAAATGTTATCTGTTTGGGACCCTTGTTACCCTTTTATCATCGTGGGAGGCTCCAGTGGCCCAAAGTGATGAAGGGCAAAGGTGACAAGAAAGAAAGGTCCCTTCAGGGTCCCTTTAGACAAACTTAACATCATATTTGTGTGTACAGTTTAGTGTGAAAACACAGAATCTATGGTCAGTATAATCACAGTGGGGGAACAGTTTATCCTAGTTGGGTTCAAGAGTTTTGGGGACCAAACTATCACTTATTTTCACGTGCAGTTAAAGTTATAAAAATCTGTTTCTGAAACCTCAAATTTCTCAAGAAAACCAGAAACAAGACCCTCCTTGGTTTAAAGAAATGTATTTCTTCTGGCAGTTTGCTCATTCTGATTTGTATAAGTAGCTTTTTAAATATCTATTTACAGAGCCCTGGGATGAAGGGGGATGTTTTTTCTTGCAGGGTTGCTTTTAAACCCTTTCTGGAAAATAAAGGTCTTCGTTTTCTTCCTTTTCTTCTTTCCTCTGTCTTACTTCAGGAGATTGTTGCTGATGGTTTTCTGTGGTACTTGAGAAAGTAAGTCTATATGTGTGAAATTCTTTGGGAAGACCAGAGAGATTTTTTTTTCCAGTAGAATAAAATACTATTGGATAGTGTGCTGGTATGTGTAGAATCTATTTCTGTTCAATTTGTTGAGTTTTAGGCATTTTACAGTTGGCGATAGTGGTTCCACCTTCTCCTCAAAAAGCTTAATATTATAGCTTAATGAGGATTTATACTTTAATTAGAAGTAATATTAACAGGAAGAAAACATGTATCTATGATCATCTTAATTAGCACCTTCAGAAGTTTGATTGGAGACTGTGGTTCCCAGAGTTTTCTGCGTTTTCTTAGTATATGGGTGTTGGAGTCCAACCTATTTGATTTCAGTGGTGGTCTACCCCAGGCTACCGGGAGACCATGGATAGGTATTTAGCATCTCTGAGCCTTGGTGTCATCTGTAGAGGAGGGGAATGGTCCTGAAGTCATGGGCTTGTGGAGATGGAGTAAGGCTTAAATGGGGTCAGGTACTCAGTGCTCCCAGCAGTGCAGGGCTCCCAGCGGACCTCAGTCAGTGCTGGACACCACCGTCCCCACCCAGACACCCCCTTGCCCTGCCCCAGTCTGGAGATCCAGTCTCCCATTAAGGTCACTTCGAACACCAGGAGGCCCAATAAACTTGGCTTTGGGCAATTTCAGGCCTGAAGTCACTTGTAAATTGTTTGCTCAGCTATCTATAAATCTATATCCATTAATTTTTAAATTATGACTAACTTCCTGCAGTCGTGTTGCTAAACGGACTACACACATCTTATTTACTGTTCCCAAGAATTCTGTAAGGTAGGTGTTTATTTAACAAACAGTATGTTTACTGTTGGCCAGATGTTTTAAGTGCTTTCCAAATATGAACTCATAAAGTTCTCATAATAAGCCTATGAGGGTGCTGAAGGCGAGTACTGCTGCACGCTCCATTTTGCAGGTGAGGGGACTGAGGCAAAGAGAGGTCAAGTCATGTGCCCAGAGTCACACAGTCAGCACGTGGGGCTCAGACCCAGACAGTGTCGGCCAGAGTCCGTGCTTCCCTGACCCACTGTGTTCTTATGTAAGAACTGGCATTCTTTCCATAGTGTTGGACTCAGAAGCGCCTCCTCCCTGCCTGAGGCAGGGTGCCATGCCACATCTTGTCAGAGCCCCCATTTCAAATTCTGCTGTAAAATGATCTCCTATCTTTAGTCGGAGGCCTAAAATAAACCATGCCGCTTCGTTTTTTTCTAACTTTAATAGATGACCTCGTTCTGCTACTTGGGAAGTGCTGGGGAGCGAGAGCCCAGTGTCCCTGTTAAACATTGACTGATTGGGGGTTCTTGGCTCACTTAGCACAGCAATGTCAAGATCAAACGAGATAATGCAGGAAAGCGGGGGACTTCTGGCCAAGCCTTGCTATTCGGGTCCAGTTGTTGAACTGCTGTCCTGAGCTGGCACGATACCACTCCACCTTACCTGTGATTTAGTTGCATTTAATGCAGCAAAGCCCTGTCCCCTTTTTTAAGCTGTTTGCACCCCCAGAACATGTTTGGCATATGGTAAAAGCAAGGGATAGCTTTAGTTTCCAGATGAAAAGAGAGGCCAGGGGTCTGCTCATCATGAGTCCTTAGCCCAGCGTGGCTTGGGACCCACATCTCCCAACAGCACGGCCATCCTGGCTCTGTTTCCTTATGCCTTTATAACTGAATTTAGTAACTTCGTTCTTAGAGCAGAGGCCACCTGGGCTTTGGGAAAGCCGCTATTTGGTAGAACAAGCGCTGCCAGTATATTTCAAAGCTGTGGTGTAATCACTACAGGGGGCCCCAGCCAGCAGATTCTCTTCTCACCCCCAGATCTCCCATCCCCTCAACTTCCAGAGCAACCCCTTAGACCTGAGAAGTAGGTAACCCCAATATCCAAGTGGTTTGGTGGAGCAGGAGCCAGGACCTTGTGTTGCGGTTTGTACTTAAGGAGCTGCCAGAGAGAGCACACCCGTGATTGCTTTCACCCCGACTCTAGCAGGAGTCAGAAGAGGGACCTGGGTGAGAGGGGCTACGTTTTAAGGGGCAGTGCCGGGCAAGCTGGCAAGTCCTGGACAGTTGGGATTCAATGGGCAGATGACTGTGAGCCCAATGGCTGTCACCTGTTGACCAGTGGTGCTGGTGGAAGATAACACAGGAAAAACTATCCCTGTGTTCTAGGATTCTCTGAAACTTACTTCTCCGAAACTTACTTATCAGATGGACTGGAGGCTTTTATGGAAAGTAGGTTATTGGTTTGGTGTTTTGTTTTTTTGTGTGTGTGTGGAAAATAAATGACTTCGTTCAGAAAAATAAAGTTTACTGCAGATACAATCCTCTGAGTCCTTTTACATGGGAGTTGCACAGTCCCAGTTCCCTAAAATGGTTAGTCTGAAAAGCTGCCAGTGACCCTGGTCACCTGTGAAGGGGCGGCGCTGCTCTTAGCATGCTGTGGCTCTTGCCTGGCTGTGTGACCACGTGGCTGTGTCTAGGAAGTGTGGATCTACAGTGTGGTGTTTGGGAGCGAGAACAGGGAAGTGTTCTGCACCCAGGAGGCGGGGCCTCGTGGGGCTTGCGTGTGGCTGCAGCCATGCAGAGCCCCGGGGCTGTGGAGAGGGATGTGGATCAGCACCGGACGTGACTCTTCAACTGCATGTAGCTGTGGGCGAGCATATTCTGCTTTGTTTTCATTTTCTTAAAGAGACTGTTAGGATTTAATATTGTCTGTGGTTATTTCTCAGCTTCTGAGCATGTTTGCTCTTTGATAGGCCAGCTCCAGGCGATGGGGAGAATGGGGCTGGAGCTGGGAGGACATTCTGAAACATCCCTTAAGCCAGTCCCTTACAGCCTTCCTCAGGCTGAGGGGTTGGCAGAACATTATGTAACAAGGGGAACCGACTCTGCTTTTTCTAACCATTCCAAAGGCTACAAATACCCCAAGGTTGCAAATTTGTAGGCCTGTACACTCAAACCTGTGTTTCTCCTATCCTTCTCCAAGAGATCAGAAGCAAGCTGAGGCCTCCTAGGAGTTCTGCCAGCTAGGAGGGTGTCTGGTTTTTCTAGCACAGTTGGACGATTCAGAGCGAAGTGGGCTTGGAAGGCACTGGGAACAGGCCTGTGTTAGAGCCGAGGCAGCAGCCAAGGAGAGAACAAGCTGTTTGCTCCTTAGAACCCAGGCGAGTGGGTGAGATGTCTGGCTTGTTCTGCATTGCTGCCAGCTGGATGCTTGGCTCACAGATGTGCACTGTTTATCTATGGGTTTAGCGTGTTTGTTTTCTTTTTTCCTAGGACAGGGTGGGGGAGATTGTGAGGCTGGGTGGAGAGCAAAGAACTGAAAATGTCAATTGGTTAGTAAGACAGGAAAGCCAGCAGGGGAAGAATTGACTTCCCTTAATTGCTAAGGATGTTGAAGTCATTTCTCAAAATTAGCTCTAACTCCTAAATTCTGTTCTGTGCCTCATTATTGAATGCCTTATATAGGTGCCTAGCAGGTATCATGAGTTTTGATGACAGATAAGGTCATTGTCCTTGAGGTGCTTATATAATTCACCAAGGTGGGAGGGGCAGTTGTGAGACAACTACACATAAGCATTTAATTAGACACTAAACAGAGCCGAGAATGTAGAGGGCTTATTGGCCAGGGAGAAGAGTTGACAAAGGGGGTGTTATTTTAATGATGGAGATGAAGTAGCATAATTGTAAATGGAAGAGAGAGTAAAGGAGTGAGGAATTTTTCTGTTGGTATGCAGCAGTCATCAGAATGCCTACTGTCCAGGGCAGTTCCTGTTTCATCTCTTAGCCCCTAACATGCCGTCATGAGCCAGACAGGTGAGGGATTGTTCAGGTGTCCTTTTCTCCTGCTTGCCTTTCTCTCCTTTAACTAGATCATCTAGGACAGAGACAGGAGTGGGTGGGGAACTCATTTCAGTAAGCTTAACACTTAGCTTGGTATATACTGTATGAGGGTGAGAGGCAGGATTGGTACTTTAACTTCACAAATATATATGCATTTATTTATTTTGAGCAGCTGTATTGAGATATAATTCATATGTCACACAGTTTACCCATTAAAGCGTACAGTTCAATGGTTTTTAGTAGAATCCAAAAGTTGTGTAAACAGAACTACAGTCTAATTTTAGAACAGTCTCACCACCCGGGAAAGAAACCCTCTGCCCATTCATGGTTGTTCACCATTCCTCCCACTCGCCTCAGCCCAGGCAACCACTAATCTGCTTTCTGCCTCTATGCTGGATGTGCCTGTTCTGTCCATTTCATGTAAATAGACTCATACAATATGAGCTCCTAGGTGACTGCCTTCACTCACTTAGCATAATGTTTTCAGGGTTCATCCGTGTTGTGGCATATGTCAGTACTTCATTCCTTTTTATGGCTGAATAGTATTCCATTGTATGAATACACCACATTTTGTTTATTCATCTGTTGATGGGCATTTGGGTTGTTTCTACTTTGACTTTTGTGAATAATGCTGCTATGAACATTTGTTTACAAGTTTTTGTGTGGGTATAGTTTTTCGTTTCTCTTGTTGTACATACACGAAAGAGTGGAATTGCTGGATCATATGGTAGCTCCTTGTTGAACATTTTGAGGAACTGCCAGACTGTTTTCCACGGTGGTGACAATTTCTACCAGCAGTGTGTAAGAGTTCGGATTTCTCCACACCCTGACCCACACATTTGTTATTATGTGTCTTTTTGATTGGAGCCATTCTATTGGGTGTCAAGTGGTATCTCAGTGGTTTTGATTTTCACTTCCCTAGTGACTAATGATGTTGAACATCTTTTCATGTGCTCTTGGCCGTATGTATATCTTCTTTGGAGAAATGTCTATTCAGATCCTTAGTCCATTTTTAATTTGGGTTATTTTTTTTATTACGGAGTTGTAAGAGTTCTATAATATATATATTCTAGATATTAGATCCTTATCAGATATATGGTTTGCCAATATTTTCTCCCATTCTGGGAGTTGTATTTTCACTTTCTTGACAGTGTCCACAAAAGATTTCAATTTTGATGCAGTCCAATTTATTTATTTATTTTATTATTTTTAGCTGAGCCATCCTGCCACCAGTTGGCAGCTCAGCAGCAGCGCAGCTCAGGCCAGGCATCAAACCGCTGTTGTTCAGAGCTCGCACTTTTTTTTTTTTTTTAAGATTTTTATTGGGGAATTGGGGGAAGGGGAACAGACAAGTTGCTGTCGTTTTGTTCTTCAGTCTAGTTGTGGAGGACGTTGCTTCACTGGCACAAGTTGGCACCATCATTGCGCTCTTCCCCGGGCGAGGCAGATCAGTCGCCGGCTTCTGGACGGCCGCTCACGCTGGCTGCTGGCCACTCACGCTGGCTGCTGGCTACACACGGTAGCCCATGGCAACCCACTGCAGCAGGGGCTGCTGCCTTTGTCGTCGCTGGCGACTCACAGCAGCCCAGCTCCAGGGTGAGCTATTGTTCAGCATCTTAGCTGTAGAGGGCAGTGTCACTGGCCCTCATATATGGGATCTGAACTGGGGCCCTCTGGCGTCCCAAGCCAGCTCTTAACCAATGAGCTACTCGGCCGGCCCCAGAGCTCGCACTCTTGAGTGAGCTCTTAATCAACTGAGCCACTCGGCCAGCCCTATATTTATTTATTTATTTTTTATCATTACGCTTTTGGTGGTGTATTCAAGAAACCATTGCCTAGCCCAAGATCATGAAGATTTACTCCTGTTTTCTTCTGTGAGTTTCATAGTTTTAGCTCTTACATGCAGGTCTTTGATCCATTTTGAGTTGATTTTGTGTATAATGTGATGAAAGGGTCCAACCTCATTGTTTTGCATGTGAAGTTGTTCCTGCACCATTCATTGAGAATATTATTCTTTCCCTGTTATCTTGGCACCCTTTTTGAAAATCAGTGGACCACAAGTGAGTGGATTGATTTCTTGACTCTCAATTCTGTTCCATTGATCTGCATGTTAGGGTCAGTATTTTGTTTTTTGTTTTTTTTTTTTTTTAGCTGAGCCATCCTGCCGCCTGTTGGCAGCTCAGCGGCAACTCAGCTCGGGCCAGGCATCGAACCGTTGTTGCTCAGAGCTCTCACTCTTGTGTGAGCTCTTAACCAACTGAGCCACTCGGCGGGCCCATAGGGTCAGTATTTTGAAAGCTCAGTTATCCCATGTTCAGTCAGAGCTGAGAGCCATCTGGCTGGGGTAGGGAGTTTGGATGGTTCGATTGGGAGGGAGCACAACACGAGGTTGCTGGAATTCTTTATTTCAGATATGTAGTCCATCTGTTCTTAACTAAACCAGCATTTTTGAAACCTGCCTGATAAAAATCACCAGGAGTGCTTGTGAACAATCGATTTCTCGCCCCTTTTCACTGGGGAGACAGGGCTTGGAAAGGGGTGGGGAGAGGATATCTTTGCATGTGGCCTATGATTCTGGGCTCTTCCATATGGACATTTCCTCCCTGTTAGTTGCCAGTTGACTAGAACCTTCAGGAACCTGTAGGTGAGTCATTGCTGAATGTTTTAGGCCACACAAGTAGAGGCCTGCATACCCATCCCGTGGTCCTTCCCCAGAATTGCTGTTCCCAAGGTATTCTTGGGGTGAAACCATCGCTCTGTCTTAAGGAAGATGACAAGAAATAGCCACATGAAACTTCTCACCATGTTTACTGTGAGCCCTTCGCTGACCACCTTATTGAAGAGTGCCTCCTGCCATATACACACAGATATTGTTAGATCCACATTTCCTCCCCATCTGCCTTGTTTACTTTATTTACATTTCCCTTTTCAAGGATATTTAACTTCTCTTGTCTTGCCCCACTTGATTGAAAACACCACGTCAGAAGGGACTTTTTTTTTTTTTTTTTTTAGCTGAGCCATCCTGCCACCTGTTGGCAGCTCAGTGGCTGCTCAGCTCAGGCCGGGAATCAAACTGGCGACCCCGTTGCTCAGAGCTCAAACTCTTGAGCGAGTTCTTAACCAACTGAGCCACTCGGCTGGCCGGAGAAGGGATTTTCAGTTGACTGCAACATCTGTCTCCAAGAACACTGCCAGGCACATTATAGGCATTCACTCCATGTTTGGTAAATGAATGGAAGGAGGATGTTGAGACTGAGGAATGAAGAGAGAAGACATCTCTATTTTGGCATCAACAGCAGTCATTCCGCTTGGTTTTACCTCATGATGCTGTGAATCACGACAGTACGTGTCTCTGTCTTTGCAGGAGCCACTCAAGTATTAACGCCGTGTTCATGTCCACTGTAACAAGTGTGTAGGACAAGACTAACCTCTGACATTCATTCATTCATTCATTCATTCACTCATTCATTCTTCTGTTTTGTGCATCTCCAAGCTGTCTAAATCCCCTGGAAATTGGCAGGCTATAAATAAATATAATGTAATGAGATTTGATGAAAATTTCTTGATTTTGGCCATTCTTCTTGATCTGGGAAATTAAAAAGCTTGGGTTCTAGGTGGGAGGAGAACTTTTTTTGTTTGTTTTTAAATCGATTTCCTCTTTCATTCCTTCCTCCTTTTTCCTTTTTAGGATAGAATTTTTGCGGCACTTGAAGAGCTTTTTCCAGATTATGTTTAAAGTTGAAACCAAGCCAGGTGGTGAAGAACTTAAGGGTGGGGATAAAGTGCTGATGACATGTGTTGGCATTGGCTTCTCCAACCTTAGCAAGACCCTCAAGTGAAACTTTCACGGGACCAAAGACCCCAACGCCTACAGACAAAGCGGAAGCCTCCAAGGACCCAAAGGGACCAAGTCCAAATTCATCCAGGACAGGATAGCCTCTGATGTTAAGGCCTTTCCCAATTTTCTGTTTAAAAACAATCAGAATACCCCAATAAAACACATCTTTCTATCACGTGGTTTCCAGCCATTTCTCCAGTGGTCCTGTTATTCCTCGGGAGGCCCTGTCTTGAGGAGAGCTCCCTGGGCTTACCTGGACAAAGAAAGCACCTTCAGGACACAGTCGTGCTCGAGACCAACATCATAGCTGCATTCCAGCAGTGCTTCCCCAGCCCACATCCCTGGGCGTCTGTCGTGTGGCTGTCTTCCAGACTGATTCTGCAAGAACTGACCTCTTTGAACCTTGGTTTCTGTGTAGGGATTAAATGAGATAATACGGGTGGAAACTCTTTCATCAGTGCAGTGTTATGCAAATGTCAGAAATTGGTATATGAGACTATTTCATCCCTTGTCTTAAGGGTGGACTCTGCTGTCTTGGAGACAGATACTGCTCCCTGTCTGGTTCATTGTATGTGTGTGTTGGGGGATGAGTGCCTGGGTGTGCCGGGGTCCAATTAAAATTGTTGAATGTTTTTTATATCCCACGTGTGCTCTACATTTTCTTATTTTGTTCTCATAGTAGTCCTGTGATACAGATGTTATCATCTCCACAAGGAAATTCAAAAAGGATATTTTGTTCCTTTGAAATTTATAATGGGAAGGCATTAGCTCTCCTGATTTAAATATCTAAGTGTAATAATAGTGTCGGAGTCTGGAAGTTTTACCTTACATACAAGCTGATAAGCTAGAGCAGGGGTCGGCAAACTGCAGCTCGCGAGCCACATGCAGCCCTTCGGGTATGTTCCATCTCAAAAGTTTGCCAACCCCTGGAAGAGCCAATCCAGTCCCTCACAACAATTTAAAAATTATTTGAGAGCCATAAATATATTTTTACATAATCACCATTATATGAATAATGTCTTTTAAAAATTTTATAAATGAAACTATGATAGTTTTATTTTTATTTTAATTTTCAATTTTACTTCAGCCTTCAGCTTGCGAGCCAGTTTGCTGACCCCTGGCGGCTTTTCCGTCTTAAAAATTTGCCAACCCCTGAGCTAGAGGATTACTGTTTCATGGATGCTGGGAAAAGACATGAGAGCCCTCGGTCAGAGACAAAGACCGTTGTGACTCGGCACAGCAAGCCTTATGAACTTCATGTTTGCATTGGTTTCCCCTGTCCCCCAAGTCTCACAGTGGTAACGTGGAAGGGCCCCAGATAGATGCCATGCCCACAGCAGGCTTGCATCACAGCCAAGAAACATGCACGCCTGGGGACTCTACCTCTATAGCAGGCCTGCTCTTTGTTCCAGATGTGGACATTACTTCATCTCTCAACACAGATGAGAAAGGGCCTGGGTAAAGGCTTCCCCATCAAGAATGTGCTGGAACACCCAAGGCCTGTGGCGATTGCCTCTGCCAACCAATGAGCCTACATTGGTGTGTGGGAGTTGGTAGAAGGGGAAAGATCTAATTCTTCTAGGATTCTAAATGATATTCTCCCCTTGGGGTGGGCTTTTGAAGTATGAAAGGTCTTTGTCTTCCTCGGCCTCTTGGTACCCTTTGCTTTTTCAGTGAAAGGGGCCAGAGGAAGTCTGTGCTGTTATGATTGGGGGCTGCGGAGAATGTGGAGATGAAGGACTAATACAGAAGGTGGCTGGGCCTTTTTTGAACTGTGCAGCCCTCTACTTACTGAGAGCTTTGCTTGCTGTATTAGTTTTCTGTTGCTGCATAAAAAAATCACAACAAATTTAGCAGCTTAAAACTATCCATTTCTCATCTCACAGTTCTGTAGGTCAGAAGTCCTGGTGGGTTTGGTTGGGTTCTCTGTTTAGGGTCTCAAGGCTGATGCTAAGGTGTCAGCCAGGCTGGGCTTGGGAAAAGAATGTGCTTCCAGTTCATTCACTTGGCAGAATTCAGGCTGCAGGACTGGAGTTCCTTTCTGGCTGGCCAGGGACTACTCTCAGCTTATAGAGGCTGCAAACATTCTGTGTAACTAACTTGGTTCTCTTTATCCTCAAGCCAGCAGTGAAGCATCAAATCCTTCATGTGCTTTGAATCTGACTTCCTCTTGTGATAGCAGCTGAAGAAAACATTGCTTTTAGATGACTCATATCACAGGCCAACTAGAATCTCCATATCTAGGGTCACCTGATAACAGCCATACTTAGATTTGTGTTGGAATAGCCAGGGGCTGGGAATCTTGGTCGGTCATCTGAGCATTGTGCATACCACACATGCTGCAGTTTTACTTGACACTGCTGGTGTTTGAACCCAGATCTGCCCACGCTCAGATACAGAACTAAGGCACTGCATGGCCAGTCCTGCCCTACAGGAGCTTTCTGTCCTTTGGAATGAGCTCTGGAAATGGTCCTGTGGGTCAATTTATGGTGATATATAGACTCCGGGCAGATCATTGCAAGCAGTAGAAGGGACGCGTGCCCCTACTGGCTACAAACACGGAAGTATCTGCTGGTTTCCAGCCCTCCATCCGGCACAGCTGCTTTTAGAGTGGGAGCATCTGGCAGTGGCGATGATAGTGCCAAGAGGAGGACAGATTTAATATTTATTTAAATGGCCTGCTCCCAGCCCCCCTCTCAAATGCCCAAGAGAAGGAATACCATGCCTTAGGAAGAAGTCATCCTGTGCAGGTTGCTGGTTCATCTTAGTGACGGCAGGCATCTGTGGTCTTGGCCTTGTTCTTAGCGTAGCCCCTGATTGGTCCAGCTTCCCGGGTAGAGTGATGAGAGATTCCAGCATTTGGGGCCTGTCTGCTCTCCTTGACAGAGAGAGACCACTCAATGAGACTAGTGATTTTTTTTCAGGCAGATACACCTGTGTCCTTATTGGGGGTCATGACAGAATAATTGTCTTTGTCTACCTGTCATCTACCAGGCCCTGTTCCTGCCTGTCAACACCCTTCAACTGCATTCTCTGTAAACACCAGTTCAGCCTCCCTCCACCGTGAGTGTTTTACAATATTCATCAAAACAGTTGATAAGGGGTGGGAGGAAGCTAGGGTATTGCAACACGACCTGCTGATGGGGAAAGAGCAACAGGAGCCTCTGCTGAAATCCAAATTACCCTAAACCTCATGGGTTTTTGGTTTTTTTGGTTTGTTTTATCTTTTTTGATAAAAAGTGAAGGATATCACTGATGACAGACCCAACCAAAAAAACCCCAAAACTTAAGCTGCACCGTGGTGCCTGTCTTTTCACTGTCACTACAACAAAAGATGACGAGGTAGCCATTTTCCAGTAGGTCTTTTGTGCTGGGTGGCTCCTAGGTGAGGCCAAGGCTGACAGTTAATTTTACAAACAATGAGGCGAAAGGTTGAGGGTGCAAAAGGGAGGGAAAGAAATAGGATGGAGTAGAGGAGACTTAAAAGAAGTGGGTAAAAGCAAAGGTAAATGGAGAAAAGGAAACACCAGGGAAATAAGGAATTACCACAGTTTTGGCTGTGCCTAAGGTAGGGGTGGGATTCAGCTGGGTGAGGTGTGGGGATCAAGGTGGAGTGAAGAAGTACATTATTGGGGGCCTTGGTCATGGTGAGAGGATTAGAATGTGGACTTCCGTTTAATTTTCCTGTCAGTACTTTGTTGGAGACGTGGGGAGGTACCAGTGGGTGATTTAAGTCAGTCTGTGATGAATGGGAAAGCAGCCTCATAGGTCGTGTGCCCAACCTGGATCTCCACTGTTCCTCACCTGGCTCCAGAGTGGATGAGAAGTGACTGGTGCTGAGAGTGTCCGTGTTCAGATGACCCTGGCCTGTTTTTTAGAAATGACTAATAGTTAACAGGAATGTCAATAGGCAAGCCAGATCTTTTTGGACTCTTAAGTTGGCTAGGTCTCAGAAGCCATTTGAGTAGAATAATTTATCGACGTTTGGCATCTCATGGAGTCCAAGCCACATCATTTCTTTACTTAAGCAAATAAAAGCTGTCATTTTGTCAGGGGCTGCCTTTAATTCTTTGTCACTTATGACCCATACCTGTCAGATAGCCTGACCCCCAAGCCTGAGGCACGGGCCTTGGGGCAGCACCTGTTGATGGGTCAGGTCAGAGTGTTTCCACTCCCTCTTCCTGGTCCTTCTGATGCTATTGGTTCTGGATACGGATCCTGCTCTGCCGAGACCTTCTGCTGGGCCTAGAGGGGAGGCGATAGTGCCTCAGGAGGTAAGTGTGGCACAGCTTGCTTTCTGGCCCAGCTCAGCTTCTAACCAGCTGTTATGATATTAAAAAATTCACCTTCTCACACTTGGGTTTCCTCTGTCCAGTTGGGGTGGATGTGTAAGAGGGTGCCCGAAAATTCAAAGATTCCCCTTATTGCCTTTTCTACCCTTCCCCCATTCTCATGTTTATCTGGGGTGGAAGGTAGGTTAGTTGGCATGAGCATTTTTTTCTTTTTTTTTTTTTTAAAGATTTTATTGGGGAATTGGGGAAGGGGAACAGACAAGTTGCTGTCATTTTGTTCTTTAGTTGTAGAGGACGGTGTCACTGGCCCTCATATGTGGGATCCGAACCG